>NW_027554422.1:0-318556 GCF_053574225.1 Canis aureus
ACCTGTGCCTCACCTGGACCTTGTGACTCTGGTCCCACCTGGACCTCACCTGGATCTGGTGGCTCTGGTTCCCATATGGGGCTCTCCTGGACCTGGTTCCTGTGGTCTCCAACTGGCCTCACTTGGAACACAATGACTCTGAACAATATTTGGGCCTCTCCTGTACCTGTTGACTCTGGTCCTTATCGGCATCATTGGGAGCTGGATACTCTGTTATATACCTGGGCCTCACCTGGATCTGGTGACTCTGGACCCCACCTGGACTTCACCTGGTTCTGGTGAATCTGGTCCCCACCTGGACCTCGCTTGGACCTGGTGACTCTCTTTCCAACATGGACCTCACCTCTATCTGGTGACTCTGGTCCTCAGTTTGGCCTCACCTGGACCTGGCGTCTCTCGTCCCTACTTTGACCTAACTCAGAACTGCTGAATCTTGCCCCACCTAGGCCGCCACCAGACCTGGTGATTCGTGTCCCCAGGTATGCCTCATTTCGACCTAATGAATCTGGTCCTCACTTGAGCCTCACATGGACCTGGGACTCAGCTGGATAGAGTGGCTCTGTTCCCGCAAGGGGCTCAAATGATACTGCTGTCTCTGGTCTTATTCTATGCCTCACCAGGACCTAGTGATTCTGTTCCCCATCTGGGCCTGCATGGCCCTAGTGACTCTGGTCCTCACAGGCATCATTGGGACCTGGATACACTATTCCACACCTGGGCTTCACACTGACTAGGGACCTCTGGTCACATTCTGGGCCTCAAACTAAACTGGTTACTGTGGTTCTCCCTCTGGGAATCACCCTTACCTGGTGACTCTGGTCACCCCTTGGGCTTCATTTGGGCCAGGTGAATCTGGTCCTTAGCTTGTCCTCACTTGGATCTGGTGAATGGTCGCCACCTGGGCCTCAACTGGACTTGGTGAATCCTGTTGCCACCTGCGCCTCACCTGGACCTTGTGACTCTGGTCCCACCTGGACCTCACCTGGATCTGGTGGCTCTGGTTCCCATATGGGGCTCTCCTGGACCTGGTTCCTGTGGTCTCCATCAGGCATCAACTGGAACAAAATGACTCTGATCCATATTTGGGCCTCTGCTCGACCTGTTGACTCTGGTCCTTACCTGGGCATCATTGGGACCTGGATACTCACTTATATACCTGGGCCTCAACTGGACCTGTTGACTGTGGTCCCACCTGGGCCTCACCTGGACGAAGTGACTGGTTCCCACAGGGACCTCACCTGGACCTGGTGACTCAGGTCCTCATATGGGAATCATGGGACCTGGTTTCAGTTCCACATCGGGGCCTCACCTGGACCTAGTGATTCTCGTCCCACTCTGGGCCTAACCCTTACGTGGTGACTCTGGTCCCCTCCTGGATATCACCAGAACCGGGTGACTCTGGTCCCCCTCTGGGACTTACCCAGAGCTGGGGACACTGGTCCTCAACTGGGCCTCAACAGGACCTGTTGAATCTACTCCTCACTTAGGCCTCGTCTGGACCTTGTGACTCTTTTCCCACCTGGCATCAATGGGACATGGTTACTCTGTTTCCCACCTGGGCCTCACCTGGATATGATAACTTTGCTCTGCACTTTGGCCTCAACTGGTCTTGATGACTCTTGTCCCCCCATTGGGCCTCAGTCTGGACCTGGTGACTGTGGTCCCCACCTGGGTCTCACCTGGACCTGGTGACTCTCGTTCCCACCTGAACCACACCTGGACCTGGTGACTGTGGTTTTCTTGTAGACTCACATTTACCTGGTGTCTCTGGGCCCCACTAGAGCCTCACCTGGATCTGGTGACTCTGGCCTGCAGGTTGGCCTCACCTGGACCTGGTCAGTGCGGTTGCCACCTGGGCCTAACCCGTACCTGGTGACTTAGGTCCCCACGTGGGCCTCTTGGACCTGGTGAATCTGGTCCTTACCTGGTCCTATCCCAGACCCGGGGACTCTGGTCACCACCTGGTCCTCACCTGGACCTGGTGAATCTGGTCCCCATCTGGGCCTCACCCAGTCTTTGTGACTTTGTTCCCCACCTGGACCTGATTGCTGTGGACACTTTCTTGGCCACACCTGGAACTGGTGACTCTGAACCTATCTGCGCGTCACCCAGATCTGGTGACTCTGGTCCTCACCTGGGCATCATTGGTACCTGGTGACTCTGTTCCTCACCTGAGCCTCACCTGGACATGATGACTCTGGAACCTCTCTGGGCCTCTTCGTGACCTGGTGACTCTGGTCCCCATGTGGATGTTACCTGGACCAGGTGATTCTGGTACCCCTCTAGGCAACAAGCAGATCTGGTGACTCTGGTCCTGAACTGGGCCTCACCTTGACCTAGTGAATTTGTTCCATCTGGGCCTCATTTGGACCTGGTGACTCTGGTCCCTACCTGGGCATCATCGGGACATGGTTCCACTGCATGGCCTGCAGGTTGGCCTCACCTGGACCTGGTAACTCTGATGTCTACCTGGGCATCATCGAGACATGGTTCCTCTGCATGGCCTGCAGTTTGGCCTCACCTGGACCTGGTGAGTGGGGTGGCAACCTGGGCCTCACACATGCAATGTGACACAGGTCCCCACGTGGGTCTCACTTGGACCTGGTGAATCTCGTCCTTACCTGGTGCTCATCCGGAACTGGTAACTCTAGTCACCACCTGGGAATCACATGGACCTGGTGAATCTGGTCCCCATCTGGGCCTCACCCAGTCCTGGAGACTTTGTTCCCCACCTGGAACTGATTGCTGTGGACTCTTTCTTGGCCTCACCTGAAACTGGTGACTCTGATCCTATCTGTGCGTGACACAGACCTGGTGACTCTGGTCCTCACCTGGGCATTATTGGTACCTGGTGACTCTGTTCCACACCTGAGCCTCACCTGGACTTGATGACTCTGGAACCTCTCTGGGACTCACCCTGACCTGGTGACTCTGGTCCCCATCTGGATGTCACCTAGACCAGGTGAATCTGGTACCCCTCTAGGCCTCAACTAGACTGGGGGAATCTGGTCCTCAACTGGGCCTCACCGGGACCTAGTGAATATACTCCCCACCTGCGCCTCATCTGGACGTGGTGACTCGGGTTCTACCTGAGCATCATCGGGATGTGGTTACTCTATTCCCCACTGGGACTGACCTGATCCTGGTAACTCTGGTCCTAACTTTGGCGTCTTCTCTACTTGGTGACTCTGGCTCCACCTGGGCCTCACCTGTAACTGGTGACTCTGACCTAAGCATGGCCTCACCTGACCTGGTGACTGTGGTTCCCATCGGGACCTCACCTGGACCTCATGTCTCTGGTCCCTCCTGGGCCTCACCAGGACCTGGTGTCTCTGGTACCCACCTGGGTAGCATCAGGATATGGTTACACTGTTCACTAACAGTGACCCAGCCGGACCTATTAACTCTGGACTTCACCTGGGCCACACCTGGACATGGTGGCACTGGTTCCCTCTTGGGTCTCACGTGGACATGGTGATTCGGATCCCTGCCTGGTCCTCACCTGTAACTGGTGATTCTCGTTCCCACATGGACATCATGTGGATCTGGTGGCTGCAGTGTTTCTAGCTACTCATGTACCTCGTTACTCTGGTCCCCACCAGGGCCTCACCGGGACCTGGTGAGTGTGGTTGCCACCTGCACCTCACCTGGACATGGTGATTCTGGTCTGTACCTGAGACTACCCTAGATCTGGTGACTGTGGTCCGCACCTGGGCTTCACCTGGATTTTGGGCTCTGGTTCCCATCTGGGCCTCACCTGGCCCTGTTGACCATGGTCCTCAACTGGGCAAAATTGGGACCCGGTGACTGTGATCCACAACTGGAACTCACCTGGACCAGGTGACTCTGGTAGCCCTCTGGGTCTCACCGTGCCCTAGTGACTGTGAACCCCACTTTGGCCTGACTTGGACCTCCTGACCATGGTTGCCACCTGCGCGTGACCTCGAACTGTTGACGCTGTTTCTCTCAAGGGCCTCCCCTGGACATGGTGATCCTGGTGCCCACATGGGCCTGACCTGGACCTGGTGACTCTTGTCACCCCGGGAACTCACCTGGACCTGCTTACGGTGTTCCACACCTGGGCCTCAAGTAGATCTGTTGACCATGGTCCCCAAGCCAGACTCACATGGACATGTTGCCTCTGATCCCCACCGGGGCTTCACGTGTACCTGGTAACTCTGGTCCTCATCTGGGTCTCATCTGGACCTAGTGACTCTGGTCCCCACCTGGGCTTCACCTGCACTTCACCTGGATCTGGGGACTCTGGTCCACACCTGGACCTGACCTGCATCTGGTGACTCTGGTCCTCAGTTTGGCCTCACCTGGATCTGGCATCTCTCGTCCCCACTTTGACCTAACTCAGAACTGCTGAATCTTGCCCCACCTCGGCCGCAACCAGACCTGGTGACTCTTGTCCCCAGCGATGCCTCAAATCGACCTGATGAATCTGGTCCTCACGTGGGCCTCACATGGACCTGGGACTCAGCTGGATGGAGTGGCTCTGGTTCCCACAAGGGGCTCACCTGATACAGCTGACTGTGTTCTTATTCTATGCCTCACCTGGTCCTAGTGATTCTGTTCCCATCTGGGCCTGCATGGCCCTAGTGACTCTGGTCCTCACCCAGGAAACATTAGGACCTGGATACTCTATTCCACACCTGTGCCTCACATTGACCGTGGACCTCTCGTCCCATTCTGGGACTCAAACTAAACTAGTTACTGGTTCCCCTTTGGACCTCACCCTTACCTGGTAACTCTGGTCACCAGTTTGGCTTCCCTTGGGCCTGGTGAATCTGGTCCTTAGCTGGTCTCACCTGGATCTGGTGAATGGTCTGCACCTGGGCCTCACCTGGACTTGGTGAATCCTGTTGCCACATGCGCCTCACCTGGACCTTGTGACTGTGGTCCCACTTGGATCTCACCTGGATCTGGTGGCTCTGGTTCCCATATGGGGCTCTCCTGGACCTGGTTCCTGTGGTCTCCATCTGGCCTCACCTGGAACACAATGACTCTGATCCATATTTGGGCCTCTCCTGCACCTGTTGACTATGGTCCTTACATGGGCATCATTGGGACCTTGATACTCTCTTATATACCTGGGCCTCACCTGGACCTGGTGACTTTGGTCCCACCCGGGCTTCTACGGGATGAGGTGACTGGTTCCCACAGGGACCTCACCTGGACCTGGTGACTCAGGTCCTCATATGGGCATCATGGGACCTGGTTTCTCAGTTCCACATCGGGGCCTCACCTGTACCTAGTGATTCTCGTCCTCCTCTGGGCCTCACCCTGACGTGGTGACTCTGGTCCCCACCTGGATATCACCAGAACCGGGTGACTCTGGTCTCCCTCTGGGACTCACCCGAAGATGGGGACACTGGTCCTCAACTGGGCCTCAATAGGACCTGGTGAATCTACTCCTCACTTAGGCATCGTCTGGACCTTGTGACTCTTTTCCCACCTGGCATCAATGGGACAATGTTACTCTGTCCCCACCTGGGCCTCACCTGGACATGATAACTTTGCTCCACTCTTTGGCCTCAACTGGTCCTGATGACTCTGGTCCCCCAACCTAGGCCTCAATCTGGACCTGGTGACTGTGGTCCCCACCTGGGTCTCACCTGGACCTGGTGACTCTCATTCCCACATGAACCACACCTGGACCTGGTGACTGTGGTGTTCTTGTATACTCACATTTACCTGGTGACTCCAGTCCCCACTAGGGCCTCACCTGGATCTGGTGACTCTGGCCCGCCGGTTGGCCTCACCTAGACCTGGTGAGTGGGGTTGCCACCTAGGCCTCACACATAGCTGGTGACTCAGGTCCCCACGTGAGCCTCTTGGACCTGGTGAATCTGGTCCTTACCTGGTCCTTTCCCAGACCCGGGGACTCTATCCCCACCAGGGCCTCACCTGGACCTGGTGATTCTGGTCCGCATCTGGGTCTCACCCAGGTCTGGTGAATTTGTTCCCCACCTGGACCTGATTGCTGTGGACTCTTTCTTGGCCTTACCTGGTACTGGTGACTCTGATCCTAACTGGGCTTCACCCAGATCTGGTGACTCTGGTCCTCACTTGGGCATCATTGGTACCTGGTGACTCTCTTCCACACCTGAGCCTCACCTGGACCCGATGACTCTGGAACCACTCTGGGCCTCCCCCTGACCTGGTGACTCTGGTCCCCATCTGGTTATCACCTGTACCAGGTGATTCTGGTACCCTTCTAAGACTCAAGTAGATATGGTGAAACTGGTCCTCAACTGGGCCTCGCCTGGACCTAGTGAATATGCTCCATCTGGGCCTTATTTGGACCTGGTTACTCTCGTCCCTACCTGGGCATCATCGGGACATGGTTCCACTGCATGGCCTGTAGATTGGCCTCAACTGGACCTGGTAAATATGGTCCCTACCTGAGCATCACCGGGACATGGTTCCTCTGCATGGCCTGCAGGTTGGCCTCACCTGGACCTGGTGAGTGCGGTTGCCACCTGGGCCTCCCCTATACCTTGTGACACAGGGCCCCACGTGGGCCTCCCTTTGACCTGGTGAATATGGTCCTTACCTGGTCCTCACTCGGAACTAGTAAGTCTGGTCACAACATGAGAATCCTCTCGACCTGGTGAATCTGGTCCCCATTGGGCCTCACCCATACCTGGTGACTCAAGTCCCTACGTGGGCCTCTTGGACCTGGTGAATCTTGTCCTTACCCGGTCCTCTCCTAGACCCGGGGACTCTTGTCACCACCTGGGCCTCACCTGGACCTGGTGAATCTGGTCCCCATCTGGGCCTCACCCAGTCCTGGTGACATTGTTCCCCACCTGGTCCTGATTGCTGTGCCCTTTCTTGGCCTCACCTGGACTGGTGAGTCTGATCCTATCTGTGCGTCACCCAGACCGGGTGACTCTTGTCCTCACCTGGGCATCATTGGTACCTGGTGACTCTGTACCACACCTGAGCCTCACCTGGAAATGTTGACTCTGGAACCGCTCTGGGCCTCACCCTGACCTAGTGACTCTGGTCCCCATCTGGATGTCACATGGACAAGGTGATTCTGGTACCCCCTAGGCCTCAAAAAGATCTGGTGACTCTGGTCTTCAAAGGGGACTCACCTGTACTTAGTGAATATGCTCCATCTGGGCCTCATTTGGACCTGGTGACTCTGGTCCGTACCTGGGCATCATCGGGATATGGTACCACTGCATGGCATGCAGGTTGGCCTCACCTGGACCTGGTAAGTCTGGTCTCTACCTGGGCATCATCTGGATATGCTTCCACTGCATGGCATGCAGGTTGGTCTCACCTGGACCTGGTAACTCTTCTCCCTACCTGGGCATTATCGGGATATGGTTCCACTGCATGGTCTGCAGGTTGGCCTCACCTGGACCTGGTGAGAGTTATTGCCACCTGGGCCTCACCCATACCTGGTGACTCAGGTCCCCACGTGGGCCTCTTGGACCTGGTGAATCTGGTCCGTACCTGGTCCTTTCCCAGAACGGGGACTCTGGTCACCACCTGTGCCTCACCTGGACCTGGTGAATCTGGTACCCCTCTAGGCCTCAACAAGATCTGTGACTCTGATCCTATCTGCGCGTCACCCAAACCTGGTGACTCTGTCCTCACCTGGGCATCATTGGTACCTGGTTACTCTGTTCCACACCTGAGCCTCACCTGGACGTGATGACTCTGGAACCTCTCTGGGCCTCACTCTGACCTGGAGACTCTGGTTCCCATCTCGATGTCACCTGGACCAGTTGATACTGGTACCCCTCTAGGCCTCAACCAGATCTGGTTACCCTTGTCCTCAAATGGGCCGCACCTGGACCTAGTGAATATGCTCCATCTGGGGCTCATTTGGACCTGGAGACTCTGGTCCCTACCTGGGCATCATCGGGACATGGTTCCACTGCATGGCCTGCAGGTTGGCCTCACTTGGACCTGGTAAGTCTGGTCCCTACGTGGGCATCATCGGGACATGGTTCCTCGGCATGGCCTGCACGTTGGCCTCACCTGGACCTGGTGAGTGGGATTTCCACCTGTGCCTCACCCATACCTGGAGACAAAAGTCCCCACGTGGGCCTCACTTGGACCTGGTGAATCTGGTCCTTACCTGGTCTTCACCTGGAACTGGTAACTCTGGTCACCACCTGGGAATCACCTGGACCTGGTGAATCTGGTCCCCATTAGGGCCTCACCCAGTCTTGGTGACTTTGTTCCCAACCTGGACCTGAATGCTGTGGACTACTTCTTGGCCTCACCTGGAACTGCTGACTCTGATCCTAACTGGACCTCACCCAGATCTGTTGATTCTGGTCCTCACCTGTGGACCAATACGACCTGGATACTCTGTTCCACACCTGAGCCTCACCTGGACATGATGACTCTGGATCCCCTCTGGGCCTCACCCTGACTTGGTGACTCTGGTCCCCATCTGGATGTCACCTAGACCAGGTGAATCTGGTACCCCTCTAGGCCTCAACTTGACCTGGTGACTCTAGTCTTCATCTGGGCTTCCCTGGGACATAGTGAACATACTACCCACTGCGCATCATCTGGACCTGTTGACTCTGGTTTTACCAGGCCAACATCAGGACATGGTTACTCTATTCCCTACTGGGACTGAACTGATCCTGGTAACTCAGGTCCTGACTTTGGCCTCTTCTGTACAAGGTGACTCTGGCTTCTCCTGGGCCTCACCTGTAACTGGTGACTCTGATCCTAAGCATGGCCTCACCTGACCTGGTGACTGTGGTTCCCATGGGACCTCACCTGGACCTCATGTCTCTGGTCCCACGTGGGCCTCACCAGTACATGGTGTATCTGGTACCCACCTGGGTAGCATCAGGATATGGTTACCCTGTTCACTATCAGTCACCCAGCAGGACCTATTAACTCTGGTCTTCACCTGGGCCACACCTGGACATGGTGACACTGGTTCCCACCTGGGTCTCACCTGGACGTGGTCACTCTTGTCACCACTGGGGACTCACCTGGACTTGCTTACTGTGTTCCACACCTGGGCCTCAAGTAGATCTGTTGACCAATGTCCCCAAGCCGGCCTCACATGGACCTGTGGCCTCTGATCCCCACCGGGGCCTCACGTGTACCTGGTAACTCTGGTCCTCACCTGGGCCTCATCTGGACCTAGGGACTGTGGTCCCCACCTGGACTTCACCTGGATCTGGTGACTCTAGTCCCCACCTGGACCTCTCCTGGACCTGGTGACCCTTTTCCAGCATGGACCTCAACTGGATATGGTGACTATGGTCCTCAGTTTGGCCGCACCTGGACCTGGTGTCTCTCGTCCCCACTTTGACCTAACTCAGAACTGCTGAATCTTGCCCCACCTAGGCCGCACCAGGTCCTGGTGACTCTTGTCCCCAGCTATGCCTCATTTCGACCTAATGAATATGTTACTCACGTGGGTCTCCCATGGACCTGGGACTCAGCTGGATAGAGTGGCTCTGGTTTCCACAAGGGGCTCACCTGATACTGCTGACTTTGGTCTTATTCTATGACTCATCAGGACGTAGTGATTCAGTTCCCCATCTGGGCCTTCATGGCCCTAGTGACTCTGGTCCTCACTCAGCCATCATTGGGACCTGGATACTCTATTCCACACCTGGGCCTCACTTTGACCAGGGACCTCTGGTCCAATTCTGGGCCTCAAACAAAACTGGTTACTCTGGTTCCCCCTCTGGGCCTCACCCTTACCTGGTGACTCTGGTCACCCCTTGGGCTTCACTTGGGCCTGGAGAATCTGGTCCTTAGGTTGTCCGAACCTGGATCTGGTGACTTGTCGCCACCTGGGCCTCTCCTGGACTTGTTGAATCCTGTTGCCACCTGCGCGTCACCGGACCTTGTATCTGTGGCCCACCTGGACCTCACCTGGATCTCGTGGCTCTGGTTCCCATATGGGGCTCTCCTGGACCTGGTTCCTGTGGTCTCCATCTGGCCTCACCTGGAACACAATGACTCTGTTCCATATTTGGGCCTCTCCTGGACCTGTTGACTCTGGTACTTACCTAGGCATCATTGGGACCTGGGTACACTCTTATATACCTGGGCCTCACCTGGACCTGGTGACTGTGGTCCTCACCTGGTTCACACCTTAACCTGGTGACTGTGGTCCCCATCTGGGTCTCACCTGGACCTGGTGGTCTCATTCCTACATGAACCACGCCTGGACCTGGTGACCTTGGCGTTCTTGTAGACTCACTTTTACCTGGTGAATCCGGTCCCCACTAGGGACTCACGTGGATCTGGTGTCTCTGGCCTGCAGGTTGGTCTCACCAGGACCTGGTGAGTGGGGTTGCCACCTGGGCCTCACCCATACCTGGTGACTCAAGCCCCTACGTGGGCCTCTTGGACCTGGTGAATCTTGTCCTTACCCGGTCCTCTCCTAGACCCGGGGACTCTTGTCACCACCTGGGCCTCACCTGGACCTGGTGAATCTGGTCCCCATCTGGGCCTAACCATGTCCTGGTGACTTTGTTCCCCACCTGGACCTGATTGCTGTGCCCTTTCTTGGCCTCACCTGCACTGTTGAGTCTGATCCTATCTGTGCGTCACCCAGACCGGGTGACTCTTGTCCTCACCTGGGCATCATTGCTACCTGGTGACTCTGTACCACACCTGAGCCTCACCTGGAAATGTTGACTCTGGAACCGCTCTGGGCCTCACCCTGACCTAGTGACTCTGGTTCCCATCTGGATGTCACATGGACAAGGTGATTCTGGTACCCCCTAGGCCTCAAACAGATCTGGTTTCTCTGGTCTTCAAAGGGGACTCACCTGTACCTACTGAATATGCTCCATCTGGGCCTCATTTGGACCTGGTGACTCTGGTCCATACCTGGGCATCATCGGGATATGGTTCCACTGCATGGCCTGCAGGTTAGCCTCACCTGGACCTGGTAAGTCTGGTCTCTACCTGGGCATCATCTGGATATTTTTCCACTGGATGGCATGCAGGTTGGCCTCACCTGAACCTGGTAACTCTTCTCCCTACCTGGGCATCTTCGGGATATGGTTCCACTGCATGGCCTGCAGGTTGGCCTCACCTGGACCTGGTGAGTGTTATTGCCACCTGGGCCACACCCATACCTGGTGACTCAGGTCCCCACGTGGGCCTCTTGGACCTGGTGAATCTGGTCCTTTCTGGTCATTTCCAAAACGGGGACTCTGGTCACAACCTGTGCCTCACCTGGACCTGGTGAATCTGGTACCCCTCTAGGCCTCAACAAGATCTGGTGACTCTGATCCTATCTGCGCGTCACCCAGACCTGGTGACTCTGTTCCTCACCTGGGCATCATTGGGACCTGGTGACTCTGTTCCACACCTGAGCCTCACCTGGACATGATGACTCTGGAACCTCTCTGGACCTCTCCCTGACCTAATGACTCTGGTCCCCATCTGGATGTCACCTGGACCAGGTGATTCTGGTACCCTTCTAGGCGTCAACCAGATCTGGTGACTCTGGTCCTCAACTGGGCCTCACTTGGACCTAGTGAATATGCACCATCTGGGCCTCTTTTGGACCTGGTGACTCTTGTCCCTACCTGGGCATCATCGGGACATGGTTCCACTGCATGGCCTGCAGGTTGACCTCACCTTGACCTGGTCAGTGGGGTTGCCACCTGGGCCTCACCCATGCTTGGTGACACAGGTCCCCACGTGGGCCTCACTTGGACCTGGTGTATCTTGTCCTTACCTGGTCCTCACCCGGAACTGGTAAGTCTGGTCACCACCTGGATATCACCTGGACCTTGTGTATCTGGTCCCCATCTAGGCCTCACCCAGTCCTGGTGACTCTGTTCCCCACCTGGACCTGATTTCTGTGGACTCCTTCTTGGCCTCACCTGGAACTGGTGACTCTGGTCCCCACCTGGACCTCTCCCGGACCTGGTGACTTTCTTTCAAACATGGACCTCACATGGATCTGGTGACTCTGGTCCTCAGTTTGGCCTCACCTGGAACTGGCGTCTCTCGTCCCCACTTTGACCTAACTCAGAACTGCTGAATCTAGCCCAACTTAGGCTGCACCCAGACCTGGTGACTCTTGTCCCCAGCTATGCCTCAATTCGACCTAATGAATCTGGTCCTCACGGGAGCCTCACCTGGACCTGGGACTCAGCTGGATAGAGTGGCTCTGGTTCCCGCAAGGGGCTCAGCTGATACTGTTGACTGTGGTCTTATTGTATGCCTGACCAGGACGTAGTGATTCTGTTCCCAATCTAGGCCTGCATGGTCCCAGTGAATCTGGTCCTCACCCAGGCATCATTGGGTGATGGACCCAATGATCCTCACCCTGGATACTCTATTCCACACCTGGGCCTCACTTTGACCAGGGACCTCTGGTCCTATTCTGGGCCTCAAACTAAACTGGTTACTCTGGTTCCCCCTCTGGGGCTAACCCTTACCTGGTGACTCTGGTCACCCGTTGGGCTTCACTTCGGCCTGGTGAATCTGGTCCTTAGCTGGTCCGCGCCTGGATGTGGTGACTGGTCGCCACCTGGGCCTCACCTGGACTTGGTGAATCCTGTTGCCACCTGCGCCTCACCTGGACCTTGTGACTGTGGTCCCACCTGGACTTCACCTGGATCTCATGGCTCTGGTTCCCATATGGGGCTCTCCTGTACCTGGTTCCTGTGGTCTCCATCTGGCCTCACCTGGAACACAATGACTCTGCTCCGTATTTGGGCCTCTCCTGGACCTGTTGACTCTGGTCCTTACCTGGGCATCATTGGGACCTCAATACTCTCTTATATACCTGGGCCTCACCTGGACCTGGTGACTGTGGTCCCACCTGGGCCTCACCTGGACGAGGTTACTTTTTCCCACAGGGACCTCACCTGGACCTGGTGACTCAGGTCCTCATATGGGCATCATGGGACCTGGTTTCTCAGTTCCACATCGGGCCTCACCTGGAGCCTTTGATTCTCGTCCCCCTCTGGGCCTCATCCTGACGTGGTGACTCTGGTCCCCACCGGGATATCACCAGAACCGGGTGACTCTGGTCCCCCTCTGAGACTCACCGGAGCTGTGGACACTGGTCCTAAACTGGGTATCAACAGGACCTGATGAATCTACTCTTCACATAGGCCTCGTCTGGAACTTGTGACTCTGTTCCCACCTGCATTCAATGGGACATGGTTACTCTGTTCCCCACCTGGGCCTCACCTGGACATGATAACTTTGCTCCACACTTTGGCCTACCTGGTCCTGATGACTCTGGTCCCCCCACCTAGGCCTCAATCTGGACCTGGTGAATGTGATCATCACCTGGGTCTCACCTGGACCTGTTGACTCTTGTTCCCGCATGAACCACAGCTGGACCTGGTGACTGTGGTGTTCTTGTAGACTCACATTTACCTGGTGACTCCGGTCCCCACTAGAGCCTCACCTGGATCTGGTGACTCTGGCCTGCAGGTTAGCCTCATTGGACCTGGTGAGTGGGGTTGCCACCTGGGCCTCACCCATACCTGGTGTCTCAAGTCCCCACAGGGGCCTCTTGGACCTGGTGAATCTGGTCCTTACCTGGTCTTCTCCCAGACCCGGGACTCTGGTCACCACCTGGGCCTCACCTGGACTTGGTGAATCTGGTCCCCATCTGGGCCTCACCCAGTCCTGGTGACTTTGTTCCCCACCAGGACCTCATTGCTGTGGACTGTTTCTTGGCCTCACCTGGAACTGGTGACTCTGATCCTATCTGCGCATTACCCAGATCTGGTGATCTGGTCCTCACCTGGGCATCATTGTTACCTGGTGACTCTGTTCCTCACCTGAGCCTCACCTGGATATGATGACTCTGGAACCCCTCTGGGCCTATCCCTGACCTGGTGAGTCTTGTAGCCATCTGGATGTCACCTGGACCAAGTGATTCTGGTACCCCTCTAGGCATCAACCAGATCTGGTGACACTGGTCCTCAACTGGGCCTCAACTGGACCTAGTGAATTTGCTCCATCTGGGCCTAATTTGGACCTGGTGACTCTGGTCCCTACCTGGGCATCTTCAGGACATGGTTCGACTGCATGGCCTGCAGGTCGGCCTCACCTTGACCTGGTAACTCTGGTCCCTAATGGGCATCATCGGGACACGGATCCTCTGCATGGCCTGCAGGTTGGCCTCACCTGACCTGGTGAATGGGGTTGCCACCTGAGCCTTACCCATGCCTGGTGACACAGGTCCCCACGTGGGCCTAACTTGGACCTGGTGAATCTGGTCCTTACCTGTTCCTCCCCCGGAACTGGTAACTCTGGTCACCCCCTGGGAATCACTTGGACATGGTGAATCTGGTACCAATCTGGGCCTCATCCAGTCCTGGTGACTTTGTTGCCCACCTGGACCTGATTGCTGTGGACTCCTTTTGGGCCTCACCTGGAACTGGTGACTCTGATCCTAACTTGGCCTCACCCAGATCTGGTGACTCTGGTCCTCACCTGTGGACCATTATGACCTGGATACTCTGTTCCACACCTGAGCCTCACCTGGACATGATGACTCTGGATCCCCTCTGCGCCTCACCCTGACATGGTGACTCTGGTCCCCATCTGGATGTCACCCAGACCAGGTGAATGTGGTACCCCTCTAGGCCTCAACTAGACCTGGGCATTCTGGTCCTCAACTGGGCCTCACCGGGACCTAGTGAATATGCTCCCCACCTGCGCCTCATCTGGACCTGGTGACTCTGGTTCTACCTGGGCATCATCGGGACTTGGTTACTCTATTCCCAACTGAGACTGACCTGATCCTTGTAACTCTGTTCCTGACTTTGTCCTCTTCTGTCCCAGGTGTCTCTGGCTCCACCTGGGCCTCACCTGTAACTGGTGACTCTGATCCTAAGCATGGCCTCACCTGACCTGGTGACTGTGGTTCCCTTCGGGACATCACCTGGACCTAATATCTCTGGTCCCACCTGGGCCTCACCAGGACTTGGTGTCTCCGGTACGCACCTGGGTAGCATCAGGATATGGTTACACTGTTCACTAACAGTGACACAGCCAGAACTATTAACTCTGGTCTTCACCTGGGCCACACCTGGACATGGTGACACTGGTTCCCACCTGGGTCTCACCTGGACATGTTGAGTCGGATCCCCACTTGGTCCTCAGCTTTAACTGGTGATTCTCGCTCCCACATGGACATCATGTGGACCTGGTGGCTGCAGTGTTTCTAGCTTCTCATGTAACTCGTGACTCTGGTCCCCACCAGGGCCTCACCTGGCCCTGGTGAGTGTGGTTGCCACCTGCACCTCACCTGGACCTGGTGATTCTGGTCTGCACCTGAGACTACCCTGGATCCGGTGACTGTGGTCCCCACCAGTGCTTCACCTGGATTTGGGGACTCCGGTCCTCATCTGGGCCTCACCTGGGCCTGTTGACCATGGTCCTCAACTGGGCAAAATTGGGACCCGGTGTCTGTGTTCCACAACTGGACCTCACCTGGACCAGGTCACTCTGGTCCCCCTCTGGGTCTCACCGTGCCCTAGTGATTGTGGAACACACTTTGGCCTGAGTTGGACCTGCTGACCCTGGTTGCCACCTGCGCCTGACCTCGAACTGTTGACTCTGGATCTTACAAGTTCCTCTCCTGTACCTTGTGATCCTGATTCACACCTGGGACTCACCTGGACGTGGTGACTCTTGTCGGCAAGGGGGACTCACCTGGACCTGCTTACTGTGTTCCACACCTGGGCCTCATGTAGACCTGTTGACCTTGGTCCCCAAGCCGGCCTCACATGTACCTGTTGCCTCTGATCCCCACCGGGGTCTCACGTGTACCTGGTAACTCTGGTACTCACCTGGGCCTCATCTGGACCTAGTGACTCTGGTCCCCGCCTGGGCTTCACCTGAATCTGGTGACTCTGATCCCCACCTGGACTCACCTGTATCTGGTGGCTCTGGTCCCAACCTGGACTTCACCTGGATCTGGTGACTCTGTTCCCCACCTGGACCTCTCCTGGACCTGGTGACTCTCTTTCCAACATGGACCTCACCTGGATCTGGTGACTCTGGTCCACCACAGGACCTCTCCTGGACCTGATGACTCCTTTCCAACATGGACCTCATGTGGATCTGGTGACTCTGGTCCTCAGTTTGGCCTCACCTCGACTTGGTGTCTCTCGTCCCCACTTTGACCTAACTCAGAACTGCTGACTCTTGCCCCACCTAGGACGCACCCAGACCTGGTGACTCTTGTCCCCAGATATGCCTCAATTCGACTTAATGAATCTGGCCCTCACGTGGGCCTCCCATGGACCTGGGACTCAGTTGGATAGAGTGGCTCTGGTTCCCACAAGGGGCTCACCTGATACTGCTGACTGTGGTCTTATTCTATGCCTCACCAGGACCTAGTGATTCTGTTCCCCATCTGGGCCTGCATGGCCCTAGTGACTCTGGTCCTCACCCAGGCATCATTGGGACCTGGATACTCTATTCCACACCTGGGCCTCAATTTGACCAGGGACCTCTGGTCCCATTCTTGGCCTCAAAATAAACTGGTTACTCCTGTTCCCCCTCTGGGCCTCACCCTTACCTGGTGACTCTGGTCACCCCTTGGGCTTCACTTGGGCCTGGTGAATCTGGTCCTTAGCTGGTCCGCACCTGGATGTGGTGAGTGTTCGCCACCTGGTCCTCACCTGGACTTGGTGAATCCTGTTGCCACCTGCGCCTCACCAGGACCTTGTGACTGTGGTACTACCTGGACCTCACCTGGATCTGGTGGCTCTGGTTCCCATATGGGCGTCTCCTGGACCTGGTTCCTGTGGTCTCCATCTGGCCTCACCTGAAAAACAATGACTCTGATCCATATTTGAACCTCTACTGGACCTGTTGACTCTGGTCCTTACCTAGGCAACTTTCTGAGCTGGATACTCTCTTATATAACTGGGCCTCACCTGGACCTGGGGACTGTGGTCCCACCTGGCCCTCACCAGGACTAGGTGACTCGTTCCCACAGGGACCTCACCTGGACCTGGTGACTCAGGTCCTCATATGGGCATCATGGGACCTGGTTTCTCAGTTCCACATCGCGGCCTCACCTGGACCTAGTGATTCTCGTCCCCCTCTGGGCCTAACCCTGACTGGTGACTCTGGTCCCCACCTGGATATCACCAGAACCGGGTGACTCTGTTCCCCCTCTGGGATTCACCCATAGCTGGGGACATTGGTCCTCAACTGGGCCTCAACAGGACTGGTGAATCTACTCCTCACTTAGGCCTCGTCTGGACCTTGTGACTCTTTTCCCACCTGGCATCAATGGAACATGGTTACTCTGTTCCCCACCTGCGCCTCAGCTGGACATGATAACTTTGCTCCACACTTTGGCCTCAACTGGTACTGATGACTCTGGCTCCCCACCTAGGCCTCAATCTGGACCTGGTGACTGTGGTCCCCACCTGGGTCTCACCTGGACCTGGTGACTCTCGTTCCCACATGAATCACACCTGGACCTGATGACTGTGGTGTTCTTGTAGACTCACTTTTACCTTGTGACTCCGGTCCCCAATAAGGTCTCACCTGTATCTGGTGACTCTGGCCTGCAGGTTGGCCTCAACTGGACCTGGTGAGTGGGGTTGCCACCTGGGCCTCACCCATACCTGGTGACTCCAGTCCCCACAGGGGCCTCTTGGACCTGGTGAATCTTCTCCTTACCTGGTCCTCCCCCAGACCCGGGGACTCTGGTCACCACGTGGGACTCACCTGGACCTGGTGAATCTGTTCCCCAACTGGGCCTTACCCAGTCCTGTTGACTTTGTTCCCCACCTGGACCTGATTGGTGTGGACTCTTTCTTGGCCTCACCTGGAACTGGTGACTCTGATCCTATCTGGGCGACACCCAGACCTGGTGACTCAGGTCCTCACCTGGGCATCCTTGGTACCTGGTGACTCTGTTCCACACCTGAGCCTCACCTGAACATGATTACTCTTGAACCTGTCTGGGCCTCACCCTGACCTGGTGACTCTGGTCCCCATCTGGATGTCACCTGGACCAGGTGATCCTGGTATCCTTCTACGCCTCAACAATATCTGGTAACTATGGTCCTCAACTGGGCCTCACCTGGACCTAGTGTATATGCTCCCTCTGGGCCTCATTTGCACCTGGTGACTCTGGTCCCTACCTGGGCATCATCGGAACATGGTTCCACAGCATGGCCTGCAGGTTGGCCTCACCTGGACCTGGGGAGTGGGGTTGCCACCTGGGCCTCACACATACCTGGTGACACAGGTCCCCACGTGGGCCTCACGTTGACCTGTAGAATCTTGGCCTTACCTGGTCCTCACCCGGAACTGGTAAGTCTGGTCACCACCTGGAAGTCACCTGGACCTGGTGACTCTGGTCCCCAACTGGGCCTCACCCAGTCCTGGTGAATTTGTTGCCCACCTGGACCTGATTGCTGTGGACTCCTTCTGGGCCTCACCTGGAACTTGTGACTTTGATCCTAACTGGGCCTCACCCAGATCTGGTGACTCTGGTCCTCACCTGAGGACCATTATGATCTGGATACTAGGTTCCACACCAGAGCCTCACCTGGACATGATGACTCTTAATCCCCTCTGGGCCTCAGCCTGACATGGTGACTCTGGTACCCATCTGGATGTCACCTAGACCAGGTGAATCTGGTACCACTCTAGAATCAATCGAATTGAAAACAATCGAATCGAAAAGAATCGAATTGAAAAGAATCGAATCGAATCGAAAAGACTCGAATCGAATTAAAAATATCAAATCGAATCGAATCGCAAAGATTCGAATTGAAACGAATCGATTTGAAACGAAAAGAATCGAATCGAATCGAATCGAATTGAAAGAATCGAATTGAATAGAAAAAAATCGAATAGAAAAGAATCGAACCGAAATGAAAAGAATCAAATTGAATCAGTCGATTAAATTCTAGTCGAATCGAAACAAAAAGCATGAAATCGAGTCGAATCGAATCGAAAAGAATCGAATCGAATCGAAAAGAATCGAATTGTATCTATCAAAAAGAATCGAATCGTAGCGACTCGAATCGAAAAGAATCCAATTGCATCATAGAATGGAAACTAATCGAATTGAATAGAATAGAAAAGAATCGAATCGAATCAAATCGAAAACAATCAAATTGAATTGATCGAAAAGAATCGAATTGAATCAAATCGAATCGAAATGAAAAGAATCGATCGATTCAAATAGAAAAGAATCGAAACGAAAAGAAGCAAATCAAAAAAAAAAAAAAAGAATCAAATCGACACGAAAAGAATCGAATCGAATCAAAAAGTATCGAATTGATTCGAAAATATTCGAATCGAAAAGAATCGAATTGAAATGAATCCGATCGAAATGAAAAGAATCTACTCGATTCGAATCCAAAAGAATCGAATCCAAAAGAATCGAATTGAATTGAATCAAAAGAAATGAATTGAATTGAATCAAAAAGGAACTAATCGAATCAAATCGAAAAAACTCGAATGGAATCAAATCGAATCAAAAAGAATCGAATAGATTCGAATAAAAAAGAATCTAATTGAGGGATCCCTGGGTGGCGCAGCGGTTTAGCGCCTGCCTTTGGCCCAGGGCGCGATCCTGGAGACCCGGGATCGAATCCCACATCGGACTCGTGGTGCATGGAGCCTGCTTCTCCCTCTGCCTGTGTCTCTGCCTCTCTGTCTGTCTCTGTGACTATCATAAAAAAAGAATCGAATTGAATCGCGTTGAAAAAAATCACAACGAATCAAATCGAAAAGAATCGAATTCCATGTAACGAAAAGATTCGAATTGAAAAGAATCGAATCGAAACAAAAGAATCGAATCGAATCGACATGAATCAAAAAGAATCGAATCAAAACGAATCGAAAAGAAACAAATCAAGTAGAATCTAAAAGAATCGAATTGAATCAAATCGAAAAAATTCGAATAGAATTGAATCGAAAAGAAACAAAACGAATCGAACCAAAGAGAATCGATTCGAATCAAAATAAAAAGTATCGTATCAAATCGAATCGAAAAGAATCATATCAAATAGAATCGAAAGAATGGAATCAAATCTAAAACAATCGAATCGAACCAAAGAATTGGACTGAATGGTATCGAATCGAAAAGAATAGAATAGAATCGAATAGAATCAAATCAAATCAAAAAGAATCGAATTGAATTGATCCTAACCAAAATAAGCGAAATGAATCGACTCGAACCGAAAAAAATCAAATCGAAAAGAATCTAATCTCAACGAAAATCATCGAAATGAATAGAATCGAAAAGAATCGAATTGAATCAAATCGTAAAGAATCGAATGGAATCCAATCGAAAAGAATCAAATTGATTCGAATCGAAACAAATTGAATCCAATCGAAAAGAATCTAATAGAATCGAATCGAAAAGAATCGAATTCAATCCAAACGAATCGATTCGAATGGAATAGAAAAGAATAGAATAGAATAGAATCGAAAAGAATCAAATCGAATCGAAAAGAATTGAATCGAAAAGAATTGAATCGAATCGAAAAGAAACGAATCGAACCGAATCAAAAAGAAAACAATCGAATCGAATCAAATACAAAAGAATCGCTTTGAATAGCATAGAATTGAAAAGAATCGAATCAATCGAATTGAAAACAATCGAATCGAAAAGAATCGAATCAAAAAAAGTCGAATCGAAACGAAAACAATCGAATCGAATCTAAAAGAATCGTATTGAATTGAATCGAGTCGAAAAGACTCGAATCAAAAAGACTCGAATCGAATTGAATCAAATCGAAAAGAATCTAATAGAAACCACTCGAACAGAATCAAATCGAAATGATTCAAAATGAATCGAATAGAATGGAATCGAAAAAAATCGAATAGAATCGAAACGAATCGAAACGAAATGAATCGAAGAGAATCGATTAGAATCGAAATGAAAAGAATCGTATTGAATCGAATCGAAAAGAATCAAATCAAATCGAATCGAAAGAATTGAATCAAATCGAAAAGAATCCAATCGAATCGAAAAGAATCGAACTGAATGGAATCAAATCGAAAAGAATCGAATCGAATCGAAAAGAATCGAATCAAATTGAATGGAATCGAAAAGAATCGAATTGAATCGAAAAGAATCGAAATGAAACAAATCAGATCAAATGGAAAAGCATCAAATCGAATTGAAAAGAATCGAATCGAATCGAAAAGAATCGAAATGAAAAGAATCGAATCGAATTGAAAAGACTCGAATCGAATTAAAAATATCAAATCGAATCGAATCGCAAAGAATCGAATTGAAAAGACTCGAATTGAAACGAATCGATTTGAAACGAAAAGAATCGAATCGAATCGAATTGAATAGAAAAAAATCGAATAGAAAAGAATCGAACCGAAAAGAAAAGAATCAAATTGAATCAGTCGATTAAATTCTAGTCGAATCGAATCAAAAAATGAAATCGAGTCGAATCGAATCGAAAAGAATCGAATTGTATCTAATCAAAAAGAATCGAATCGTATCGACTCGAATCGAAAAGAATCCAATTGCATCATCGAATGGAAACTAATCGAATTGAATAGAATAGAAAAGAACTGAATCGAATCAAATCGAAAACAATCAAATAGAATTGATCGAAAAGAATCGAATTGAATCAAATCGAATCGAAATGAAAAGAATCGAATCGATTCAAATAGAAAAGAATCGAATCGAAAAGAATCAAATGGACACGAAAAGAATCGAATCGAATCAAAAAGTATCGAATGGATTCGAAAACATTCGAATCGAAAAGAATCGAATTGAAATGAATCCGATCGAAATGAAAAGAATCTACTCGATTCGAATCCAAAAGAATCGAATCCAAAAGAATCGAATCGAATCCAAAAGAATGGAATTGAATTGAATCAAAAGAAATGAATTGAATCAAAAAGGAAGTAATCGAATCAAATCGAAAAAACTCGAATAGAATCAAATCGAATCAAAAAGAATCGAATAGATTCGAATAAAAAAGAATCGAATTGAGGGATCCCTGAGTGGCGCAGAGGTTTAGCGCCTGCCTTTGACCCAGGGCGCGATCCTGGAGACCCGGGATCGAATCCCACATCGGGCTCCCGGTGCATGGAGCCTGCTTCTCCCTCTGCTTGTGTCTCTGCCTCTCGCTCTCTCTGTGACTATCATAAAAAAAAGAATCGAATTGAATCGAGTTGCTAAAAATCATAAAGAATCAAATCGAAAAGAATCGAATTCCTTGTAACGAAAAGATTCGAATTGAAAAGAATCGAATCGAAACAAAAGAATCGACATGAATCAAAAAGAATCGAATCAAAACGAATCGAAAGGAAACAAATCAAGTAGAATCTAAAAGAATCGAATCGAATCAAATCGAAAAAATTCGAATAGAATTGAATCGAAAAGAATCAAAACGAATCGAACCGAAGAGAATCGATTCGAATCAAAATGATAAGTATCGTATCAAATCGAATCGACAAGAATCATATCAAATAGAATCGAAAGAATGGAATCAAATCTAAAACAATCGAATCGAATCGAATCGAAACGAATCGGATTGAATGGAATAGAATCGAAAAGAATAGAATAGAATCGAAAGAAATCGAATAGAATCAAATCAAATCAAAAGAATCGAATTGAATTGATCCTAACCAAAATAAGCGAAATGAATCGACTCGAACCGAAAAAAATCAAATCGATAAGAATCTAATCTCAACGAAAATCATCGAAATGAATAGAATCGAAAAGAATCGAATTGAATCAAATCGAAAAGAATCGAATGGAATCCAATCGAAAAGAATCAAATTGATTCGAATCGAAACAAATTGAATCCAATCGAAAAGAATCTAATTGAATCGAATCGAAAAGAATCGAATTCAATCAAAACGAATCGATTCGAATAGAATAGAACAGGATAGAATAGAATAGAATCGAAAAGAATCAAATCGAATCGAAAAGAATCGAATCGAAAAGAATTGAATCGAATCGAAAAGAAACGAATCGAACCGAATCAAAAGGAAAACAATCGAATCGAATCAAATACAAAAGAATCGCTTTGAATAGCATAGAATTGAAAAGAATTGAATCAATCGAATTGAAAACAATCGAATCGAAAAGAATCGAATCAAAAAAAGTCGAATCGAAACGAAAACAATCGAATCGAATCTAAAAGAACCGTATTGAATTGAATTGAGTCGAAAAGACTCGAATCAAAAGACTCAAATCGAATTGAATCAAATCGAAAAGAATCTAATAGAAACCACTCGAACAGAATCAAATCGAAATGATTCAAAATGAATCGAATAGAATAGAATCGAAAAAAATCGAAACGAATCGAAACGAAATGAATCGAAGAGAATCGATTAGAATCGAAATGAAAAGAATCGTATTGAATCGAATCGAAAAGAATCAAATCAAATCGAATCGAAAGAATTGAATCAAATCGAAAAGAATCCAATCGAATCGAAAAGAATCGAACTGAATGGAATCAAATCGAAAAGAATCCAATCGAAAAGAAAAGAATCGAATCAAATTGAATGGAATCGAAAAGAATCGAATTGAATCGAAAAGAATCGAAATGAAACAAATCAGATCCAATGGAAAAGCATCAAATCGAATTGAAAAGAATCGAATCGAATCGAAATGAATCGAATCAAAAAGACTCGAATCGAAAAGAATCGAATTGAAAAGAATCGAATCGAATCGAAAAGACTCGAATCGAATTAAAAATATCAAATCGAATCGAATCGCAAAGAATCGAATTGAAAAGACTCGAATTGAAACGAATCGATTTGAAACGACAAGAATCGAATCGAATCGAATTGAATAGAAAAAAATCGAATAGAAAAGAATCGACCGAAAAGAAAAGAATCAAATTGAATCAGTCGATTAAATTCTAGTGGAATCGAATCAAAAAGCATGAAATCGAGTCGAATCGAATCGAAAAGAATCGAATCGAATCGAAAAGAATCGAATTGTATCTAATCAAAAAAAATCGAATCGTATAGACTCGAATCGAAAAGAATCCAATTGCATCATCGAATGGAAACTAATCGAATTGAATAGAATAGAAAAGAATCGACTCGAATCAAATCGAAAACAATCAAATTGAATTGATCGAAAAGAATCGAATAGAATCAAATCGAATCGAAATGAAAAGAATCGAATCGATTCAAATAGAAAAGAATCGAATCGAAAAGAATAAAATCGACACGAAAAGAATCGAATCGAATCAAAAAGTATCGAATTGATTCGAAAACATTCGAATCGAAAAGAATCGAATTGAAATGAATCCGATCGAAATGAAAAGAATCTACTCGATTCGAATCCAAAAGAATCGAATCCAAAAGAATCGAATCGAATCCAAAAGAATCGAATTGAATTGAATCAAAAGAAATGAATTGAATTGAATCAAAAAGGAACTAATCGAATCAAATCGAAAAAACTCGAATAGAATCAAATCGAATCAAAAAGAATCGAATAGATTCGAATAAAAAAGAATCGAATTGAGGGATCCCTGGGTGGCGCTGCGGTTTAGCGCCTGCCTTTGGCCCAGGGCGCGATCCTGGAGACCCGGGATCGAATCCCACATCGGGCTCCTGGTGCATGGAGCCTGCTTCTCCCTCTGCCTGTGTCTCTGCCTCTCTCTCTCTCTGTGACTATCATAAAAAAACGAATCGAATTGAATCGCGTTGAAAAAAATCATAAAGAGTCAAATCGAAAAGAATCGACTTCCATGTAACGAAAAGATTCGAATTGAACGAATCGAACCGAAACAAAAGAATCGAATCGAATCGACTGAATCAAAAAGAATCGAATCAAAACGAATCGAAAAGAAACAAATCCAGTAGAATCTAAAAGAATCGAATCGAATCAAATCGAAAAAATTCGAATAGAATTGAATCGAAAAGAATCAAAACGAATTGAACCGAAGAGAATCGATTCGAATCAAAATAAAAAGTATCGTATCAAATCGAATCGAAAAGAATCATATCAAATAGAATCGAAAGAATGGAATCAAATCTAAAACAATCGAATCGAATCGAAAAGAATCGGATTGAATGGAATAGAATCGAAAAGAATAGAATAGAGTCGAAAGAAAACGAATAGAATCAAATCAAATCAAAAAGAATCGAATTGAATTGATCTTAACCAAAATAAGTGAAATTAATCGACTCGAACCGAAAAGAATCAAATCGAAAACAATCTAATCTCAACGAAAATAATCGAAATGAATAGAATCGAAAAGAATCGAATTGAATCAAATCGAAAAGAATCGAATGGAATCCAATCGAAAAATCAAATTGATTCGAATCGAAACAAATTGAATCCAATCGAAAAGAATCTAATTGAATCGAATCGAAAAGAATCGATTTCAATCAAAACGAATCGATTCGAATGGAATAGAAAAGAATAGAATAGAATAGAATCGAAAAGAATCAAATCGAATCGAAAAGAATCGAATCGAAAAGAATTGAATCGAATCGGAAAGAAACAAATCGAACCGAATCAAAAAGAAAACAATCGAATCGAATCAAATACAAAGGAATCGCTTTGAATAGCATAGAATTGAAAAGAATCGAATCAATCGAATTGAAAACAATCGAATCGAAAAGAATCGAATCAAAAAAAGTCGAATCGAAACAAAAACAATCGAATCGAATCGAATCTAAAAGAACCGTATTGAATTGAATCGAGTCGAAAAGACTCGAATCAAAAGACTCGAATCGAATTGAATCAAATCGAAAAGAATCTAATAGAAACCACTCGAACAGAATCAAATCGAAATGATTCAAAATGAATCGAATAGAATAGAATCGAAAAAAATCGAAACGAATCGAAACGAATCGAAACGAAATGAATCGAAGAGAATCGATTAGAATCGAAATGAAAAGAATCGTATTGAATCGAATCGAAAAGAATCAAATCAAATCGAATCGAAAGAATTGAATCAAATCGAAAAGAATCCAATCGAATCGAAAAGAATCGAACTGAATGGAATCAAATCGAAAAGAATCTAATCGAATCGAAAAGAATCGAATCAAATTTAATGGAATCGAAAAGAATCGAATTGAATCGAAAAGAATCGAAATGAAACAAATCAGATCAAATGGAAAAGCATCAAATCGAATTGACAAGAATCGAATCGAATCAAAAAGACTCGAATCGAAAAGAATCGAATTGAAAAGAATCGAATCGAATCGAAAAGACTCGAATCGAATTAAAAATATCAAATCGAATCGAATCGCAAAGAATCGAATTGAAAAGACTCGAATTGAAACGAATCGATTTGAAACGAAAAGAATCGAATCGAATCGAATTGAATAGAAAAAAATCGAATAGAAAAGAATCGAACCGAAAAGAAAAGAATCAAATTGAATCAGTCGATTAAATTCTAGTGGAATCGAATCAAAAAGCATGAAATCGAGTCGAATCGAATCGAAAAGAATCGAATCGAATCGAAAAGAATCGAATTGTATCTAATCAAAAAGAATCGAATCGTATCGACTCGAATCGAAAAGAATCCTATTGCATCATCGAATGGAAACTAATCGAATTGAATAGAATAGAAAAGAATCGAATCGAATCAAATCGAAAACAATCAAAGTGAATTGATCGAAAAGAATCGAATTGAATCAATCGAATCGAAATGAAAAGAATCGAATCGATTCAAAAGAAAAGAATCGAATCGAAAAGAATCAAATCGACACGAAAAGAATCGAATCGAATCAAAAAGTATCGAATTGATTCGAAAACATTCGAATCGAAAAGAATCGAATTGAAATGAATCCGATCGAAATGGAAAGAATCTACTCGATTCGAATCCAAAAGAATCGAATCCAAAAGAATCGAATCGAATCCAAAAGAATCGAATTGAATTGAATCAAAGAAATGAATTGAATTGAATCAAAAAGGAACTAATCGAATCAAATCGAAAAAAATCGAATAGAATCAAAAAGAATCAAATAGATTCGAATAAAAAAGAATCGAATTGAGGGATCCCTGGGTGGTGCTGCGGTTTAGCGCCTGCCTTTGGCCCAGGGAGCGATCCTGGAGAACCGGGATCGAATCCCACATCGGGCTCCTGGTGCATGGAGTCTGCTTCTCCCTCTGCCTGTGTCTCTGCCTCTCTGTCTCTCTCTGTGACTATCATAAAAAAAAGAATTGAATTGATTCGAGTTCAAAAAAATCATAAAGAATCAAATCGAAAAGAATCGGATTCCATGTAACGAAAAGATTCGAATTGAAAATAATCGAATCGAAACAAAAGAATCGATTCGAATCGACATGAATCAAAAAGAATCGAATCAAAACGAATCGAAAAGAAACAAATCAAGTAGAATCTAAAAGAATCGAATCGAAACAAATCGAAAAAATTCGAATACAATTGAATCGAAAAGAATCAAAACGAATCGAACCGAAGAGAATCGATTCGAATCAAAATGAAAAGTATCGTATCAAATCGAATCGAAAAGAATCATATCAAATAGAATCGAAAGAATGGAATCAAATCTAAAACAATCGAATCGAATCGAAAAGAATCGGATTGAATGGAATAGAATCGAAAAGAATAGAATAGAATCGAAAGAAATCGAATAGAATCAAATCAAATCAAAAAGAATCGAATTGAATTGATCTTAACCAAAATAAGCGAAATTAATCGACTGGAACCGAAAAGAATCAAAACGAAAAGAATCTAATCTCAACGAAAATCATCGAAATGAATAGAATCGAAAAGAATCGAATTGAATCAAATCGAAAAGAATCGAATGGAATCGAATCGAAAAATCAAATTGATTCGAATCGAAACAAATTGAATCCAATCGAAAAGAATCTAATTGAATCGAATCGAAAAGAATCGATTTCAATCAAAACGAATCGATTCGAATGGAATAGAAAAGAATAGAATAGAATAGAATCGAAAAGAATCAAATCGAATCGAAAAGAATCGAATCGAAAAGAATTGAATCGAATCGAAAAGAAACGAATCGAACCGAATCAAAAAGAAAACAATCGAATCGAATCAAATACAAAAGAATCGCTTTGAATAGCATAGAATTGAAAAGAATCGAATCAATCGAATTGAAAACAATCGAATCGAAAAGAATCGAATCAAAAAAAGTCGAATCGAAACGAAAACAATCGAATCGAATCGAATCTAAAAGAACCGTATTGAATTGAATCGAGTCGAAAAGACTCGGATAAAAAACACTCGAATCGAATTGAATCAAATCGAAAAGAATCTAATAGAAACCACTCGAACAGAATCAAATCGAAATGATTCAAAATGAATCGAATAGAATAGAATCGAAAAAAATCGAATAGAATCGAAACTAATCGAATCGAACTGAATCGAAGAGAATCGATTAGAATCGAAATGAAAAGAATCGTATTGAATCGAATCGAAAAGAATCAAATCAAATCGAATCGAAAGAATTGAATCAAATCGAAAAGAATCGAATTCCATGTTTCCCCACCGGGACATGATTGCTGTGGACTCCTTCTTGGCCTCACCTGGAACTGGTGACTCTGATCCTCACTGGGCCTCACCCGATCTGGTGACTCTGGTTCTCACCTGTGGACCATTATGACCTGGATACTCTGGTCGACACCTGAGCCTTACCCGGACATGATGATTCTGGAACCCTTCTGGGCGTCACTCTGACATGGTGACTCTGGTCCCCATCTGGATGTCACCTAGACCAGGTGAATCTGGAACCCCTCTAACCCTCAACTAGACCTGGTGACTCTGGTCCTCAAGTGGGCGTCACCAGGACCTAGTGAATATGCTCCCCACCTGCACCTCATCTGGACCTGGTGACTCTGGTTCTACCTGGGCATCATCGGGACATGGTTACTCTATTCCCCACTGGGATTAACCTGATCCTGGCAACTCTGGTCCTGAATTTGGCCTCTTCTGTACCAGGTTACTCTGGCTCCACCTGGGCCTCACCTGTAACTGGTGACTCTGATTCTAAGCATCGCCTCACCTGACCTGGTGACGGTGGTTCCCATCGTGACCTCACCTGGACCTCATGTCTCCGGTCCCACCTGGTCCTCACCACGACCTGGTGTCTCTGGTACCCACCTGGGTAGCATCAGGATATGGTTACACTCTTCACTAACAGTGACCCAGCCGGACCTATTAACTCTGGTCTTCACCTAGGCCACACCTGGACATGGTGACACTGGTACCCACCTGGGTCTCACCTGGACATGGTGAGTCAGATCCCCACCTGGTCCTCACCTGTAACTGGGGATTCTCGTTCCCACATGGACATCATGTGGACCTGGTGGCTGCAGTGTTTCAAGCTTCTCATGTACCTCGTGACCCTGATCCCCACCAGGGCCTCACCGGGACCTGGTGAGTGTGGTTGCCCCCGGCACCTCATCTGGACCTGGTGATTCTGGTCTGCATCTGAGACTACCCTGGATCTGGTGACAGTGGTCCGCACCTGGGCTTCACCTGGATTTGGGGACTCCTGTCTCCATCTGGGCCTCACCTGGCCCTGTTGACCATGGTCCTCAACTGGGCAAAATTGGGACCCGGTGACTGTGATCCACAACGGGACCTCACCTGGACCAGGTGACTCTGGTCCCCCTCTGGGTGTCACAGTGCCCTAGTGTCTGTGAACCCCACTTTGGCCTGACTTGGACCTCCTGACCCTGGTTTCCACCTGCGCCTGACCTCGAACTGTTGACTCTGCTTCTTTCAAGGACCTCCCCTGGACATGGTGATCCTGGTGCCCACATGGGCCTGACGTGGACCTGGTGACTCTTGTCACCACCGGGAACTCACCTGGACCTGCTTACGGTGTTCCACACCTGGGCCACAAGTAGACCTGTTGACCATGGTCCCCAAGCCGGCCTCACATGGACCTGTTGCCTCTGATTCCCACCGGGGCTTCAGGTGTACCTGGTAACTCTGGTTCTCATCTGGGACTCATCTGGACCTAGCGACTCTGGTCCCCACCTGGGCTTCACCTGGATCTGGTGACTCTGGTCCCCACCTGGACTTCACCTGGATCTGGGGACTCTGGTCCACACCTGGACCTGACCTGCATCTGGTGACTCTGGTCCTCAGTTTGGCCTCACCTGGATGTGCATCCCTCGTCCTCACTTTGACCTAACTCAGAACTGCTGAATCTTGCCCCACCTCGGCCGCAACCAGACCTGGTGACTCTTGTCCCCAGCTATGCCTCAATTCGACCTGATGAATCTAGTCCTCAAGTGGGCCTCACATGGACCTGGGACTCAGCTGGATAGAGTGGCTCTGGTTCCCACAAGGGGCTCACATGATACAGCTGACTGTGGTCTTATTCTATGCCTCACCTGGTCCTAGTGATTCTGTTCCCTTCTGGGCCTGCATGGCCCTAGTGACTCTGGTCCTCACCCAGGAATCATTAGGACCTGGATACTCTTGTCCACACCTGTGCCTCACATTGACCATGGACCTCTCGTCCCATTCTGGGACTCAAACTAAACTAGTTACTGGTTCCCCTTTGGGCCTCACCCTTACCTGGTGACTCTGGTCACCCGTTTGGCTTCACATGGGCCTGGTGAATCTGGTCCTTAGCTGGTCTCACCTGGGTCTGGTGAATGGTCTCCACCTGGGCCTCACCTTGACTTGGTGAATCCTGTTGCCACATGCGCCTCACCTGGACCTTGTGACTGTAGTCCAACCTGGATCTCACCTGGATCTGGTGGCTCTGGTTCCCATATGGAGCTTTCCTGGACCTGGTTCCTGTGCTCTCCATCTGGCCTCACCTGGAACACAATGACTCTGATCCATATTTGGGCCTCTCCTGGACCTGTTGACTATGGTCCTTACATGGGCATCATTGGGACCTCGATACTCTCTTATATTCCTGGGCCTCACCTGGACCTGGTGACTTTGGTCCCACCCGGGCCTCTACTGGATGAGGTGACTGGTTCCCACAGGGACCTCACCTGGACCTGGTGACTCAGGTCCTCATATGGGCATCATGGTACCTGGTTTCTCAGTTCCACATAGGGGCCTCACCTGTACCTAGTGATTCTCGTCCCCCTCTGGGCCTCACCCTGATGTGGTGTCTCTGGTCCCCACCTGGATTTCACCAGAAACGGGTGACTCTGGTCCCCCTCTGGGACTCACCCGGATATGGGAAACTGGTCCTCAACTGGGCCTCAACAGGACCTAGTGAATCTACTCTTCACTTAGGCATCTTCTGGACCTTGTGACTCTTTTCCCACCTGGCATCAATGGGACATTGTTACTCTGTTTCCCACCTGGGCCTCACCTGGACGTGATAACTTTGCTCCACTCTTTGGCCTCAACTGGTCCTGATGACTCTGGTCCCCCCACCTAGGCCTCAATCTGGACCTGGTGACTGTGGTCCCCACCTGGGTCTCACCTGGACCTGGTGACTCTCGTTCCCAGATGAACCACACCTGGACCTGGTGACTGTGGTGTTCTTGTATACTCACATGTACCTGGTGACTTCAGTCCCGACCTGGGCCTCACCAGGACCTGGTGTCTCTGGTACCCACCTGCTTAGCATCAGAATATGGTTACACTGTTCACTAACAGTGACCCAGCCGGACCTATTAACTCTGGTCTTCACCTGGGCCACACCTGGACATGGTGACACTGGTTCACACCTGGACCTCAACTGGACATGGTGAGTCGGATCCACATCTGGTCCTCACCTGTAACTGGTGATTCTCGTTCCCACATGGACATCATGTGGACCTGGTGGATGCAGTGTTTATAGCTTCTCATGTACCTCGACACTCTAGTCCCCATCAGGGCCTGACCGGGACCTGGTGAGTGTGGTTGCCACCGGCAACTCACCTGGACCTGGTGATTCTCGTCTGCACCTGAGACTACCCTGGATATGGTGAATGTGGTCCCCACCTGGGCTTCACCTGGATTTGGGGACTCCAGTCTCCATCTGGGCCTCACCTGGCCCTGTTGACCCTGGTCCTCAACTGGGCAAAATGGGGACCCGGTGACTGTGTTCCACAACTGGGCCTCAACTGGACCAGGTGACTCTGGTCCCCCTCTGGGTCTCACCATGCCCTAGTGACTGTGAACCCCACTTTGGCCTGACTTGGACCTGCTGACCCTGGTTACTACCTGCGCCTGACCTCGAACTGTTGACTCTGGTTCTTTCAAGGGCCTCCCCGGGACCTGATGATCCTGGTCCCCACCTGGGTCTCACCTGGACGTGGTCACTCTTGTCACCACTGGGGACTCACCTGGACCTGCTTACTGTGTTCCACACCTGGGCCTCAAGTAGATCTGTTGACCATGGTCCCCAAGCCGGCCTCACATGGACCTGTGGCCTCTGATCCCCACCGGGGCCTCACGTGTACCTGGTAACTCTGGTCCTCACCTGGGCCTCATCTGGACCTAGTGACTCTGATCCCCACCTGGGCTTCACCTGGATCTGGAGACTCTAGTCCCCACCTGGCCCTCTCCTGGACCTGGTGACTCTCTTTCCAACATGGACCTCACCTGGATCTGGTGACTCTGGTCCTCAGTTTGGCCTCACCTGGTCCTGGTGTCTCTCGTCCCCACATTGACCAAACTCAGAACTGCTGAATCTTGCCCCACCTAGGCCGCACCCAGTCCTGGTGATTCTTGTCCCCAGCTATGCCTCATTTCGACCTGATGAATATGTGACTCAGCTGGATAGAGTGGCTCTGGTTCCCACAAGGGGCTCACCTGATACTGCTGACTGTGGTCTTATTCTCTTTTTTTTTTAAACATTTTATTTATTTATTTATTCATGAGACACACAGAGAGAGGCAGAAACATAGGTAGAGGGATAAGCAGGCTCCATGAAGGGAGCCCGATGTGGGACTCAATCCCGGACCCTGGGATCACACCCTGAGCCAAAGGCAGACACTCAACAGCTGAGCCACCCAGGTGTCCCTGCGGTCTTATTCTATGACTCATCAGGACTTAGTGATTCTGTTCCCCATCTGGGCCTGCATGGCCCTAGTGACTCTGGTCCTCACTCAGCCATCATTGGGACCTGGATACTCTATTCCACAATTGGGCCTCACTTTGACCAGGGACCTCTGGTCCAATTCGGGGCCTCAAACTAAACTGGTTACTGTGGTTCCCCCTCTGGGCCTCACCCTTACCTGGTGACTGGTCACCCCTTGGGCTTCACTTGGGCCTGGTGAATCTGGTCCTTAGATGGTCCGAACCTGGATCGGGTGACTGGTCGCCACCTGGGCCTCTCCTGGACTTGGTGAATCCTGTTGCCACCTGCGCGTCACCGGGACCCTGTGACTGTGGTCCCACCTGGACCTCACCTGGGTCTGGTGGCTCTGGTTCCCATATGGGGCTCTCCTGGTCCTGGTTCCTGTGATCTCCATCTGGCCTCACCTGGAACACAATGACTCTGTTCCATATTTGCCCTCTGCTGGACCTGTTGACTCTGGTACTTACCTGGGCGTCATTGGGACCTGGGTACACTCTTATATACCTGGGCCTCACCTGGACCTGGTGACTGTGGTCCCACCTGGGCCTCACCTGGATGAGGTGACTGGTTCCCACAGGGACCTCACCTGGACCTGGTGACTCAGGTCCTCATATGGACATTATGGGACATGGTTTCTCAGTTCCCCATCGGGGCCTCCCCTGGACCTAGTGATTCTCGTCCCACTCTGGGCCTCACTCTGACGTGGTGACTCTGGTCCCCACCTGGATATCACCAGAACCGGGTGACTCTGGTCCCCCTCTGGGACTCACCCGGAGCTGGGGACACTGGCCCTCAACTGGGCCTCAACAGGACCTGGTGAATCTACTCCTCACTTAGGCCTCGTCTGGACCTTGTGACTCTTTTCCCACCTGGCATCAATGGGACTTGGTTACTCTCTTCCCCACCTGGGCTTCACCTCGACATGATAACTTTGCCCCACACTTTGGCTTCAACTGGTCATGATGACTCTGGTCCCCCCACCTAAGCCTCAGTCTGGACCTGGTGACAGTTGTCCCCGCCTGGGTCTCACCTGGACCTGGTGACTCTCGTTCCCACATGAACCCCACCTGGATCTGGTGACTGTGGTGTTCTTGTAGACTCACATATACCTGGTGACTCTGGTCCCCACTAAGGCCTCACCTGGATCTGGTGAATCTGGCCTACAGCTTGGCCTCACCTGGACCTGTTGAGTGGGGTTGCCACATGGGCCTCACCCATTCCTTGTGACTCTATGTCCCCACCTGGGCCTCTTGGACCTGGTGAATCTGGTCCTTACCTGGTCCTCTCCCAGACCCGCAGACTCTGGTCACCACCTGGGCCTCACCTGGACCTGGTGAATCTGGTCCCCATCTGGGCCTCACCCAGTCCTGGTGATTTTGTTCCCCACCTGGACCTGATTGCTGTGGACTCTTTCTTGGCCTCACCTGGAACTGGTGACTCTGATCCTATCTGCGTGTCACCCATACCTGGGGATTCTGGTCCTCACCTGGGCATCATTGGTACTTGGTGACTCTGTTCCACGCCTGAGCCTAACCTGGACATGATGACTCTGGAACCACTCTGGGCCTCACCCTGACCTGGTGCCTCTGGTCCGCATTTGGATGTCACCTGGACCAGGTGATTGTGGTACCCTTCTGGGTGTCACCGTGCCCTAGTGACTGTGAACCACACTTTGGCCTTACTTAGACCTCCTGACTATGGTTGCCACCTGCGCCTGACCTCGATCTGTTGACTCTGGTTCTTTCTAGGGCCTCCCCTGGACATGGTGATCCTGGTGCCCACATGGGCCTGACGTGGACCTGGTGACACTTGTCACCACCGGGAACTCACCTGGACCTGCTTACGGTGTTCCACACCTTGGCCTCAAGTAGTCCTGTTGACCATGGTCCCCAAGCCGGCCTCACATGGACCTGTTGCCTCTGATCCCCACCGGGGCTTCACGTGTACCTGGTAACTCTGGTCCTCATCTGGGCCTCATCTGGACCTAGCGACTCTGGTCCCCACCTGGGCTTCACCTGGATCTGGTGACTCTGGTCCCCACCTGGACTTCACCTGGATCTGGGGACACTGGTCCCCACCTGGACCTCACCTGCATCTGGTGACTCCGGTCCTCAGTTTGGCCTCACCTGGATCTGGCATCTCTCGTCCCCACTTTGACCTAACTCAGAACTGCTGAATCTTGCCCCACCTAGGCCGCACCCAGACCTGGTGACTCTTGTCCCCAGCTATGCCTCAATTCGACCTGATGAATCTAGTCCTCACGTGGGCCTCACATGGACCTGGGACTCAGCTAGATAGAGTGGCTCTGGTTCGCACAAAGGGCTCACCTGATACAGCTGACTGTGGTCTTATTCTATGCCTCACCTGGTCCTAGTGATTCTGTTCCCTTCTGGGCCTGCATGGCCCTAGTGACTCTGGTCCTCACCCAGGAATCATTAGGACCTGGATACTCTATTCCACACCTGTGCCTCACATTGACAATGGACCTCTCGTCCCATTCTGGGACTCAAACAAAACTAGTTACTGGTTCCCCTTTGGGCCTCACCCTTACCTGGAGACTCTGGTCACCCGTTTGGCTTCACCTGGCCCTGGTGAATCTGGTCCTTAGCTGGTCTCACCTGGATCTGGTGAATGGTCTCCACCTGGGCCTCACCTGGACTTGGTGAATCCTGTTGCCACATGCGCCTCACCTGGACCTTGTGACTGTGGTCCCACCTGGATCTCGCCTGGATCTTGTGGCTTTGGTTCCCATATGGGGCTCTCCTGGACCTGGTTCCTGTGCTCTCCATCTGGCCTCACCTGGAACACAATGACTCTGATCCATATTTGGGCCTCTCGTGCACCTGTTGACTCTGGGCCTTACCTGGGCATCATTGGGACCTCGATACTCTCTTATATACCTGGGCCTCACCTGGACCTGGTGACTTTGGTCCCACCGGGGCCTCTACTGGATGAGGTGACTGGTTCCCACAGGGACCTCACCTGGACCTGGTGACTCAGGTCCTCATATGGGTATCATGGTACCTGGTTTCTCAGTTCCACATCGGGGCCTCACCTGTACCTAGTGATTCTCGTCCCCCTCTGGGCCTCACCCTGACGTGGTGACTCTGGTCCCCACCTGGATATCACCAGAACCTGGTGACTCTGGTACCCCTCTGGGACTCACCCGGAGATGGTGACACTGGTCCTCAACTGGGCCTCAATAGGACCTGGTGAATCTACTCCTCACTTAGGCATCTTCTGGACCTTGTGACTCTTTTCGCACCTGGCATCAATGGGACATTGTTACTCTGTTCCCCACCTGGGCTTCACCTGGACATGATAACTTTGCTCCATTCTTTGGCCTCAACTGGTCCTGATGACTCTGGTCCCCCCACCTAGGCCTCAATCTGGACCTGGTGACCGTGGACCCCACCTGGGTCTCACCTGGACCTGGTGACTCTCGTTCCCACATGAACCCCACCTGGACCTGGTGACTGTGGTGTTCTTGTATACTCACATGTACCTGGTGACTCCAGTCCCCACTAGGGCCTCACGTAGATCTAGTGACTCTGGCCCGCCGGTTGGCCTCACCTAGACCTGTTGAGTGGGGTTGCCACCTAGGCCTCACACATAGCTGGTGACCTAGGTCCCCACGTGAGCCTCTTGGACCTGGTGAATCTGGTCCTTACCTGGTCCTTTCCTAGACCCGGGGACTCTATATCCACCTGGGCCTCACCTGGACCTGGTGAATCTGGTCCCCATCTGGGTCTCACCCAGGTCTGGTGACTTTGTTCCCCACCTGGACCTGATTGCTGTGAACTCTTTCTTGGCCTCACCTGCAACTGGTGACTCTGATCCTATCTACGCCTCACCCAGATCTGGTGACTCTGGTCCTCACTTGGGCATCATTGGTACCTGGTGACTCTCTTCCACACCTGAGCCTCACCTGGACCGGATGACTCTGGAACCACTCTGGGCCTCCCCCTGACCTGGTGACTCTCGTCCCCATCTGGATATCACCTGGACCAGGTGATTCTGGTACCCTTCTAAGACTCAAGCAGATATGGTGAAACTCGTCCTCAACTCGGCCTCACCTGGACCTACTTAATATGCTGCATCTAAGCCTTATTTGGACCTGGTGAATCTGGTCCCTACCTGGGCATCATCGGGACATGGTTCCACTGCATGGCCTGCAGATTGGCCTCAAATGGACCTGGTAAATCTGGTCCCTACCTGAGCATCACCGGGACATAGTTCCTCTGCATGGCCTGCAGGTTGGCCTCACCTGGACCTGGTGAGTGGGGTTGCCACCTGGGCCTCCCCCATACCTTGTGACTAGGGCCCCACGTGGGCCTTCCTTTGACCTGGTGAATCTTGTCCTTACCTGGTCCTCACTCGGAACTAGTAAGTCAGGTCACAACATGGGAATCATCTGGACCTGGTGAATCTGGTCCCCATTGGGCCTCACCCAGTCCTGGTGACTTTGTTCCCCACCTGGAACTGATTGCTGTGGACTCCTTTTGGGCCTCACCTGGAACGGGTGACTCTGATCCTAACTGGGCCTCACCCAGATCTGGTGACTCTAGTCCTCACCTGTGGACCATTATGACCTCGATACTCTTTTCCACACCTGAGACTCACCTGGATATGATGACGCTGGATCCCCTCTGGGCCTCAGCCTGACATGGTGACTCTGGTCCCCATCTGGATATCACCAGAATCGGGTGACTCTGTTCCTCCTCTGGGACTCACCCGGAGCTGGGACACTGGTCCTCAACTGGGCACAACTGGACCTGGTGAATCTTCTCCTCACTTAGGTCTCGTCTGGACCTTGTGATTCTTTTCCCACCTGGCATCAATGGGACATGGTTACTCTGTTCCCCCTGGGCCTCACCTGGACATGATAGCTTTGCTCCACACTTTGGCCTCAACTGGTCTCGATGACTCTGATCCCCCCACCTAGGCCTCAAACTGAACCTGGTGACTGTGGTCCCCACCTGGGTCACACCTGGACCTGGTGACTGTGGTCCCCACCTGGGTCTCACCTGGACCTGGTGGTCTCGTTCCTACATGAACCACGACTGGACCTGCTGACTCTGGCGTTCTTGTAGACTCACATTTACCTGGTGAATACGGTCCCCACTAGGGACTCACGTGGATCTGGTGACTCTGGCCTGCAGGTTGGTCTCACCAGGACCTGGTGAGTGGGGTTGCCACCTGGGCCTCACCCATACCTGGTGACTCAAGTCCCTACGTGGTCCTCTTGTACCTGGTGAATCTTGTCATTACCCGGTCCTCTCCTAGACCCGGGGACTCTTGTCACCACCTGGGCCTCACCTGGACCTGGTGAATCTGGTCCCCATCTGGGCCTCACCCAATCCTGGAGACTTTGTTCCCCACCTGGACCTGATTGCTGTGCCCTTTCTTGGCCTCACCTGGACTGGTGAGTCTGATCCTATCTGTGCGTCACCCAGACCGGGTGACTCTTGTCCTCACCTGGGCATCATTGCTACCTGGTGACTCTGTACCACACCTGTGCCTCACCTGGAAATGTTGACTCTGGAACCGCTCTGGGCCTCACCCTGACCTAGTGACTCTGGTCCCCATCTGGATGTCACATGGACAAGGTGATTCTGGTACCCCCTAGGCCTCAAACAGATCTGGTGACTCTGGTCTTCAAAGGGGACTCACCTGTACCTAGTGAATATGCTCCATCTGGGCCTCATTTGGACCTGGTGACTCTGGTCCATACCTGGGCATCATCGGGATATGGTTCCACTGCATGGCCTGCAGGTTTGCCTCACCTGGACCTGGTAAGTCTGTCTCTACCTGGGCATCATCTGGATATGTTTCCTCTGCATGGCATGCAGGTTGGCCTCACCTGGACCTGGTAACTCTTCTCCCTACCTGGGCATCATCGGGATATGGTTCCACTGCATGGCCTGCAGGTTGGCCTCAACTGGACCTGGTGAGTGTTATTGCCACCTGGGCCTCACCCATACCTGGTAACTCAGGTCCCCACGTGGGCCTCTTGGACCTGGTGAATCTGGTCCTTACCTGGTCCTTTAGCAGAACGGGGACTCTGGTCACCACCTGTGCCTCACCTGGACCTGGTGAATCTGGTACCCCTCTAGGCCTCAACAAGATCTGGTGACTCTGATCCAATCTGCGCGTCACCCAGACCAAATGACTCTGTTCCTCACCTGGGCATCATTGGGACCTGGTGACTCTGTTCCACACCTGAGCCTCACCTGGACATGATGACTCTAGAACCTCTCTGGGCCTCACCCTGACCTGAGGACTCTGGTCCCCATGTGGATGTCACCTGGACCAGATGATTCTGGTACCCTTCTAGGCCTCAACCAGATCTGGTGACTCTGGTCCTCAACTGGGCCTCACATGGACGTGGTGAATATGCACCATCTGGGCCTCTTTTGGACCTGGTGACTCTGGTCCCTACCTGGGCATCATCGGGACATGGTTCCACTGCATGGCCTGCAGGTTGGCCTCACCTGGACCTGGTCAGTGGGGTTGCCACCTGGGCCTCACCCATGCCTGGTGACACAGGTCCCCACGTGGGCCTCACTTGGACCTGGTGAATGTTGTCCTTACCTGGTCCTCACCCGGAACGGTAAGTCTGGTCACCACCTGGATATCACCTGGACCTTGTGTATCTGGTCCCCATCTAGGCCTCACCCAGTCCTGGTGACTTTGTTCCCCACCTGGACCTGATTTCTGTGGACTCCTTCTTGGCCTCACCTGGAACTGGTGACTCTGGTCCCCACCTGGACCTCTCCCGGACCTGGTGACTTTCTTTCAAACATGGACCGCACATGGATCTGGTGACTCTGGTACTCAGTTTGGCCTCAACTGGAACTGGCGTCTCTCGTCCCCACTTTGACCTAAATCAGAACTGCTGAATCTAGCCCAACTTAGGCTGCATCCCGACCTGGTGACTCTTGTCCCCAGCTATGCCTCAATTCAACCTAATGAATCTGGTCCTCACGGGAGCCTCACCTGGACCTGGGACTCAGCTGGATAGAGTGGCTCTGTTTCCCGCAAGGGGCTCAGCTGATACTGCTGACTGTGGTCTTATTGTATGCCTCACCAGGACCTAGTGATTCTGTTCCCCATCTGGGCCTGCATGGCCACAGTGACTCTGGTCCTCACCCAGGCATCAATGGGTGATGGACCCAATGATCCTCACCCTGGATACTCTATTCCACACCTGGGCCTCACTTTGACCAGGGACCTCTGGTCCCATTCTGGGCCTCAAACTAAACTGGTTACTCTGGTCCCCCTCTGGGGCTCACCCTTACCTGGTGACTCTGGTCACCCTTTGGGCTTCACTTCGGCCTGGTGAATCTGGTCCTTAGCTGGTCCGCGCCTGGATGTGGTGACTGGTCGCCACCTGGGCCTCACCTGGACTTGGTGAATCCTGTTGCCACCTGCGCCTCACCTGGACCTTGTGACTGTGGTCCCACCTGGACCTCACCTGGATCTCGTGGCTCTGGTTCCCATATGGGGCTCTCCTGGTCCTGGTTCCTGTGGTCTCTATCTGGCCTCACCTGGAACACAATGACTTTGATCCGTATTTGGGCCTCTCCTGAACCCGTTGACTCTGGTCCTTACCTGGGCATCATTGGGACCTCGATACTCTCTTCTATAACTGGGCCTCACCTGGACCTGGTGACTGTGGTCCCACCTGTGCCTCACCTGGACGAGGTGACTGGTTCCCACAGGGATCTCACCTGGACCTGCTGACTCAGGTCCTCACATGGGCATCATGGGACCTGGTTTATCAGTTCAACATCGGGCCTCACCTGTACCTAGTGATTCTCGTCCCCCTCTGGGCCTCATCCTGACGTGGCGACTCTGGTCCCCAGCTGGATATCACCAGAACCGGGTGACTCTGGTTCCCCTCTGAGACTCATCGGAGCTGTGGACACTGGTCCTCAACTGGGCCTCAACAGGACCTGATGAATCTACTCTTCACATAGGCCTCGTCTGGAACTTGTGACTCTTTTCCCACCTGCATTCAATGGTACATGGTTACTCTGTTCCCCACCTGGGCCTCACGTGGACATGAAAACTTTGCTCCACACTTTGGCCTCACCTGGTCCTGATGACTCTGGTCCCCCCACCTAGGCCTCAATCTGGACCTGGTGACTGTGGACCCCACCTGGGTCTCACCTGGACCTGGTGACTCTTGTTCCCACATGAACCACACCTGGACCTGGTGACTGTGGTGTTCTTGTAGACTCACATTTACCTGGTGACTCCGGTCCCCACTAGGGCCTCACCTGGATCTGGTGACTCTCGCCTGCAGGTTGGCCTCACCTGGACCTGGTGAGTGGGGTTGCCACCTGGGCCTCACCCATACCTGGTGACTCAGGTCCCCACGTGGGCCTCTTGGACCTGGTGAATCTGGTCCTTACATGGTCCTCTCCCAGACGTGGGACTCTGGTCAGAACCTGGGCCTCAACTGGACCTGGTGAATCTGGTCCCCATCTGGGCCTCACCCAGTCCTGGTGACTTTGTTCCCCACCTGGACCTGATTTCTGTGGACTCCTTTTGGGCCTCACCTGGAACTGGTGACTCTGATCCTAACTGGGCCTCACCCAGATCTGGTGACTCTGGTCCTCACCTGGGCATCATGGTACCTGGTGACTCTGTTCCTCACCTGAGCCTCACCTGGACATGATGACTCTGGAACCTCTCTGGGCCTCTCCCTGACCTGGTGACTCTGGTCCCCATCTGCATGTCACCTGGACCAGGTGATTCTGGTACCCCTCTAGGCATCAACCAAATCTGGTGACTCTGGTCCTCAACTGGGCCTCACCTGGACCTAGTGAATTTGCTCCATCTGGACCTCATTTGGACCTGGTGTCTCTGGTCCCTACCTGGGCATCATCGGGACATGGTTCCACTGCATGGCCTGCAGGTTTTCCTCACCTGGACCTGGTAACTCTGTTCCCTAGTAGGGCATTATCGGGACATGGTTCCTCTTCATGGCCTGCAGGTTGGCCTCACCTGGACCTGGTGAGTGGGGTGGTAATCTGGGCCTCACACATACATTGTGACACAGGTCCCCACCTGGGTCTCACTTGGACCTGGTGAATCTTGTCCTTAACTGGTCCGCACCCGGAACTGGTAACTCTGGTAGCCACCTGGGAATAATCTGGACCTTGTGAATCTGGTCCCCGTCTTGGCCTCACCCAGTCCTGGTGACTTTGTTCCCCACCTGGACCTGATTGCTGTGGACACCTTCTTGGCCTCACCTGGAACTGGTGACTCTGATCCTAACTGAGCCTCATACAGATCTGGTGACTCTGGTCCTCACCTGTGGACCATTATGACCTGGATACTCTTTTCCACACCTGAGACTCACTTGTACATGATGACTCTGGATCCCCTCTGGGCCTCAGCCTAACATGGTGACTCTGGTCCCCATCTGGATGTCACCTAGACCAGGTGAATCTGGTACCCCTCTAGGCCTCAACTAGATCGGGTGATCTGGTCCTCAACTGGGCCTCACCGGGACCTAGTGAATATACTCCTCACCTGCGCCTCATCTGGACGTGGTGACTCGGGTTCTACCTGGGCATCATCGGGACATGGTTACTCTATGCCCCACTGGGACTGACCTGATCCTGGTAACTCTGGTCCTGACTTTGGCGTCTTCTCTACCGGGTGACTCTGGCTCCACCTGGGCCTCACGTGTAACTGGTGACTCTGATCCTAAGCATGGCCTCACCTGACCTGGTGAATGTGGTTCCCATCGGGACCTCATCTGGACCTCATGTCTCTGGTCCCACCTGGGGCTCACCAGGACCTGGTGTCTCTGGTACTCACCTGGGTAGCATCAGGATATGGTTACACTCTTTACTAACAGTGACCCAGCCGGACCCATTAACTCTGGTCTTCACCTGGGCCACACCTGGACATGGTGACACTGGTACCCACTTGGATCTGACCTGAACATGGTGAATCGGATCCCCGCCTGGTCCTCACCTGTAACTGGTGATTGTCATTCCCACCTGGACATCATATGGACCTGGTGGCTGCAGTGTTTCTAGCTTCTCATGTACCTCGTGACTCTGGTCCCCACCAGGGCCTCACCGGGACCTGGTGAGTGTGGTTGCCACCTGCACCTCACCTGGACCTGGTGATTCGGGCCTGCACCTGAGACTACCCTGGATCTGGTGACTGTAGTCCCCACCTGGGCTTCACCTGGATTTGGGGACTCCGGTCCCCATCTGGGCCTCCCCTGGCCCTGTTGACCATGGTCCTCAACTGGGCAAAATTGGGACCCGGTGACTGTGTTCCACAACTGGATCTCACCTGGACCAGGTGACTCTGGTCCCCCTCTGGGTCTCACCGTGCCCTAGTGACTGTGAACCCCACTTTGGCCTGACTTGGACCTGTTGACCCTGGTTGCCACCTGCGCCTGACTTCGAACTGTTGACTCTGGTTCTTTCAAGGGCGTCCCCTGGACATGGTGATCCTGGTGCCCACATGGGCCTCACCTGGACCTGGTGACTCTTGTCACCACCGGGAACTCAACTGGATCTGCTTACTGTGTTCCGCACCTGGGCCTCAAGTAGACCTGTTGACCATGGTCCCCAAGCCGGCCTCACATGGACCTTTTGCCTCTGATCCCCACCGGGGCTTCACGTGTACCTGGCAACTCTGGTCCTCACTTTCGCCTCATCTGGACCTAGTGACTCTGGTCCCCAGCTGGGCTTCACCTGGATCTGATGACTCTGTTCCCCACCTGGACTTCACCTGGATCTGGTGACTCTGGTCCCCACCTGGACCTGACCTGCATCTGGTGACTCTGGTCCTCAGTTTGGCCTCACCTGGACCTGGCGTCTCTCGTCCACACTCTGACCTACCTCAGCACTGCTGAATCTTGCCCCACCTCGGCCGCACCCAGACCTGGTGCCCCTTGTCCCCAGCTATGCCTCAATTCGACCTGATGAATCTGGTCCTCACGTGGGCCTCACATGGACCTGGGACTCAGCTGGATAGAGTGGCTCTTGTTCCCACATGGGGCTCACCTGATTCTGGTGACTGTGGTTTTATTCTATGCCTCACCAGGACCTAGTAATTCTGTTCCTCATCTGGGCCTGCATGGCCCTAGTGACTCTGGTCCTCACACAGGCATCATTGGGACCAGGATACTCTATTCCACACCTGGGCTTCACTCTGACCAGGGACCTATGGTCCCATTCTGGGCCTCAAACTAAACTGGTTACTCTGGTTCCCCCTCTGGGACTCACCCTAACCCGGTGACTCTGGTCACCCCTTTGGTTTCACTTGGGCCTGGTGAATCTGGTCCTTAGCTGGTTCTCACCTGGATCTGGTGACTGGTCTCCACCTGGGCCTCACCTGGACGAGTTGACTGGTTCCAACAGGGACCTCACCTGGACCTGGTGTCTCAGGTCATCATATGAGCATCATGGGACCTGGTTACAATTCCACATCGGGGCCTCACCTGGACCTAGTGATTCTCATCCCACTCTGGGCCTCACCCTGACATGGTGACTCTGGTCCCCACCTGGATGTCACCTGGACCAGGTAATTCTGGTACCCCTCTAGGGCTCAAGGTGATCTGGTGACTCTGGTCCTCAACTGGGCCTCACCTGGACCTAGTGAATATACCCCATCTGGGCCTCATTTGGCCCTGGTGACTCTGGTCCCTACCTGGGCATCATCGGAATATGCTATCACAGCATGGCCTGCAGGTTGGCCTCACCTGGACCTGGTGAGTGGGGTTGTCCTCAACTGGGCAAAATTGTGATCCGGTGACTGGGTTCCGCAAGTGGCCTCAGCGGGACCTAGTAAACATGCTCCCCACCTGTGCCTCATCTGGACCTGGTGACTCTGGTTTTACTTGGGCATCATCGGGACATGGTTACTCTATTCCCCACTGGGACTGACCTGATCCTAGCAACTCTGGTCCTGACTTTGTCCTATTCTGTACCAGGTGACTCTGGCTCGACCTGGGTCTCACCTGTAACTGGTGACTCTGATCCTAAGCATGGCCTCACCTGACCTGGTGACTGTGGTTCCCATTGGGATCTCACCTGGACCTCATGTATCTGGTCCGACCTGGGCCTCACCAGGACCTGGTGTCTCTGGTACCAACCTGGGTAGCATCAGGATATGGTTACACTCTTCACTAACAGTGACCCAGCCGGACCTATTAACTCTGCTCTTCACCTGGGCCACACCTGGACATGGTGATTCTGGTCTGTACCTGAGACTTTCCTGGATCTGGGGACTGTGGTCCCCACCTTGGCTTCGCCTTGACTTGGGGACTCCGGTCCCCATCTGGGCCTCACCTGGCCCTGTTGACCATGGTCCTCTCCTGGGCAAAATTCGTACCCGGTGACTGTATTCCACAACTGGACCTCACCTGGACCAGGTGACTCTGGTCCCCCTCTGGGTCTCACTGTGCCCTAGTGACTGTGAACCCCACTTTGGCCTGACTTGGACCTGCTGACCCTGGTTGCCACCTGCGCTTGGCCTCGAACTGTTGACTCTGGTTCTTGTAAGGTCCTCCCCTGGACCTGGTGATCCTGGTCCCCACCTGAGACTCACCTGGACGTGGTGACTCTTGTCACCACCAGGGACTCACCTGGACCTGGTTACTGTGTTCCACACCTGGGCCTCAAGTAGACCTGTTGACCATGGTCCCCAAACCGGCCTCACATGGACCTGTTGCCTCTGATCATCACCGGTGCCTCACGTGTACCTGGTAACTCTGGTCCTCACCTGGGCCTCAGCTGGACCTAGTGACTCTGGTCCCCACTTGGGCTTCACCTGGATCTGGTGACTCTGGTCCCCACCTGGACTTCACCTGGATCTGGTGACTCTGGTCCCCACCTGGACCTCTCCCGGACCTGGTGACTCTCTTTCCAACATGGACCTCACCTGGATCTGGTAACTCTGGTCCTCAGTTTGGCCTCACCTGGACCTGGTGTCTCTAGTCCCCACTTTGACCTAACTCAGAACTGCTGAATCATCCCCTATCTAGACCGCACCCAGACCTGGAGACTCTTGTCCCCAGCTATGCCTCAATTCGAACTGATGAACCTGGTTCTCACGTGGGCCTCACATGGCCCTGGGACTAAGCTGGATAGAGTGGCTCTGGTTCCCACAAGGGGCTCACCTGATACTGCTGACTGTGGTCTTATTCTATGCCTCACCAGGACCTAGTGATTCTGTTCCCCATCTGGGCCTGCATGGCCCTAGTGACTCTGGTCTTCAGCCAGGCATCATGGGACCTAGATACTCTATTCCACGCCTGGGCCTCGCTCTGAGCAGGGACCTCTGGTCCCATTCTGGGCCTCAAACTGAACTGATTACTCTAGTTCCCCCTCTGGGTCTCACCCTTACCTGGTGACTCTGGTCACCCCTTGGGCTTCACTTGGGCGTGGAGAATCTGGTCCTTACCTCTTCCTCTCCCAGACCCGGGGACTCTGGTCAACACCTGGTCCTCACCTGGACATGATGACTCTGGATCCCCTCTGGGCCTCACCCTGAACTGGTGACTCTGGTCCCCATCTGCATGTCACCTGGACCAGGTGATTCTGGTACCCCTCTAGTCCTCAACAAGTTCTGGGAACCTGGTCCTCAACTGGGCCTCAACTGGACCTAGTGAATATGCTCCATCTGGGCCTCATTTGGACCTGATGACTCTGGTCACTACCTGGGCAACATCGGGACATGATTCCACTGCATGGCAGGCAGGTTGGACTCACCTAGACCTGGTAACTCTGGACCCTCCCTGGGCATCATCGGGACACGGTTCTTCGGCATGGCCTGCACGTATGCCTCACCTGGCCCTGGTGAGTTAGTTTGCCACCTGGGCCTCACCCATACCTGGTGACACAGGTCCCCACGTGGGCCTCACTTAGACCTGGTGAATCTTGTCCTTACCTGGTCCTCACCGGAACTGGTAACTCTGGTCACCACTTGGGAATCACCTGGACCAGTGAATCTGGTCCCCATCTGGGCCTCACCCAGTCCTGGGGACTTTGTTCCCCACCTGGACCTCATTGCTGTGGACTCTTTCTTGGCCTCACCTGGAACTGGTGACTCTGATCCTATCTGCGCGTCACCCAGATCTGGTGACTCTGGTCCTCACCTGGGCATCATTGGTACCTGGTTACTCTGTTCCACACCTGAGCCTCACCTGGACATGATGACTCTGGAACCTCTCTGGGACTCACCCTGACCTGGAGACTCTGGTTCCCATCTCGATGTCACCTGGACCAGGTGATACTGGTACCCCTCTAGGCCTCAACCAGATCTGGTTATCTTGTCCTCAAATGGGCCTCATCTGGACCTAGTGAATATGCTCTATCTGGGCCTCATTTGGACCTGGTGACTCTGGTCCCTCCCTGGGCATCATCGGGACATGGTTCCACTGCATGGCCTGCAAGTTGGCCTCACCTGGACCTGGTAAATCTAGTCCTTACCTGGGCATCATCGGGACATGGTTCCTCTGCATGGCCTGTAGGTTGGCCTCACCTGGACCTGGGGACTGGGGTATGCCACCTGGGCCTCACACATGCATAGTGACATAGGTCCCCACGTTGGCCTCACTTGGACCTGGTGAATCTTGTCCTTTTCTGGTCCTCACCCAGAACTGGTAACTCTGGTCACAACCTGGGAATCACCTGGACCTGGTGAATCTGTTCCCCATCTGGGCCTCACCCAGTCCTGCTGACTTTGTTCCCCACCTGGATCTGATTGCTGTGGACTCCTTCTTGGCCTCACCTGGAACTAGTGACTCTGATCCTAACTGGGCCTCACCCAGATCTGCTGACTCAGGTCCTCACCTGTGGACCATTATGACCTGGATACTCTGTTCCACACCTGAGCCTCACCTGAACTTGATGACTCTGGATCCCCTCTGGGCCTCACCCTGACATGGTGACTCTGGTCCCCATCTGGATGTCACCTAGACCAGGTGAATCTGGTACCCCTCTAGGACTCAACTTGACCTGGTGACTCTAGTCGTCATCTGGGCCTCACAGGGACATAGTGAACATACTCCCCACTGCGCATCATCTGGACCTGGTGACTCTGGTTTTACCAGGGCATCATCAGGACATGGTTACTCTATTCCCTACTGGGATTGAACTGATCCTGGTAACTCAGGTCCTGACTTTGGCCTCTTCTGTACAAGGTGACTCTGGCTCCTCCTGGGCCTCACCTGTAACTGGTGACTCTGATTCTAAGCATGGCCTCACCAGACCTGGTGACTGTGGTTCCCATGGGACCTCACCTGGACCTCATGTCTCTGGTCCCACCTGGGCCTCACCAGTACCTGGTGTATCTGGTACCCACCTGGGTAGCATCAGGATATGGTTACCCTGTTCACTATAAGTGACCCAGCCGGACCTATTAACTCTGGTCTTCACCTGGGCCACACCTGTACATGGTGACACTGGTTCCCACCTGGGTCTCACCTGGACATGGTGAGTCGGATCCCCACATGGTCCTCACCTGTAAGTGGTGATTCTCGTTCCCACATGGACATCATGTGGACCTGGTGGTTGCAGTGTTTCTAGCTTCTCATGTACCTCGTGACTCTGATCCCCACCAGGGCCTCACCGTGTACTGGTGAGTGTGGTTTCACCTGCACCTCACCTGGACCTGGTGATTCTGGTCTGCACCTGAGACTACCCTGGATCTGGTGACTGTGGTCCCCACCTGGGCTTCACCTGGATTTGGGGACTCCGGTCCCCATCTGGGCCTCACCTGGCCCTTTTGACCATGGTCCTCAACTGGGCAAAATTGGGACCCGGTGACTGTGTTCCACAACTGGACCTCACCTGGACCAGGTCACTCTGGACCCTCTCTGGGACTCATGTGCCCTAGTGAATGTGAACCCCACTTTAGCCTGACTTGGACCTGCTGACCCTGGTTGCCACCTGTGCCTGACCTCGAACTGTTGACTCTGGTTCTTTCAAGGGCCTCCACTGTACCTGGTGATTCTGGTCCCCACCTGGGCCAAACCAGGACGTGGTGACACTTGTCACCACCGGGGACTCACCTGGACCTGCTTAGTGTGTTCTATAACTGGGCCTCAATTAGACCTGTTGACTATGGTCCCCAAGAAGGCCTCACATGGACCTGTTGCCTCTGATCCCCCCCGGGGCTACACGTGTACCTGGTAACTCTGGTCCTCATCTGGGCGTCATCTGGACCTAGGTACTCCGGTTCCCACCTGGGCTTCACCTGGATCTGGTGACTCTGGTCCCCACCTGGACTTCACCTGGATCTGGGGACTCTGGTCCACACCTGGACCTGACCTACATCTGGTGACTCTGGTCCTCAGTTTGGCATCACCTGGACCTGGTGTCTCTCGTCCCCAGTTTGACCTAACTCAGAACTGCTGAATCTTGCCCCACCTAGGCCGCACCCAGACCTGGTGACTCTTGTACCCAGCTATGCCTCAATACGACCTGATGAATCTGGTCCTCACGTGGGCCTCACATGGACTGGGACTCAGCTGGATAGAGTTGCTCTGGTTCCCACAAGGGGCTCACCTGATACTGCTGACTGTGGTCTTATTCTATGCCTCACTAGGACCTAGTGATTCTGTTCCCCATCTGGGCCTGCATGGCCCTAGTGACTCTGGTCCTCACCCAGGCATCATTGGGTCCTGGATACTCTATTCCACACCTGGGCCTCACTTTGACCAGGGACCTCTGGTCCTATTCTGGGCCTCAAACTAAACTGGTTACTCTGGTTCCCCCTCGGGGCCTCACCATTACCTGGTGACTCTTGTCACACCTTGGGGTTCACTTGGGCCTGGTGATTCTGGTCCTTAGCTGGTCCGCACCTGGAACTGGTGACTGGTCGCCACCTGGGCCTCAGCTGGACATGGTGAATCCTGTTGCCACCTGTGCCTCACCTGGACCTTGTGACTGTGGTCCCACCTGGAACTCACCTGGATCTGGTGACTCTGGGTCCCATATGGGACTCTCCTGGACCTGGTTCCCGTGGTATCCATCTGGACTCACCTGGAACAAAATGACTCTGATCCATATTTGGGCCTCTCCTGGGCCTGTTGACTCTGGTCCTAACCTGGGGATCATTGGCAACTGGATACTCTCTTATATACGTGGGCCTCACCTGGACCTGGTGACTGTGGTCCCACCTGGGCCTCACCTGGACGAGTTGACTGGTTCCAACAGGGACCTCACCAGGACCTGGTGATTCAGGTCCTCATATGGGCATCATGGGACCTGGTTTCTCAGTTCCACATCGGGGCTTCACCTGGACCTAGTGATTCTCATCCCCTTCTGGGCCTCACCCTGACGTGGTGACTCTGGTCCCCAACTGGATATGCTCAAAACCGGGTGACTCTGGTCCCCCTCTGGGACTCACCCGTAGCTGGGGACACTGGTACTCAACCGGGCCTCAACAGGACCTGGTGAATCTACTCCTCACTTAGGTTTCGTCTGGACCTTGTGACTCTTTTCCCACCTGGCATCAATGGGACATGGTTACTCTGTTCCCCACCTGGGCCTCACCTGGACATGATAACTTTGCTCTACACTTTGGCCTCAAATGTTCCTCATGACTCTGGTCCCCCCACCTAGGCCTCAATCTGGATCTGGTGACTGTGGTTCCCACATGGGTCTCACCTGGACCTGGTGACTCTCGTTCACACATGAACCACACCAGGACCTGGTGACTGTGGTGTTCTTGTAGACTCACATTTACCTGGTGACTCCGGTCCCCACCAGGGACTCACCTGGATCTGGTGACTCTGGCATGCAGGTTGGCCTCACCTGGACCTTGTGAGTGCGGTGGGCACCTGGGCCTCACCCATCCCTGGTGACTCAGGTCCCCCCGTGTGCCTCTTGGACCTGGTAAATCTGGTCCTTACCTCGATCACTCCCAGACCCGGGAATGGGCCTCACCTGGACCTGTTGAATCTGGTCCCCATCTGGGCCTCACCCAGTCCTGGGGACTTTGTTACCCACCTGGACCTGCTTGCTGTGGAGACTTTCTTTGTCTCACCTAGATCTGGTGACTCTGATCCTATCTGCGCATCACCTATATCTGGTGACTCTGGTCCTCACCTGGGCATCATAGGTACCTGTTGACTCTGTTCCACACCTGAGCCTCACCTGGACATGATGACTTTGGATCCTCTCTGGGCCTCACCCTGAGCTGGTGACTCTGGTCCCCATCTGGATGTCACCTGGACCAGGTGATTCTGGTACCCCTCTAGGCCTCAACCAGATCTGGTGACTCTGGTCCCACTTGGCCCTCACCAGGACCTGGTGTCTCTGGGACCCACCTGGTTAGCATCAGGATATGGTACTCTGTTAACTAACAGTGACCCATCGGGAACTATTAACTCTGGTCTTCACCTGGGCCACACCTGTACATGGTGACACTTGTTTCCAACTGGGTCTCACCTGGACATGGGGAGTCGGATCCCCACCTGGTCCTCACCTGTAACTGGTGATTCTCGTTCCCACGTGGACATCATGTGGACCTTGTTGCTGCAGTGTTTCTAGCTTCTCATGTACCTCATGTCTCTGGTCCCCACCAGGGCCTCACCGGGACCTGGTGAGTGTTGTTTCCACCTGCACCTCACCTGGACCTGGTGATTCTGATCTGCACCTGAGACTACCCCGGATCTTTTGACTGTGTTCCCCACCTGGGCTTCACCTGGATTTGGGGACTCCGGTCCCCATCTGGGCCTCACCTGGCCCTGTTGACCATGGTCCTCAACTGGGTAAAATTGGGACCCGGTGACTGTGTTCCACAACTGAACCTCACCTGAACCAGGTGACTCTGGTCCCCCTCTGGGTCTCACCATGCCCTAGTGACTGTGAACCCCACTTTGGCCTGACTTGGACCTGCTGACCCTATTTGCCACCTACGCCTGACCTCGAAGTGTTGACTCTGGTTCTTTCAATGGCCTCCCGTGTACCTGGTGATCCTGGTCCCCACGTGGGCCTCACCTGGACGTGGTGACTCTTGTCACCTCCGGGGACTTCCTGGACCTGCTTACTGTGTTCCACACCTGGGCCTCAAGTAGACCTGTTGACCATGGTCCCCAAGCCGGCCTCACATGGACCTGTGCTTCTGATCCCCACCGGGGCCTGACGTGTACCTAGTAACTCTGGTCCTCACCTGGGCCTCATCTTGACCTATTGACTTTGGTCCCCACCTGTGCTTCACCTGGATCTGGTGACTCTGGTCCCCTCCTGGACTTCACCTGGATGTGGTGACTCTGGTCCCCACCGGGACCTCTCCTGGACCTGGTGACTCTCTTTGAACATGGACCTCACCTGGATCTGATGACTCTTGTACCCACCTGGACCTCACCTGCATCTGGTGACTCTGGCCTGCAGATTGGCCTCACCTGGACCTGGGGAGTGGGGTTGCCACCTGGGCCTCACACATAGCTGGTGACTCAGGTCCCCACTTGGGCCTCATTTGGACCTGTTGAATCTGGTCCTTAGCTGGACTTCTCCCAGACCCGAGGACTCTGGTCACCACCTGGGAATAAACTGGACCTGGTGAATCTGGTCCAAATCTGGGCCTCACCAAGTCCTGGTGACTTTCTTCACCACTTGGACCTGATTGCCTTGGACGCCTTCTTGGCGTCACCTGGAACTGGTGACTCTGATCCTATCTGCTTGTCACCCAGATCTGGTGACTCTGGTCCTCACCTGGGCATCATTGGTACCTGGTGGTTCTGTTCCACACCTGAGCCTCACCTGGACCCGATGACTCTGGAACCACTCTGGGCCTCACCCTGACCTGGTGACTCTGGTCCCCATCTGGATATCGCCTCGATCAGGGGATTCCGGTACCCTTCTAAGCCGAACCAGATATGGTGAAACTAGTCCTCAACTGGGCCTCACTTGGACCAGGTGACTCTGGTCCCCCTCTGGGTCTCACCGTGCCCTAGTGACTGTGAACCCCACTTTGGCCTGACTTGGACCTGCTGACCCTGGTTGTCACCTGCGCCTGACCTCGAACTGTTGACTCTGATTCTTTCAAGGGCCTCACCGGGCCTTGATGATCCTGGTCACCACCTGGGTCTCACCTGGACCTGGTCACTCTTGTCACCACTGGGGACTCACCTGGACCTGCTTATGGTGTTCGACACCTGGGCCTCAAGTAGATCTGTTGACCATGGTCCCCAAGCCGGCCTCACATGGACCTGTGGCCTCTGATCCCCACCGGGGCCTCACGTGTACCTGATAACTCTGGTCCTCACCTGGGCCTCATCTGGACCTAGTGACCTTGGTGCCCACCTGGACTTCACTTGGATCTGGTGACTCTAGTCCCCACCTGGACCTCTCCTGGACCTGGTGACTCTCTTTCCTACATGGACCTCAACTGGATATGGTGACTCTGGTGCTCAGTTTGGCCTCACCTGGACCTGGCGTCTCTCGTCCCCACTTTGACCTAACTCAGAACTGCTGAATCTTGCCCCACCTAGGCCGCACCCAGTCCTGGTGACTCTTGTCCCCAGCTATGCCTCATTTCGTCCTGATGAATATGTTACTCACGTGGGTCTCCCATGGACCTGGGACTCAGCTGGATAGAGTGGCTCTGGTTTCCACAAGGGGCTCACCTTATACTGCTGACTTTGGTCTTATTCTATGACTCATCAGGACCTAGTGATTCTGTTCCCCATCTGGGCCTGCATGGCCATAGTGACTCTGGTGGTCACAGGCATCATTGGGACCTGGATACACCATTCCACACCTGGGCCTCACTCTGACTAGGGACCTCTTGTCACATTCTGGGCCTCAAACTAAACTGGTTACTGTGGTTCTCCCTCTGGGAATCACCCTTACCTGGTGACTCTGGTCACACCTTGGGCTTCATTTGGGCCTGGTGAATCTGGTCCTTAGCTTGTCCTCACTTGGATCTGGTGACTGGTCGCCACCAGGCCCTCACTTGGACTTGGTGAATCCTGTTGCCACCTGCGCCTCACCTGGACCTTGTGACTCTGGTCCCACCTGGAACTCACCTGGATCTGGTGGCTCTGGGTCCCATATGGGGCTCTCCTGGACCTGGTTCCTGGGGTCTCCATCAGGCATCAACTGGATCAGAATGACTCTGATCCATATTTGGGCCTCTGCTGGACCTGTTGACTCTGGTCCTTACCTGGGCATCATTGGGACCTGGATACTCACTTATATACCTGGGCCTCACCTGGACCTGTTGACTGTGGTCCCACCTGGGCCTCACCTGGACGAAGTGACTGGTTCCCACAGGGACCTCACCATGACCTGGTGACTCAGGTCCTCATATGGGAATCATGGGACCTGGTTTCAGTTCCACATCGGGGCCTCACCTGGACCTAGTGATTCTCGTCCCACTCTGGGCCTCATCCTGACGTGGTGACTCTGGTCCCCTCCTGGATATCACCAGAACCGGGTGACTCTGGTCCCCCTCTGGGAAGTACCCGGAGCTGTGGACACTGGTCCTCAACTGGGCCTCAACAGGACCTGTTGAATCTACTCCTCACTTAGGCCTCGTCTGGACCTTGTGACTCTTTTCCCACCTGGCATCAATGTGACATGGTTACTCTGTTCCCCACCTGGGCCTCACTTGGACATGATAACTTTGCTCCGTACTTTGGCCTCAACTGGTCTTGATGACGCTTATTCCCCCATTAGGCCTCAATCTGGACCTGGTGACTGTGGTCCCCACCTGGGTCTCACCTGGACCTGGTGAATCTCGTTCCCACCTGAAATACACCTGGACCTCGTGACTGTGATTTTCTTGTAGACTCACATTTACCTGGTGGCTCTGGTCCCCACTAGAGCCTCACCTGGTTCTGAAGACTCTGGCCTGCAGGTAGGCCTCACCTGGACCTGGTGAGTGCGGTTGCCACCTGGGCCTAACCCGTAACTGGTGACTCAGGTCCCCACGTGGGCCTCTTGGACCTGGTGAATCTGGTCCTTATCTGGTCATATCCCAGACCCGGGGACTCTGGTCACCACCTGGTCCTCACCTGGACCTGGTGAATCTGGTCCCCATGTGGGCCTCACCCAGTCCTGGTGACTTTGTTCCCCACCTGGACCTGATTGCTGTGCACACTTTCTTGGCCTCACCTGGAACTGGTGACTCTGAACCTATCTGCGCGTCACCCACATCTGGTGACTCTGGACCTCACCTGGGAATCATTGGTACCTGGTGACTCTGTTCCTCACCTGAGACTCACCTGCATGATGACTCTGGAACCTCTCTGGGCCTCTTCGTGACCTGGTGACTCTGGTCCCCATCTGGATTACCTGGACCAGGTGATTCTGGTACCCCTCTAGGCATCAAGCACATCTGGTGACTCTGGTCCTGAACTGGGCCTCACTTGGACCTAGTGAATATGCTCCATCTGGGCCTCATTTGGACCTGGTGACTCTGGTCCCTACCTGGGCATTATCTGGACATGGTTCCACTGCATGGCCTGCAGGTTGGCCTCACCTGGAACAGGTAACTCTGATGTCTACCTGGGCATCATCGAGACATGGTTCCTCTGCTTGGCCTGCATGTTGGCCTCACCTGGACCTGGTGAGTGGGGTGGCAACCTGGGCCTCACACATGCAATGTGACACAGGTCCCCACGTGGGTCTCACTTGGACCTGGTGAATCTCGTCCTTACGTGGTGCTCACCCGGAACTGGTAACTCTAGTCACCACCTGGGAATCACATGGACCTGGTGAATCTGGTCCCCATCTGGGCCTCACCCAGTCCTGGTGACTTTGTTCCCCACCTGGACCTGATTGCTGTGGACTCTTTCTTGACCTCACCTGAAACTGGTGACTCTGATCCTATCTGCGCGTCACACAGACCTGGTGACTCTGGTCCTCACCTGGGCATCATTGGTACCTGGTGACTCTGTTCCACTCCTGAGCCTCACCTGGACATGTTGACTCTGGAACCTCTCTGGGCCTCACCCTGAACTGGTGACTCTGGTCCCCATCTGGATGTCACCTAGACCAGGTGAATCTGGTACCCCTCTAGGCCTCAAACAGACTGGGGGATTCTGGTCCTCAACTGGGCCTCACCGGGAACTAGTGAATATACTCCCCACCTGCGCCCCATCTGGACGTGGTGACTCGGGTTCTACCTGGGCCTCATCGGGACATGGTTACTCTATTCCCCACTGGGACTGACCTGATCCTGGTAACTCTGGTCCTGACTTTGGCGTCTTCTCTACTTGGTGACTCTGGCTCCATCTGGGCCTCACCTGTAACTGATGACTCTGATCCTAAGCATGGCCTCACCTGACCTGGTGACTGTGGTTCCCATCGGGACCTCACCTGGACCTCATGTCTCTGGACCCACCTGGGCCTCACCAGGACCTGGTATCTGTGGTACCCACCTGGGTAGCATCAGGATATGGTTACACTGTTCACTAAGAGTGACCCAGCCGGACCTATTAACTCTGATCTTCACCTGGGCCACACCTGGACATGGTGACACTGGTTCACACCTGGGCCTCACCTGGACATGGTGAGTCGGATCCCCATCTGGTCCTCACCTGTAACTGATGATTTTCGTTCCCACATGGACATCATGTGGGCCTGGTGGATGCAGTGTTTACAGCTTCTCATGTACCTCGTCACTCTGGTCCCCACCAGGACCTCACCGGGTCCTGGTGAGTGTGGTTGCCACCGGCAACTCACCTGGACCTGGTGATTCTGGTCTGCACCTGAGACTACCCTGGAGAGGTGAATGTGGTCCCCACCTGGGCTTCACCTGGATTTGGGGACTCCAGTCCCCATCTGGGCCTCACCTGGCCCTGTTGACCATGGTCCTCAACTGGGCAAAATGGGGATCCGGTTACTGTGTTCCACAACTGGACCTCACCTGGACCAGGTGACTCTGGTCCCCCTCTGGGTCTCACCGTGCCCTAGTGACTGTGAACCCCACTTTGGCCTGCTTTGGACCTGCTGACCCTGGATGCCACCTGCGCCTGACCTCGAACTGTTGACTCTGGTTCTTTCAAGGGCCTCCCCTGGACCTGGTGATCCTGGTCTCCACCTGGGTCTCTACTGGACGTGGTGACTCTTGTCACCACCTGGGACTCACCTGGACCTGGTTACTGTGTTCCACACTTGGGCCTCAAGTAGACATGTTGACCATGGTCCCCAAGCCGGCCTCACATGGACCTGTTGCCTCTGATCCCCACCGGGGCCTCACGCGTACCTCGTAACTCTGGTCCTCACCTGGGCCTCATCTGGACCTAGTGACTCTGGTCCCCACCTGGGCTTCACCTGGATCTGGTGACTCTGGTCCCCACCTGGACTTCACCTGGATCTTGTGAATCTGGTCCCCACCTGGACCTCTCCTGGACCTGGTGACTCTCTTTCCAAAATGGACCTCACCTGGATTCGGTTATTCTGGTCCTCAGTCTGGCCTCACCTGGATCTAGTGTCTCTCGTCCCCACTTTGACCTAACTCAGAACTGATGAATCTTGGCCCACCTAGGACGCACCTAGACCTGGCGACTCTTCTCCCCAGCTATGCCCACTTCGACCTGATGAATCTGGTCCTCACCTGGGCCTCACATGGACCTGGGACTCAGCTGGATAGAGTGGCTCTGATTCCCGCAAGGGGCTCAAATTATACTGCTGACTGTGGTCTTATTCTATGCCTCACCAGGACCTAGTGATTCAGTTCCCCATCTGGGCCTGCATGGCCCTCGTAACTCTAGTCCTCACCCAGGCATCATTGGGACCTGGATACTCTATTCCACACGTGTGCCTCACTCTGACCAGGGACCTCTGGTCCCATTCAGGCCTCAAACTAAACTGGTTACTCTGGTTCCCCCTCTGGGGCTCACCCTTACCTGGTGACTATGGTCACACCTTGGGCTTCACTTGGGCCTGGTGAATCTGGTCCTTAGGTGGTCCTCACCTGAATCTGGCGACTGGTCGCCCCCTGGGCCTCACCTGGACTAGGTGAATCCTGTTGCCACCTACGCGTCACCTGGTCCTTGTGACTGTTGTCCCACCTGGACCTCACCTGGATCTGGTGGCTCTGGTTCCCATATGGGGCTCTCCTGGTCCGTGTTCCTGTGGTCTCCATCTGGCCTCACCTGGAACACAATGACTCTGATCCATATCTGGGCCTCTCCTGGAACTGTTAACTCTGGTCCTTACCTGGGCATCATTGGGACCTGGGTACTCTATTATATACCTGGGCCTCACCTGGACCTGGTGACTGTGGTCCCAACTGGCCACACCTGTAAATGGTGACTCTGATCCTAAGCATGGCCACACCTGACCTGGTGACTGTGTTCCCACCTGGGCCTCACCTGGACGAGGTGACTGGTTCCTTCAGGAACCTCACAAGGACCTGGTGACTCAGGTCCTCATATGGGCATCATGGGACCTGGTTTCTCAGTTCCACATAGGGTCCTCACCTGGACCTAGAGATTCTTGTCCCCCTCTGGGCCTCACCCTGACGTGCTGACTCTGGTCCCCACCTGGATATCACCAGAACCGGGTGACTCTGCTCCCCCTCTAGGAATTCCCTAGAGCTGGGGACACTGGTCCTAAACTGGGCCTCAACAGGACCTGGTGAATCTACTCCTCACTTAGGCCTCATCTGGACCTTGTGACTCTTCCAACCTGGCATCAATGGGACATGGTTACTCTGTTCCCAACCGGGGCCTCACCTGGACATGATAACAATGCTCCACACTTTGGCCTCAACTGCTACTGATGACACTGTTCCCCCCACCTAGGCCTCAATCTGGACCTGATGACTGTGATCCCCACCTGGGTCTCACCTGGACCTGGTGACTCTCGTTCCCACATGAACCAAACATGGACCTGGTGACTGTGGTGTTCTTGTAGAGTCACATTTACCTGGTGACTCCGGTCCCCACTAGAGTCTCACCTGGATGTGGTGACTCTGGCATGCAGGTTGGCCTCACCTGGACCTGGTGAGTAGGGTTGCCACCTGGGCCTCACAAAAACCTGGCGACTTGCGTCCCCATGTGAGCCTCTTGGACCTGGTGAATCTGGTCCTTACCTGGTCCTCTCCCACACCCGGGGACTCTGGTCAACATCTGGGCCGCATCTAGACCTGTTGAATCTTGTCCCCATCTGGGCCTCACACAGTCCTGGTGATTTTGTTCCTCACCTGGACCTGATTGCTGTGGACACTTTCTTGGCCTCACCTGAAACTGGAGACTTGATCCTATCTGCGCGTCACCAAGACCTGGTGACTCTGGTCCTCACCTGGGCATCATTGGTACCTGGTGACTCTATTCCACACCTGAGCCTCACCTGGACATGATGACTCTGGAACCTCTCTGGGCCTCACCCTTACCTGATGACTCTGGTCCCCAACTGGATGTCACCTAGACCAGGTGAATCTGGTACCCCTCTAGGCCTCAGCTTGACCTGGTGTCTCTAGTCGTCATCTGGGCCTCACTGGGACATAGTGAACATACTCCCCACTGCGCATCATCTGGACCTGGTGACTCTGGTTTTACCAGGGCATCATCAGGACATGGTTACTCTATTCCCTACTGATCCGGGACTGAACTGATCCTGGTAACTCAGGTCCTGATTTTGGCCTCTTCTTTACAAGGTGACTCTGGCTCCTCCTGGGACTCACCTTTAACTGGTGACTCTGATCCTAAGCATGGCATCACGAGACCTGGTTTCTGTGGTTCCCATGGGACCTCACCTGGACCTCATGTCTCTGGTCCCACCTGGGCCTAGCCAGTACCTGGTGTATCTGGTACCCACCTGGGTAGCATCAGGATATGGTTACCCTGTTCACTATCAGTGACCCAGCCGGACCTATTAACTCTGGTCTTCACCTCGGCCACACCTGGACATGGTGACACTGTTTCCCACCTGGGTCTCACCTGGACATGGTGAGTCGGATCCCCACATGGTCCTCACCTGTAAGTGGTGATTCTCGTTCCCACATGGACATCATGTGGACCTGGTGGTTGCAGTGTTTCTAGCTTCTCATGTACCTCGTGACTCTGATCCCCACCAGGGCCTCACCGTGTACTGGTGAGTGTGGTTTCACCTGCACCTCACCTGGACCTGGTGATTCTGGTCTGCACCTGAGACTACGCTGGATCTGGTGACTGTGGTCCCCACCTGGGCTTCACCTGGATTTGGGGACTCCGGTCCCCATCTGGGCCTCACCAGGCCCTGTTGACCATGGTCCTCAACTGGGCAAAATTGGGACCCGGTGACTGTGTTCCACAACTGGACCTCACCTGGACCAGGTGACTCTGGACCCCCTCTGGGACTCATGTGCCCTAGTGAATGTGAACCCCACTTTAGCCTGACTTGGACCTGCTGACCCTGGTTGCCACCTGCGCCTGACCTCGAACTGTTGACTCTGGTTCTTTCAAGGGCCTCCACTGTACCTGGTGATTCTGGTCCCCACCTGGGCCAAACCAGGACGTGGTGACACTTGTCACCACCCGGTACTCACCTGGATCTGCTTACTGTGTTCCATAACTGGGCCTCAATTAGACCTGTTGACTATGGTCCCCAAGCCGGCCTCACATGGACCTGTTGCCTCTGATCCCCCCCGGGGCTACACGTGTACCTGGGACTCTGGTCCTCATCTGGGCCTCATCTGGACCTAGGTACTCCGGTCCTCACCTGGGCTTTACCTGGATCTGGTGACTCTGGTCCCACCTGGACTTCACCTGGATCTGGGGACTCTGGTCCACACCTGGACCTGACCTACATTTGGTGATTCTAATCCTCAGTTTGGCCTCACCTGGACATGGTGTCTCTAGTCCCCAGTTTGACCTAACACAGAACTGCTGAATCTTGCCCCACCTAGGCCGCACCCAGACCTGGTGACTCTTTTCCCCAGCTATGCCTCAATACATCCTGATGAATCTGGTCCTCACGTGGGCCTCACATCACCTGGGACTCAGAAGGATAGAGTTGCTCTGGTTCCCACAAGGGGCTAACCTGATACTGCTGACTGTGGTCTTATTCTATGCCTCACTAGGATCTAGTGATTCTGTTCCCCATCTGGGCCTGCATGGCCCTAGTGACTATGGTCCTCACCCAGGCATCATTGGGACCTGGATACTCTATTCCACACCTGGGCCTCACTTTGACCAGGGACCTCTGGTCCCATTCTGGGCCTCAAACTAAACTGGTTACTCTGGTTCCCCCTCTGGGTCTCACCATTACCTGGTGACTCTTGTCACCCCTTGGGCTTCACTTGGGCCTGGTGATTCTGGTCCTTAGCTGCTCCAAACCTGGATCTGGTGACTGGCTGCCACCTGAGCCTCAGCTGGACATGGTGAATCCTGTTGCCACCTGTGCCTCACCTGGACCTTGTGACTGTGGTCCCACCTGGAACTCACCTGGATCTGGTGGCTCTGGGTCCTATATGGGGCTCTCCTGGACCTGGTTCCCGTGGTAGTCATCTGGACTCAAGTGGAACAAAATGACTCTGATCCATATTTGTGCCTCTCCCCGGCCTGTTGACTCTGGTCCTAACCTGGGGATCATTGGCAACTGGATAGCCTCTTATATACGTGGGCCTCACCTGGACCTGGTGACTCTGGTCCCACCTGGGCCTCACCTGGACGAGTTGACTGGTTCCAACAGGGACCTCACCAGGACCTGGTGATTCAGGTCCTCATATGGGCATCATGGGACCTGGTTTCAGTTCCACAACGGGGCTTCACCTGGACCTAATGATTCTCATCCCGTTCTGGGCCTCACCCTGACGTGGTGACTCTGGTCCCCAGCTGGATATGCCCAAAACCGGATGACTCTGGTCCCCCTCTGGGACTCACCCGGAGCTGGGGACACTGGTACTCAACCGGGCCTCAACAGGACCTGGTGAATCTACTCCTCACTTAGGTTTCGTCTGGACCTTATGACTCTTTTCCCACCTGGCATCAATGGGACATGGTTACTCTGTTCCCCACCTGGGCCTCACCTGGACATGATAACTTTGCTCCACACTTTGGCCTCAAATGTTCCTCATGACTCTGGTCCCCCCACCTAGGCCTCAATCTGGACCTGGTGACTGTGGTCCCCACCTGGGTCTCACCTGGACCTGGTGACTCACGTTCACACATGAACCACACCAGGACCTGGTGACTGTGGTGTTCTTGTAGACTCACATTTACCTGGTGACTCCGGTCCCCACCAGGCCCTCACCTGGATCTGGTGACTCTGGCATGCAGGTGGACTCACCTGGACCTTGTGAGTGGGGTGGCCACCTGGGCCTCACCCATACCTGGTGACTCAGGTCGCCCCGTGGGCCTCTTGGACCTGGTAAATCTGGTCCTTACCTCGATCTCTCCCAGACCCGGGAACTCTGGTCACCACCTGGGCCTCACCTGGACCTGGTGAATCTGGTCCCCATCTGGGCCTCACCCAGTCCTGGGGACTTTGTTACCCACCTGGACCTGCTTGCTGTGGACACTTTCTTTGTCTCACCTAGATCTGGTGACTCTGATCCTATCTGCGCATCACCTATATCTGGTGACTCTGGTCCTCACCTGGTCATCATAGGTACCTGGTGACTCTGTTCCACACCTGAGCCTCACCTGGACATGATGACTGTGGATCCTCTCTGGGCCTCACCCTGACCTGGTGACTCTGGTCCCCATCTGGATGTCACCTGGACCAGGTGATTCGGGTACCCCTCTAGGCCTCAACCAGATCTGGTGACTCTGGTCCCACTTGGCCCTCACCAGGACCTGGTGTCTCTGGGACCCACCTGGTTAGCATCAGGATATGGTACTCTGTTAACCAGCAGTGACCCATCGGGAACTATTAACTCTGGTCTTCACCTGGGCCACACCTGGACATGGTGACACTTGTTTCCACCTGGGTCTCACCTGGACATGGGGAGTCGGATCCCCACCTGGTCCTCACCTGTAACTGGTGATTCTTGTTCCCACATGGACATCATGTGGACATGGTGGCTGCAGTGTTTCTAGCTTCTCATGTACCTCGTGTCTCTGGTCCCCACCAGGGCCTCACCGGGACCTGGTGAGTGTGGTTGCCACCTGCACCTCACCTGGACCTGGTGATTCTGATCTGCACCTGAGACTACCCCGGATCTGGTGACTGTGTTCCCCACCTGGGCTTCACCTGGATTTGGGGACTCCGGTCCCCATCTGGGCCTCACCTGGCCCTGTTGACCATGGTCCTCAACTGGGCAAAATTGGGACCCGGTGACTGTGTTCCACAACTGAACCTCACCTGAACCAGGTGACTCTGGTCCCCCTCTGGATCTCACCGTGCCCTAGTGACTGTGAACCCCACTTTGGCCTGACTTGGACCTGCTGACCCTGGTTGCCACCTACGCCTGACCTCGAAGTGTTGACTCTGGTTCTTTCTTGGCCTCCCGTGTACCTGGTGATCCTGGTCCCCACGTGGGCCTCACCTGGACGTGGTGACTCTTGTCACCTCCGGGGACTTCCTGGACCTGCTTACTGTGTTCCACACCTGGGCCTCAAATAGACCTGTTGACCATGGTCCCCAAGCCTGCCTCACATGGACCTGTTGCTTCTGATCCCCACCGGGGCCTCACGTGTACCTAGTAACTCTGGTCCTCACCTGGGCCTCATCTTGACCTATTGACTTTGGTCCCCACCTGTGCTTCACCTGGATCTGGTGACTCTGGTCCCCAGCCGGACTTCACCTGGATCTGGTGACTCTGGTCCCCACCTGGAGTTCACCTGGATCTGGAGACTCTGGTCCCCAACTGGACCTCTCCTGAACCTGGTGACTCTCTTTCCAACATGGACCTCACCTGGATCTGGTGACTCTGGTCTCAATTTGGCCTCACCTGGACCTGGTGTCTCTTGTGCCCACTTTGACCTAACTCAGAACTGCTGAATCTTGCCCCACTTAGGCCGCACCCAGACCTGGTGACTCTTGTCCCCAGCTATGCCTCAATTCGATCTGATGAATCTGGTCCTCACGTGGGCCTCACTTGGACCTGGGACTCAGCTGGATAGAGTGACTCTGGTTCCCACAAGGGGCTCAACTGATACTGCTGACTGTGGTCTTATTCTATGCCTCACCAGGACCTAGTGATTCTGTTCCCCACCTGGGCCTGCATGGCCCTAGTGACTCTGGTCCTCACCCAGGCATCATTGGGACCTGGATACACTATTCCACACCTGGGCCTCACTCTGACTAGGGACCTCTGGACCCATTTTGGGCCTCAAACTAAACTGGTTACTCTGGTTCCCCCTCTGCGACTCACCCTTACCTGGTGACTCTGGTCACCCCATGGGCCTCATTTGGATCTGGTGACTCTGGTACCTACCTGGGCATCATCGGGACATGGTTCCACTGCATGGCCTGCATATTGGCATCACCTGGACCTGGTAACTCTAGTCCCTACCTCGGCATCATCGGGACATGGTTCTTCTGCATGGCCTGCAGTTTGGCCTCACCTGGACCTGGGGAGTGGGGTTGCCACCTGGGCCTCACCCATGCTTGGTGACACAGGTTCTCACGTGGGCCTCACTTGGACCTGGTGAATCTGGTGCTTACCTGGTCCTCACCCGGAACTGGTAACTCTGGTCACCACCTGGGAATCACCTGGACCTGGTGAATCTGATCCCCATCTGGGCCTGCATGCCTCTAGTGACTCTGGTCCTCACCCAGGCATCATTGGGACCTGGATACTCTATTCCACACCTGGGCCTCACTTTGACCAGGGACCTCTGGTCCCACTATGGGCCTCAAACTAAACTGGTTACTCTGGTTCCCCCTCTGGGGCTCATCCTCAACTGGTGACTCTGGTCACCCTTTGGGCTTCACTTCGGCCTGGTGAATCTGGTCCTTAGCTGGTCCGCGCCTGGATGTGGTGACTGTTCGCCACCTGGGCCTCACCTGACTTGGTGAATCCTGTTGCCACCTGCGCCTCACCTGGACCTTGTGACTGTGGTCCCACCTGGACCTCACCTGGATCTGGTGGCTCTGGTTCCCATATGGGGCTCTCCTGGACCTTGTTCCTGTGGTCTCCATCTGGCCTCACCTGGATCACAATGATTCTGATCCGTATTTGGGCCTCTCCTGGACCTGTTGACTCTGGTCCTTACCTGGGCATCATTGGGACCTCGATACTCTCTTATATACCTGGGCCTCACCTGGACCTGGTGACTGTGGTCCCACCTAGGCCTCACCTGGACGAGGTGACTGGTTCCCACAGGGACCTCACCTGGATCTGGTGACTCAGGTCCTCATATGGGCATCATGGGACCTGGTTTCTTAGTTCCACATCGGGGCCTCCCCTGCACCTAGTGATTCTCTTCCCCCTCTGGGCCTCACCCTGACGTGGTGACTCTGAGCACCACCTGGATATCACCAGAACCGGTGACTCTGGTCCCCCTCTGGGACTCACGCGGAGCTGGCGACACTGGTCCTCAACTGGGCCTCAACAGGACCTGGTGAATCTACTCCTCACTTAGGCCTTGTCTGGACCTTGTGACTCATTTCCCACCTGGCATCAATGGGACAAGGTTACTCTAGTCCCCACCTGGACCTCACATGGACATGATAACTTTGCTCCACACTTTGGTCTCAACTGGTCCTGATGACCCTCTTCCCCTCACCTAGGCCTCAATCTGAACCTGGTGACTGTGGTCCCCACCTGGGTTTCACCTGGACCTGTTGACTTTCCTTGCCACATGAACCCCACCTGGACCTGGGGTGTGGTGTTCTTGTAGACTCACATTTACCTGGTGACTGCGGTCCCCACTAGGGCCTCACCTGGATCTGGTGACTCTGGCCTGCAAGTTGTCCTCACCTGGACCTGGTGAGTGAGGTTGCCACCTGGGCCTCACCCATACCTTGTGACTCAGGTCCCCACGTTGGCCTCTTGGTCCTGGTGAATCTGGTCCTTACCTGGTCCTCTCCCAGACCCGGGGACTCTGGTCACCACCTGGGCCTCACCTGGACCTGGTGAGTGGGGTTGCCACCTGGGCCTCACCCATAAGTGGTGACACAGGTCCCTACGTGGGCTTCACTTGGACCTGGTGAATCTGGTCCTTACCTGGTCCTCACCCGGAACTGGTATGTCTGGTCAACACCTGGCAATCACATGGGCCTGGCGAATCTGGTCCCCATCTGGGCCTCACCCTGTCCTGGTGACTTTGTTCCCCACCTGGACCTGATTGCTGTGGACTCCTTCTTGGCCTCACCTGGAACTGGTGACTCTGATCCTAAGTGGGCCTCCCCCAGATCTGGTGACTCTGGTCCTCACCTGTGGACCATTATGATCTGGATACTTTGTTCCAAACCTCAGCCTCACCTGGACATGATGACTCAGGAACCTCTCTGGCCCTCACCCTGAAATGGTGACTCTGGTCCCCATCTGGATGTCACCTAGACCAGGTGAATCTGGTACGACTCTAGGCCTCAACTTGACCTGGTGACTCTGGTCCTCAACTGGGCCTCACCGGGCCCTAGTGAACATGCTCCCCACCTGCGCCTCATCTGGACCTGGTGACTCTGGTTCTACCTGGGCATCATCGGGACATAGTTACTCTATTCCCCACTGGGACTGACCTGATCCTGGTAACTCTGGTCCTGACTTTGGCCTCTTCTGTACCAGGTGACTCTGTCTCCACCTGGGCTTCACCTGTACCTGGTGACTCTGATCCTAAGCATGGCCTCACCTGACCTGGTGACTGGGGAACCCATCGGGACCTCATCTGGATCTCATGTCTCCGGTCCCACCTGGGCCTCACCAAGACCTTGTGTCTCTGGTACCCACCGGGATAGCATCAGGATATGGTTACACTCTTCACTAACAGTGACCCAGCCGGACCTATTAACTCTGCTCTTCACCTGGGCCACACCTGGACATGGTGATTCTGGTCTGCACCTGAGACTACCCTGGATCTGGTGACTGAGGTCCCCACCTGGGCTTCACCTGGATATTTTGACTCCGGTCCCCATCTGGGCCTCACCTGGATGAGGTGACTGGTACCTCACCTGGACCTGGTGACTCAGGTCCTCATATGGGCATCACGGGACCTGGTTTCTCAGTTCCATATCGGGGCCTCACCTTGACCTGGTAACTCAGGTCCCTACATGGGCATCATCGGGACATGGTTCCTCAGCAGGTCCCAAAGGTTGGCCTCTCCTGGACCTGGTAAGTCTGGTCCCTACGTGGGCATCATCGGGACATGGTTCCTCTGCATGGCCTGCACGTTGGCCTCACCTGGACCTGGTGATTGGGATTTCCACCTGGGCCTCACCCATACCTGGAGACACAAGTCCCCACGTGGGCCTCACTTGGACCTGGTGAATCTGGTCCTTACCTGGTCCTCACCTGGAACTGGTAACTCTGGTCACCACCTGGGAATCACCTGGACCTGGTGAATCTGGTCCCCATCTGGGCCTCACCCAGTCTTGGTGACTTTGTTCCCAACCTGGACCTGATTGCTGTGGACTCCTTCTTGGCCTCACCTGGAACTGGTGACTCTGATCCTAACTGGACCTCACCCAGATCTGCTGATTCTGGTATTCACCTGTGGACCTTTATGACCTGGATATTCTGTTCCACACCTGAGCCTCACCTGGACATGATGACTCTGGATCCTCTCTGGGCCTCACTCTGACATGGTCACACTGGTCCCCATCTGGATGTCACCTAGACCAGGTGAATCTGGGACCCCTGTCGGCCTCTACCAGACCTGGTGACTCTGGTCCTCAACTGGGCCTCAACTGGACCTAGTGAACATTCTCCACACCTGCGCCTCATCAGAAAGTGGTGACTAGGGTTCTACCTGGGCATCATCGGGACATGGTTACTCCATTCCCCAATGGGACTGTCCTGATGTTAGTAACTCTGGTCCTGACTTTGGCCTCTTCTGTACCAGGTCACTCTGGCTCCACCTGGGCCTCACCTGTAACTGGTGACTATGATCCTAAGCATGGCCTCACCTGACCTGGAGACTGTGGTTCCCATCGGGATCTTACCTGGACCTCATGTCTCTGGTCCCACCTGGGCCTCACCAGGACCTGGTGTCTCCGGTACCCACCTGGGTAGCATCAGGATATGGTTACACTGTTCACTAACAGTGACCCAGCCGGATCTATTAACTCTGGTCTTCACCTGGGCCACACCTGGACATGGTGACACTGGATCCCACCTGGGTCTCAACTTGACATGGTGAAACGGATCCCCACCTGGTCCTCACGTGTAACTGCTGATTCTCCGGCGCACATGGACATCATGTGGACCTGGTGGCTGCAGTGTTTCTAGCTTCTCAAGTACGTTGTGACTCTGGTCCCCGCCAGGGCCTCACTGGGTACTGGGGAATGTGGTTGCCACCTGCACCTCACGTGGACCTGGTGATTATGGCCTGCACCTGAGACTACCCTGGATCTGCTGACTGTGGTCCCCACCTGGGCTTCACCTGGATATTTGGACTCCGGTCCCCATCTGGGCCTCACCTGGCCCTGTTGACCATGGTCCTCAACTGGGCAATATTGGGACCCGGTGACTGTGTTCCAAAACTGGACCTCAACTGGACCAGGTGACTCTGGTCCCCCTCTGGGTCTCACCGTGCCCTAGTGACTGTGAACCCCACTTTGGCCTGACTTGGACCTGCTGACCCTGGTTGCCACCTGCGCCTAACCTCGAACTGTTGACTCTGGTTCTTTCAAGGGCCTCCCCTGGACCTGGTGATCCTGGTCCCCACCTGGGCCTCACCTGGACGTGTTGACTCTTGTCACCACCGGGGACTCACCTGGACCTGCTTACTGTGTTCCACACCTGGGCCTCAAGTAGACCTGTTGACCATGGTCCCCAAGCCGGCCTCACATGGACCTGTTGCCTCTGATCCCCACCAGGGCCTCACGTGTACCTGGTATCTCCTGTCCTCACCTGGGCCTCATCTGGTCCTAGAGACTCTGGTCTCCACCTGGGCTTCACCTGGATCTGGTGACTCAGGTCCCCACCTGGACTTACCTGGATCCGTTGACTCTGGCCCCCACCTGGACCTCTCCTGGACCTGGTGACTCTCTTTCCAACATGGACCTCACCTGGATCTGGTGTCTCTGGTCCTCAGTTTGGCCTCACCTGGACCTGGTGCCTCTCGTCCCCACTTGAACCTAACTCAGAACTGCTGAATCTTGCCCCACCTAGGCCGCATCCAGACCTGGTGACTCTTGCCCCCACCTATGCCGAATTCCACCGGATGAATCTGGTCCTCACGTGGGCCTCACATGGACCTGGGACTCAGCTGCATAGAGTGGCTCTGGTTCCCACAAGGGCTCACCTGATACTGGTGACTGTCGTCTTATTCTATGCCTCACCAGGACCTAGTGATTCTGTTCCCCATCTGGGCCTCCATGGCCCTAGTGACTCTGGTCCTCACCCAGGCATCATTGGGACCTGGATACTCTATTCCACATCAGGGACTCACTCTGACCAGGGACCTCTGGTCCCATTCTGGGCCTCAAACTAAACTTTTCACTCTGGTTCCCCCTCTGGGCCTCACCCTTACCTGGTGACTCTGGTCTCCCCTTGGGCTTCATTGGGCTTGGTGAATCTGGTCCTTAGATTGTCCTCACTTGGATCTGGTGACTGGTCGCCACCTGGGCCTCACCTGGACTCGGTGAATCCTGTTGCCACCTGCGCCTCACCTGAACCTTGTGACTGTGGTCCCACCTGGACCTCACCTGGATCTGGTGGCTCTGGTTCCCATATGGGACTCTCCTGGACCTGGTTCCTGTGGTCTCCATCTGGCCTCACCTGGAACACATTGACTCTGATCCATATTTGGGACTCTCCTGGACCTTTTGACTCTGGTCCTTACCTGGGCATCATTGGGACCTGGATACTCTCATATATCTGGGCCTCACCTGGACCTGGTGACTGTGGTCCCACCTGGGCCTCACCTGGATGAGGTGACTGGTTCCCACAGGGACCTCACCGGGACCTGGTGACTCAGGTCTTCATATGGACATCATGGGACCTGGTTTCTCAGTTCCACATTGGGGCCTCACCTGGAGCTAGTGATTCTCGTCCCCCTCTGGGCCTCACCCTGACGTGGTGACTCTGGTCCCCACGTGGATATCACCAGTACCGGGTGACTCAGGTCCCCCTCCGGGACTCACCCGGAGCAGGGGACACTGGTCCTCAACTGGGCCTCAACAGGACCTGTTGAATCTACTCCTCACTTAGGCCTCGTCTGGACCCGGTGACTCTTTTCCCACCTGGCATCAATGGGACATGGTTACTCTGTTCCCCACCTGGGCCTCACCTGGACATGATAACTTTGCTCCGCACTTTGGCCTCAAACGGTGCTGATGACTCTGGTCCCCCCACCTAGGCCTCAATCTGGACTTGGTGACTGTGGTCCCCACCTGGGTCTCAAATGGACCAGGTGAATCTCGTTCCCACATGAACCACACCTGGACCTGGTGACTGTGGTGTTCTTGTAGACTCACATTTACCTGGTGACTCCGGTACCCACTAGGGCCTCACCTGCATCTGGTGATTCTGGCCTGCATGTTGACCTCACCTGGACCTGGTGAGTAGGGTTTGCCACCAGGGCCTCACCAATAGCTGGTGACTCAGGTCCCCACGTGGGCCTCTTGGACCTGGTGAATCTGGACCTTATCTGGTCCTCTCCCAGACCCGGGGACTCTGGTCACCACCTGGGCCTCACCTGGACCTGGTGAATCTGGTCCCTATCTGGGCCTCACCCAGTCCTGGTGACTTTGTTCCTCACCTGGACCTGATTGCTGTGGACTCTTTCTTGGCCTCACCTGGAACTGGTGACTCTGATTCTATTTGCGCGTCACCCAGATCTGGTGACTCTGTACTCTCCTGGGCATCATTGGTACTTCGTGACTCTGTTCCACACCTGGGCCTCACCTGGATATGATGACTCTGGAACCTCTCTGGGCCTCACCCTGACCTGGAGACTCTGGTCCCCATCTGGATGTCACCTTGACCAGGTGATTCTGGTACCCCTCTAGTCCTCAACCAGATCTGGTGACTCGGGTCCTCAACTGGGCCTCACCTGGACCTAGTGAATATGCTCCATCTGGGCCTCATTTGGACCTGGTGACTGTGGTTCCTACCTGGGAATCTTTGGGACATGGTTCCACTGCATGGCCTACAGGTTGGCCTCACCTGGACCTGGTAAGTCTGGTCCCAACGTGGGCATCATCGGGACATGGTTCCACTGCATGGCCTGCACGTTGACCTCACCTGGACCTGGTGAGTGGGATTTCCACCTGGGCCTCACCCATACCTGGAGACACAAGTCCCCACGTGGGCCTCACTTGGACCTGGTGAATCTGGACCTTATCTGGTCCTCACCTGGAACTGGTAACTCTGGTCACCACCTGGGAATCAACTGGACCTGGTGAATCTGGTCCCCATCTGGGCCTCACCCAGTCTTGGTGACTTTGTTCCCAACCTGGACCTGATTGCTGTGGACTCCTTCTTGGCCTCACCTGGAACTGCTGACTCTGATCATAACTGGACCTCACCCAGATCTGGTGATTCTGGTCCTCACCTGTGGACCAATACGACCTGGATACACTGTTCCACACCTGAGCCTCACCTGGACATGATGACTCTGGATCCCCTCTGGGCCTCACCCTGACATGGTGACTCTGGTCCCCATCTGGATGTCACCTAGACCAGGTGAAATTTGTACCCCTCTAGGCCTCAACTAGTCCTGGTGACTCTGGCCCTCAACTGGGCCTCACCGGGATCTAGTGAATATGCTCCCCACCTGCGCCTCATCTGGACCTGGTGACTCTGGTTCTACCTGGGCATCATCGGGACATGGTTACTCTATTCCCCACTGGGACTACCTGATCCTGGTAACTCTGGTCCTGACTTTGGCCTCTTCTGTACCAGGTGACTCTGGCTCCACCTGGGCCTCACCTGTAACTGGTGACTCTGATCCTAAGCATGGCCTCACCTGACCTGGTGACTGTGGTTCCCATGGGACCTCACCTGGAACTCATGTCTCTGGTCCCACCTGGGCCTCACCAGGACCTGGTGTCTCTGGTACCCACCTGGGTAGCATCAGGATATGGTTACACTGTTCATTAACAGTGTCCCAGCCGGACCTATTAACTCTGGTCTTCACCTGGACATGGTGACACTGGTTCCCACCTGGGTCTCACCTGGACATGGTGAGTCGGATCCCCACCTGGTCCTCACGTGTAACTGGTGATTCTCGTTCCCACGTGGACATAATGTGGACCTGGTGGCTGCAGTGTTTCTACTCCTCATGTACCTCGTGACTCTGGTCCCCAAGAGGGCCTCACCGGGACCCGGGAGTGTGGTTGCCACCTGCACCTCACCTGGTCCTGGGATTCTCGTCTGCACCTGAGACTACCCTGGATGTGCTGACTGTGGTACCCACCTAGGCTTCACCTGGATTTGGGGACTCCAGTCCCCTCTGGGCCTCACCTGGCCCTGTTGACCATGGCAGACAACTGGGCAAAATTGGGACCCGATGACTGTGTTCCAAAACTGGACCTCACCTGTACCAGGTGACTCTAATCCCCCTCTGGGTCTCCCCGTGCCTTAGTGACTGTGAACCCAACTTTGGCCTGACTTGTACCTGCTGACCCTGGTTGCCACCTGCGCCTGACCTCGAAATGTTGATTCTGGTTTTTTCAAGGGCCTCCCCTGTACCTGGTGATCCTGGTCCCCACCTGGGCCTCAACTGGACGTGGTGACCCTTGTCACCACCGGAAACTCACCTGGACCTGCATACTGTGTTCCACACCTGGGCCTGAAGTAACCCTGTTGAACATGGTCCCCAACCCGGCCTCACATGTATCTGTTGCCTCTGATCCCCACCGGGGCCTCACGTGTACCTGGTAACTCTGGTCCTCACCTGGGCCAATTTGTATACGGTGACTCTGGTCCCAACCTGGACTTCACCCGGATCTGGTGACTCTGGTCCCCCCTGGACCTCTCCTGGACCTGGTGACTCTCTTTCCAACATGGACCTCACCTGCATCTGGTGACTCTGGTCCTCAGTTTAGCCTCACCTGGACCTGGCGACTCTCGTCCCCACTTTGACCTACCTCAGCACTGCTGAATCTTGCCCCACCTAGGCCGCACCCAGACCTGGTGCCTCTTGTCCCCAGCTATGCCTCAATTCGACCTGATGAATCTGGTTCTCACGTGGGCCTCACATGTACCTGCTACTCAACTGGAGAGAGTGACTCTTGTTCCCACATGGGGCTCACCTGATTCTGGTGACTGTGGTTTTATTCTATGCCTCACCAGGACCTAGTAATTCTGTTCCCCATCTGGGCCTGCATGGCCCTAGTGACTATGGTCCTCACCCAGGCATCATTGGGACCTGGATACTCTATTCCACACCTGGGCCGCACTTTGACCAGGGACCTCTGGTCCCATTCTGGGCCTCAAACTAAACTGGTTACTCTGGTTCCCCCTCTGGGCCTCACCATTACCTGGTGACTCTGGTCACCCCTTGGGCTTCACTTGGGCCTGGTGAATCTGGTCCATAGATGGTCCGCACCTGATTCTGGTGACTGGTCGCCACCTCGGCCTCAGCTGGACATGGTGAATCCTGTTGCCACCTGTGCCTCACCTGGACCTTGTGACTGTGGTCCCACCTGGAACTCACCTGGATCTGGTGGCTATGGGTCCCATATGGGGCTCTCCTGGACCTGGTTCCCGTGGTATCCATCTGGACTCAAGTGGAACAAAATGACTCTGATCCATATTTGGGCCTCTCCTGGGCCTGTTGACCCTGGTCCTAACCTGGGGATCATTGGTAACTGGATACTCTCTTATATACGTGGGCCTCACCTGGACCTGGTGACTGTGGTCCCACCTGGGCCTCACCTGGACGAATTGACTGGTTCCAACAGGGACCTCACCAGGACCTGGTGATTCAGGTCCTCATATGGGCATCATGGGACCTGGTTTCAGTTCCACATCGGGGCCTCACCTGGACCTAGTGATTCTCATCCCCTTCTGGGCCTCACCCTGACGTGGCAACTCTGGTCCCCAGCTGGATAGGCCCAGAACCGGGTGACTCTGGTCCCCCTCTGGGACTCACCCGGAGCTGGGGACACTGGAACTCAACCGGGCCTCAACAGGACCTGGTGAATCTACTCCTCACTTAGGTTTCGTCTGGACCTTGTGACTCTTTTCCCACCTGGCATCAATGGGACATGGTTACTCTGTTCCCCACCTGGGCCTCACCTGGACATGATACCTTTGCTCCACACTTTGGCCTCAAATGTTCCTCATGACTCTGGTCCCTCCACCTAGGCCTCAATCTGGACCTGGTGACTGTGTTCCCCACCTGGGTCTCACCTGGACCTGGTGACTCTCGTTCACACATGAACCACACCAGGACCTGGTGACTGTGGTGTTCTTGTAGACTCACATTTACCTGGTGACTCCGGTCCCCGCTAGGGACTCACCTGGATCTGGTGACTCTGGCATGCAGGTGGGCCTCACCTGGGCCTTGTGAGTGGGATGGCCACCTGGGCCTCACCCATACCTGGTGACTCAGGTTCACCCGTGGGCCTCTTGGACCTGGTAAATCTGGTCCTTACCTCGTCCTCTCCCAGACCCGGGAACTCTGGTCACCACCTGGGCCTCACCTGGACCTGGTGAATCTGGTCCCATTCTGGGCCTCACCCAGTCCTGGGGACTTTGTTACCCACCTGGACCTGCTTGCTGTGGACACTTTCTTTGCCTCACCTAGATCTGGTGACTCTGATCCTATCTGCGCATCACCCATATCTGGTGACTCTGGTCCTCACCTGGGCATCATAGGTACCTGGTGACTCTGTTCCACACCTGAGCCTCACCTGGACATGATGACTGTGGATCCTCTCTGGGCCTCACCCTGAGCTGGTGACTCTGGTCCCCATCTGGATGTCACCTGGACCAGGTGATTCTGGTACCCCTCTAGGCCTCAACCAGATCTGGTGACTCTGGTCCCACTTGGCCCTCACCAGGACCTGGTGTCTCTGGTACCCACCTGGTTAGCATCAGGATATGGTACTCTGTTAACTAACAGTGACCCAGCGGGATCTATTAACTCTGGTCTTCAAATGGGCCACACCTGGACATGGTGACACTTGTTTCCACCTGGGTCTCACCTGGACATGGGGAGTCGGATCGCCACCTGGTCCTCACCTGTAACTGGTGATTCTCGTTCCCACGTGGACATCATGTGGACCTGGTGGCTGCAGTGTTTCTAGCTTCTCATGTACCTCGTGTCTCTGGTCCCCACCAGGGCCTCACCGGGACCTGGTGAGTGTGGTTGCCACCTGCACCTCACCTGGACCTGGTGATCCTGATCTGCACCTGAGAGTACCGCGGATCTGGTGACTGTGTTCCCCACCTTTGCTTCACCTGGATTTGGGGACTCCGGTCCCCATCTGGGCCTCACCTGGCCCTGTTGACCATGGTCCTCAACTGGGCAAAATTTGGACCCTGTGACTGTGTTCCACAACTGAACCTCACCTGAACCAGGTTACTCTGGTCCCCCTCTGGGTCTCACCGTGCCCTAGTGACTGTGAACCCCACTGTGGCCTGACTTGGACCTGCTGACCCTGGTTGCCACCTGCTCCTGACCTCGCAGTGTTGACTCTGGTTCTTTCAATGGCCTCCCGTGTACCTGGTGATCCTAGTCCCCACGTGGGCCTCACCTGGACCTGGTGACTCTTGTCACCCCCGGGGACTTCCTAGACCTGCTTACTGTGTTCCACTCCTGGGCCTCAAGTAGACCTGTTGACCATGATCCCCAAGCCGGCCTCACATGGACCTGCTGCTTCTGATCCCCACCGGGGCCTCACGTGTACCTAGTAACTCTGGTCCTCACCTGGGCCTCATCTTGACCTATTGACTTTGGTCCCCACCTGTGCTTCATCTGGATCTGGTGACTCTGGTCCCCACCTGGACTTCACCTGGATCTGGTGACTCTGGTCCCCACCTGGACCTCTCCTGGACTTGGTGACTCACTTTGAACATGGACCTCACCTGGATCTGGTGACTCTGGTCCCCACCTGGACCTCACCTGCATCTGGTGACTCTGGCCTGCAGGTTGGCCTCACCTGGACCTGGGGAGTGGGGTTGCCTCCTAGGCCTCACACATAGCTGGTGACTCAGTTCCCCACGTGGGCCTCATTTGGATCTGTTGAATCTGGTCCTTAGCTGGTCTTCTCCCAGACCCGAGGACCCTGGTCTCCACCTGGGAATAACCTGGACCTGGTGAATCTGGTCCAAATCTGGGCCTCACCAAGTCCTGGTGACTTTCTTCACCACCTGGACCTGATTTCTGTGGACGCCTACTTGGCGTCACCTGGAACTGGTGACTCTGATCCTATCTGCGTGTCACCCAGATCTGGTGACTCTGGTCCTCACCTGGGCATCATTGGTACCTGGTGATTCTGTTACACACCTGAGCCTCACCTACCCGATGACTCTGGAACCACTCTGGGCCTCACCCTGATCTGGTGACTTGGTCCCCATCTGGATATCACCTCGATCAGGTGATTCTGGTACCCTTCTAAGCCGAACCAGATATGGTGAATAGGTCCTCAACTGGGCCTCACCTGGACCAGGTGACTCTGGTCCCCCTCTGAGTCTCACCGTGCCCTAGTGACTGTGAACCCCACTTAGGCCTGACTTGGACCTGTTGACCCTGGTTGCTACCTGCGCCTGACCTCGAACTGTTGACTCTGGTTCTTTCAAGGGCCTCCCCGGGACCTGATGATCCTGGTCCCCACCTGGGTCTCACCTGGACGTGGTCACTCTTGTCACCACTGGGGCTCACCTGGAGCTGCTTACTGTGTTCCACACCTGGGCCTCAAGTAGATCTGTTGACCATGGTCCCCAAGTCGGCCTCACATGGACCTGTGGCCTCTGATCCCCACCGGGGCCTCACGTGTACCTGATAACTCTGGTCATCACCTGGGCCTCATCTGGACCTAGTGACTCTGATCCCCACCTGGGCTTCACCTGGATCTGGTGACTCTAGTCCCCACCTGAACCTCTCCTGGACCTGGTGACTCTCTTTCCAACATGGACCTCACCTGGATCTGGTGACTCTGGTCCTCAGTTTGGCCTCACCTGGACCTGGCGTCTCTCGTCCCCACATTGACCAAACTCAGAACTGCTGAATCTTGCCCCACCTAGGCCGCACCCAGTCCTGGTGACTCTTGTCCCCAGCTATGCCTCATTTCGACCTGATGAATATGTTACTCACATGGGCCTCCCATGGACCTGGGACTCAGCTGGATAGAGTGGCCCTGGTTTCCACAAGGGGCTCACCTGATACTGCTGACTGTGGTCTTATTCTATGACTCATCAGGACCTAGTGATTCTGTTCCCCATCTGGGCCTGCATGGCCCTAGTGACTCTGGTCCTCACTCAGCCATCATTGGGACCTGGATACTCTATTCCACACCTGGGCCTCACTTTGACCAGGGACCTCTGGTCCAATTCGGGGCCTCAAACTAAACTGGTTACTCTGGTTCCCCCTCTGCGCCTCACCCTTACCTGGTGACTCTGGTCACCCCTGAGTCTTCACTTGGGCCTGGTGAATCTGGTCCTTAGATGGTCCGAACCTGGATCTGGTGACTGGTCGCCACCTGGGCCTCTCCTGGACTTGGTGAATCCTGTTGCCACCTGCGCGTCACCGGGACCTTGTGACTGTGGTCCCACCAAGACCTCACCTGGATCTGGTGGCTCTGCTTCCCTTATGGGGCTCTCCTGGTCCTGGTTCCTGTGATCTCCATCTGGCCTCACCTGGAACACAATGACTCTGTTTCATATTTGCCCTCTGCTGGACCTGTTGACTCTGGTACTTACCTGGGCATCATTGGGACCTGGGTACACTCTTATATACCTGGGCCTTACCTGGACCTGGTGACTGTGGTCCCACCTGGGCCTCACCTGGATGAGGTGACTGGTTCCCACAGGGACCTCACCGGGACCTGGTGACTCAGGTCCTCATATGGACATTATGGGACCTGGTTTCTCAGTTCCCCATCGGGGCCTCCCCTGTACCTAGTGATTCTCGTCCCACTCTTGGCCTCACTCTGACGTGGTGACTCTGGTCCCCACCTGGATATCACCAGAACCGGGTAACTCTGGTCCCCCTCTGGGACTCACCCGGAGCTGGGGACACTGGCACTCAACTGGGCCTCAACAAGACCTGGTGAATCGACTCCTCACTTAGGCCTCGTCTGGACCTTGTGACTCTTTTCCCACCTGGCATCAATGGGACTTGGTTACTCTCTTACCCACTTGGGCTTCACCTCGACATGATAACTTTGCCCCACACTTTGGCTTCAACTGGTCATGATGACTCTGGTCCCCCCACCTAGGCCTCAGTCTGGACCTGGTGACCGTTGTCCCCGCCTGGGTCTCACTTGGACCTGGTGACTCTCGTTCCCACATGAACCCCACCTGGATCTGGTGACTGTGGTGTTCTTGTAGACTCACATATACCTGGTGAATCTGGTCCCCATCTGGGCCTCAACCAGTCCTGGTGACTTTGTTCCCCACCTGGACCTGATTGCTGTGGACACTTTCTTGGCCTCACCTGGAACTGGTGACTCTGAACCTATCTGCGCGTCACCCAGATCTGGTGACTCTGGTCCTCACCTGGGCATCATTTGTACCTGGTGACTCTGTTCCTCACCTGAGCCTCACCTGGACATGATGCCTCTGGAACCTCTCTGGGCCTCTTCGTGACCTGGTGACTCTGGTCCCCATGTGGATGTTACCTGGACCAGGTGATTCTGGTACCCGTCTAGGCATCAAGCAGATCTGGTGACTCTGGTCCTGAACTGGGCCTCACCTGGACCTAGTGAATTTGCTCCATCTGGGCCTCATTTGGACCTGGTGACTCTGGTCCCTACCTGGGCATCATCGGGACATGGTTCCACTGCATGGCCTGCAGGTTGGCCTCACCTGGAACAGGTAACTCTGATGTCTACCTGGGCATCATCGAGACGGTTCCTCTGCTTGGCCTGCAGGTTGGCCTGACCTGGACCTGGTGAGTGGGGTGGCAACCTGGGCCTCACACATGCAATGTGACACAGGTCCCCACGTGGGTCTCACTTGGACCTGGTGAATCTCGTCCTTACCTGGTGCTCACCCGGAACTGGTATTTCTGGTCACCACCTGGGAATCACATGGACCTGGTGACTCTGGTCCCCATCTGGATGTCACCTAGACCAGGTGAATCTGGTACCCCTCTAGGCCTCAACTAGACTGGGGGAATCTGGTCCTCAACTGGGCCTCACCGGGACCTAGTGAATATACTCCCCACCTGCGCCTCATCTGTACGTGGTGACTCGGGTTCTACCTGGGCATCATCGGGACATGGTTACTCTATTCCCCACTGGGACTGACCTGATCCTGGTAACTCTGGTCCTGACTTTGGCGTCTTCTCTACTTGGTGACTCTGGCTCCACCTGGGCCTCACCTGTAACTGGTGACTCTGATCCTAAGCATGGCCTCACCTGACCTGGTGACTGTGGTTCCCATCGGGACCTCACCTGGACCTCATGTCTCTGGTCCCTCCTGGGCCTCACCAGGACCTGGTGTCTCTGGTACCCACCGGGGTAGCATCAGGATATGGTTACACTGTTCACTAACAGTGACCCAGCCGGACCTATTAACTCTGGTCTTCATTTGGGCCACACCTGGACATGGTGACACTCGTTCACACCTGGGCCTCACCTGGACATGGTGAGTCGGATCCCCATCTGGTCCTCACCTGTAACTGGTGATTCTCGTTCCCACATGGACATCATGTGGACCTGGTGAATGCAGTGTTTATAGCTTCTCATGTACCTCGTGACTCTGGTCCCCACCAGGGCCTCACCGGGACCTGGTGAGTGTGGTTGCCACCGGCAACTCACCTGGACATGGTGATTCTGGTCTGCACCTGAGACTACCCTGGATATGGTGACTGTGGTCCCCACCTGGGCTTCACCTGGATTTGGGGACTCCAGTCCCCATCTGGGCCTCACCTGGCCCTGTTGACCATGGTCCTCAACTGGGCAAAATTGGGACCCGGTGACTGTGTTCCACAACTGGACCTCACCTGGACCAGGTGACTCTGGTCCCCCTCTGGGTCTCACCGTGCCCTAGTGACTGTGAACCCCAATTTGGCCTGCCTTGGACCTGCTGACCCTGGATGCCACCTGCGCCTGACCTCGAACTGTTGACTCTGGTTCTTTCAAGGGCTCCCCTGGAACTGGTGATCCTGGTCCCCACCTGGGCCTCAACTGGACGTGGTGACTCTTGTCACCACCTGGGACCTACCGGTACCTGGTTACTGTGTTCCACACTTGGGCCTCAAGTAGTCCTGTTGACCATGGTCCCCAGGACGGCCTCACATGGACCTGTTGCCTCTGATCCCCACCGGGGCCTCACGTGTACCTGGGAACTCTGGTCCTCACCTGGGCCTCATCTGGACCTAGTGACTCTGTTCCCCACCTGGTCTTCACCTGGATCTGGTGACGCTGGTCCCCACCTGGATTTCACCTGGATCTGGTGACTCTGGTCCCCACCTGGACCTCTCCTGGACCTGGTGACTCTCTTTCCAACATGGACCTCACCTGGATCTGTTGACTCTGGTCCTCAGTTTGGCCTCCCCTGCACCTGATGTCTCTCGTCCCCACTTTGACCTAACTCAGAACTGCTGAATCTTGCCCCACCTAGGCCGCACCCAGACTTGGTGACTCTTGACCCCAGCTATGCCTCAATTCGACCTGATGAACCTGGTTCTCACGTGGGCCTCACATGGCCCTGGGACTAAGCTGGATAGAGTGGCTCTGGTTCCCACCAGGGCTCACCTGATACTGCTGACTGTGGTCTTATTCTCTGCCTCACCAGGACCTAGTGATTCTGTTCCCCATCTGGGCCTGCATGGCCCTAGTGACTCTGGTCTTCACCCAGGCATCATGGGACCTGGATACTCTATTCCACGCCTGGGCCTCACTCTGACCAGGGACCTCTGGTCCCATTCTGGGCCTCAAACTGAACTGGTTACTCTAGTTCCCCCTCTGGGCCTCACCCTTACCTGGTGTCTCTGGTCACCCCTTGGGCTTCACTTGGGCATGGTGAATCTGGTCCTTACCTGGTCCTCTCCCAGACCAGGGGACTCTGGTCAACACCTGGGCCTCACCTGGACATGATGACTCTGGATCCCCTCTGGGCCTCACCCTGAACTGGTGACTCTGGTCCCCATCTGGATGTCACCTGGACCAGGTGATTCTGGTACCCCTCTAGGCCTCAACAAGTTCTGGGGACTCTGGTCCTCAACTGGGCCACACCTGGACCTAGTGAATATGCTCCATCTGGGCCTCATTTGGACCTGGTGACTCTGGTCACTACCTGGGCAACATCGGGACATGATTCCACTGCATGCCAGACAGGTTGGACTCACCTAGACCTGGTAACTCTGGACCCTCCCTGGGCATCATCGGGACACGGTTCTTCTGCATGGCCTGCACGTATGCCTCACCTGGCCCTGGTGAGTGAGTTTGCCACCTGGGCCTCACCCATACCTGTGACACAGGTCCCGATGTGGGCCTCACTTAGACCTGGTGAATCTTGTCCTTACCTGGTCCTCACCGGAACTGGTAACTCTGGTCACCACTTGGGAATCACCTGGACCAGTGAATCTGGTCCCCATCTGGGCCTCATCCAGTCCTGGTGACTTTGTTCCCCACCTGGACCTCATTGCTGTGGACTCTTTCTTGGCCTCACCTGGAACTGGTGACTCTGATCCTATCTGCACGTCACCCAGATCTGGTGACTCTGGTCCTCACCTGGGCATCATTGGTACCTGGTTACTCTGTTCCACACCTGAGCCTCACCTGGACATGATGACTCTGGATCCCCTCTGGGCCTCAACCTGACATGGTGACACTGGTCTCTATCTGGATGTCACCTAGACCAGGTGAATCTGGTACCCCTCTAGGCCTCACTTGACCTTGTGACTCTTGTCCTCAACTGGGCCTCACCGGGACCTAGTGATTAGCTCCCCACCTGGGCCTCAACTGGACATGATAACTTTGCTCCACACTTTGGCCTCAACTGCTCCTGATGACACTGTTCCACCCACCTAGGCCTCAATCTGGACCTGGTGACTGTGATCCCCACCTGGGTCTCACCTGCACCTGGTGACTCTCGTTCCCACATGAACCACACCTGGACCTGGTGACTGTGGTGGTGTTCTTGTAGACTCACATTTACCTGGTGACTCCGGTCCCCACTAGAGCCTCACCTGGATGTGGTGACTCTGGCCTGCAGGTTGGCCTCACCTGGACCTGGTGAGTAGGGTTGCCACCTGGGCCTCACCCAAACCTGGCGACTCAGGTCCCCACGTGGGCCTCTTGGACCTGGTGAATCTGGTCCTTACCTGGTCCTCTCCCAGACCCGGGGACTCTGGTCAACATCTGGGAGGTATCTGGACCTGTTGAATCTTGTCCCCATCTGGGCCTCACCCAGTCCTGGTGATTTTGTTCCTCACCTGGACCTGATTGCTGTGGACACTTTCTTGCCCTCACCTGAAACTGGTGACGCTGATCCTATCTGCGCGTCACCAAGACCTGGTGACTCTGGTCCTCACCTGGGCATTATTGGTACCTGCTGACTCTGTTCCACACCTGAGCCTCACCTGGACATGATGACTCTGGAACCTCTCTGGGCCTCACCCTGACCTGGAGACTCTATTCCCCATCTGGATGTCACCTTGACCAGGTGATTCTGGTACCCCTCTAGTCCTCAACGAGTTCTGGTGACACTGGTCCTCAACTGGGCCTCACCTGGACCTAGTGAATATGCTCCATCTGGGCCTCATTTGGACCTGGTGACTCTGGTCCCTTCCTGGGCATCATTGGGACATGGTTCCACTGCATGGCCTACAGGTTGGCCTCACCTGGACCTGGTAAGTCTGGTCCCTACGTGGGAATCATCGGGACATGGTTCCTCTGCATGGCCTGCACGTTGGCCTCACCTGGACCTGGTGAGTGGGATTTCCACCTGGGCCTCATCCATACCTGGAGACAAAAGTCCCCACGTGGGCCACACTTGGACCTGGTGAATCTGGTCCTTACCTGGTCTTCACCTGGAACTGGTAACTCTGGTCACCACCTGGGAATCACCTGGACCTGGTGAATCTTGTCCCCATCTGAGCCTCACCCAGTCTTGGTGACTTTGTTCCCAACCTGGACCTGATTGCTGTGGACTCCTTCTTGGCCTCACATGGAACTGCTGACTCTGATCCTAATTGGACCTCACCCAGATCTGTTGACTCTGGTCCTCACCTGTGGACCATTATGACCTGGATACTCTGTTCCACACCTGAGCTTCACCTGGACATGATGACTGGATCCCCTCTGGGCCTCACCCTGACATGGTGACTCTGGTCCCCATCTGGATGTCACCTATACCAGGTGAAATTTGTACCCCTCTAGGCCTCAACTAGACCTGGTGACTCTGGCCCTCAACTGGGCCTCACCGGGACCTAGTGAATATGTTCCCCACCTGCGCCTCATCTGGACCTGGTGACTGATTCTACCTGGGCATCATCGGGACATGTTTACTATATTCCCACTGGGACTGACCTGATCCTGGTAACTCTGGTCCTGACTTTGGCCTCTTCAGTACCATGTGACTCTGGCTCCACCTGGGCCTCACCTGTAACTGGTGACTCTGATCCTAAGCATGGCCACACCTGACCTGGTGACTGTGGTTCCCATGGGACCTCACCTGGAACTCATGTCTCTGGTCCCACCTGGGCCTCACCAGGACCTGGTGTCTCTGGTACCAACCTGGGTAGCATCAGGATATGGTTACACTGTTCACTAACAGTGTCCCAGCCAGACCTATTAACTCTGGTCTTCACCTGGACATGGTGACACTGGTTCCCACCTGGTCTCACCTGGACATGGTGAGTCGGATCCCCACCTAGTCCTCACGTGTAACTGGTGATTCTCATTCCCACGTAGACATCATGTGGACCTGGTGGCTGCAGTGTTTCTACGCCTCATGTACCTCGTGACTCTGGTCCCCACCAGGGTCTCACCGGGACCTGGTGAGTGTGGTTGCCACCTGCACCTCACCTGGTCCTGGGATTCTCGTCTGCACCTGAGACTACCGTGGATCTGGTGACTGTGGTACCCACCTGGGCTTCACCTGGATTTGGGGACTCCGGTCCCCTCTGGGCCTCACCTGGCCCTGTTGACCATGGTCCTCAACTGGGCAAAATTGGGACCCGATGACTGTGTTCCACAACTGGACCTCACCTGTACGAGGTGACTCTAATCCCCCTCTGGGTCTCCCCGTGCCCTAGTGACTGTGAACCCCACTTTGGCCTGACTTGGACCTGCTGACCCTGGTTGCCACCTGCGCCTGACCTCGAAATGTTGATTCTGGTTCGTTCAAGGGCCTCCCCTGTACCTGGTGATCCTGGTCCCCACCTGGGCCTCACCTGGACGTGGTGACCCTTGTCACCACCGGGGACTCACCTGGACCTGCATACTGTGTTCCACACCTGGGCCTCAAGTAGCCCTGTTGAACATGGTCCCCAAGCCGGCCTCACATGGACCTGTTGCCTCTTATCTCCACCGGGGCCTCACGTGTACCTGGTAACACTGGTCCTCACCTGGGCCAATTTGGATATGGTGACTCTGGTCCCAAATTGGACTTCACCCGGATCTGGTGACTCTGGTTCCCCCTGGACCTTTCCTGGACCTGGTGACTCTCTTTCCAACATGGACCTCACCTGGATCTGGTGACCTTGGTCCTCAGTTTGGCCTCACCTGGACCTGGTACTCTTGTCCCCACTTTGACCTAACTCAGAACTGCTGAATCTTGCCCCACCTAGGCCGCACTCAGACCTGGTGACTCTTGTCCCCAGCTATGCCTCAATTCGACCTGATGAATCTGGTCCTCACGTGGGCCTCACATGGACCTGGGACTCAGCTGGATAGAGTGGCTCTGGCTCCCACAAGGGGCTCACCTGATACTGGTGACTGTGTTTTTATTCTATGTCTCACCAGGACCTAGTGATTCTGTTCCTGATCTGGGCCTGCATGGCCCTAGTGACTCTGGTCCTCACCCAGGCATCATTGGGACGTGGATACTCTATTCCACACGAGAGCCTCACTTTGACCAGGGACCTCTGGTCCCATTCTGGGCCTCAAACAAAACTGGTTACTCTGGTTCCCCTTCTGGACCTCACCCTTACCTGGTGACTCTGGTCACCCCTTGGGCTTCACTTGGGCGTGGTGAATCTGGTCCTTAGCTGCTCCTCACCTGGATGTGGTGAGTGGTCGCCACCAGGGCCTCACCTGGACTTGGTGAATCCTGTTGCCACCTGCGCCTCACCTGGACCTTGTGACTGTGGTCCCACCTGGACCTCACCTGGATCTGGTGGCTGTGCTTCACATATGGAGCTCTCCTGGCCCGGGTTCCTGTGGTCTCCATCTGGCCTCACCTGGAACACAATGACTCTGATCCATATTTGGGACTCTCCTGGACCTGTTTACTCTGGCCCTTACGTGGGCATCACTGGGACCTGGATACTCTCTTATATACCTGGCCTCAACTGGACCTTGTGACTGTGTTCCCACCTGGGCCTCACCTGGACGAGGTGACTGGTTCCTTCAGGGACCTCACAAGGACCTGGTGACTCAGGTCCTCATATGGGCATCATGGGACCTGGTTTCTCAGTTCCCCATAGTGTCCTCACCTGGACCTAGAGATTCTCGTCTCCCTCTGGGCCTCACCCTGACGTGCTGACTCTGGTCCCCACCTGGATATCACCAGAACCGGGTGACTCTGTTCCCCCTCTGGGAATCCCCTAGAGCTGGGGACACTGGTCCTAAACTGGGCCTCAACAGGACCTGGTGAATCTACTCCTCACTTAGGCCTCATCTGGACCTTGTGACTCTTCCAACCTGGCATCAATGGAACATGGTTACTCTGTTCCCCACCTGGGCCTCACCTGGACATGATAACAATGCTCCACACTTTGGCCTCAACTGCTCCTGATGACACTGTTCCCCCCACCTAGGCCTCAATCTGGACCTGGTGACTGTGATCCCCACCTGGGTCTCACCTGCACCTGGTGACTCTCGTTCCCACATGAACCAAACCTGGACCTGGTGACTGTGGTGTTCTTGTAGACTCACATTTACCTGGTGACTCCGGTCCCCACTAGAGCCTCACCTGGATGTGGTGACTCTGGCCTGCAGGTTGGCCTCACCTGGACCTGGTGAGTAGGGTTGCCACCTGGGCCTCACCAAAACCTGGCGACTTGCGTCCCCATGTGGGCCTCTTGGACCTGGTGAATCTGGTCCTTACCTGGTCCTCTCCCAGACCCGGGGACTCTGGTCAACAACTGGGCCGCATCTGGACCTGTTGAATCTTGTCCCCATCTGGGCCTCACACAGTCCTGGTGATTTTGTTCCTCACCTGGACCTGATTGCTTTGGACACTTTCTTGGCCTCACCTGAAACTTGTGACTTGATCCTATCTGCGCGTCACCAAGACCTGGTGACTCTGGTCCTCACCTGGGCATCATTGGTACCTGGTGACTCTATTCCACACCTGAGCCTCACCTGGACATGATGACTCTGGAACCTCTCTGGGCCTCACCTTGACCAGGTGTCTCTGGTCCCCATCTGGATGTCACCTGGACCAGGTGATTCTGATACCCCTCTAGGCCTCCACCAGTTCTGGTGACACTGGCCCTCAACTGGACCTCACATGGACCTAGTGAATATGCTCCATCTGGGCCTCATTTGGACCTGGTGACTCTGGTCTCTACCTGGGCATCATCCGGATATGGTTCCACTGCAAGGCCTACAGGTTGTCCTCACCTGGACCTGGTAACTCTGATCCCTACCTGGGCATCATCGGGACATGGTTCCTCTCCATGGCCTGCATTTTGGCCTCACCTGGACCTGGTGAGTGGGGTTGCCACCTGGGCCTCACCCATATCTGGTGACACAGGTCCCACATGGAACTCACTTGGACCTGGTGAATCTGGTCCTTACCTGGTCCTCACCCAGCACTGGTAACTCTGGTCACCACCTGGGAATCACCTGGACCTGGTGAATCTGGTCCCCATCTGGGCCTCACCCATTCTTGGTGACTTTGTTCCCCACCTGGACCTGATTGCTGTGGACTCCTTCTTGGCCTCACCTGGAACTGGTGACTCTGATCCTAACTGGGCCTCACCCAGATCTGGTGACTCTGGTCCTCACCTGTGGACCATTATGACCTGGATACTCTGTTCCACACCTGAGCCTCACCTGAACTTGATGACTCTGGATCCCCTCTGGGCCTCACCCTGACATGGTGACTCTGGTCCCCAACTGGATGTCACCTAGACCAGGTGAATCTGGTACCCCTCTAGGCCTCAACTTGACCTGGTGATTCTAGTCGTCATCTGGGCCTCACTGGGACATAGTGAACATACTCCCCACTGCACATCATCTGGACCTGGTGACTCTGGTTTTACCAGGGCATCATCAGGACATGGTTACTCTATTCCCTACTGGGACTGAACTGATCCTGGTAACTCAGGTCCTGACTTTGGCCTCTTCTGTACAAGGTGACTCTGGCTCCTCCTGGGCCTCACCTGTAACTGGTGACTCTGATCCTAAGCATGGCCTCACCTGACCTGGTGACTGTGGTTCCCATGGGACCTCACCTGGAACTCATGTCTCTGGTCCCACCTGGGCCTCACAAGTACATGGTTTATCTGGTACCCACCTGGGTAGCATCAGGATATGGTTACCCTGTTCACTATCAGTGACCCAGCGGGACCTATTAACTCTGGTCTTCACCTGGGCCACACCTGGACATGGTGACACTGGTTCACACCTGGGTCTCACCTGGACATAGTGAGTCGGATCCCCACATGGTCCTCACCTGTAAGTGGTGATTCTCGTTCCCACATGGACATCATGTGGACCTGGTGGTTGCAGTGTTTCTAGCTTCTCATGTACCTCGTGACTCTGATCCCCACCAGGGCCTCACCGTGTACTGGTGAGTGTGGTTTCACCTGCACCTCACCTGGACCTGGTGATTCTGGTCTGCACCTGAGACTACCCTGGATCTGGTGACTGTGGTCCCCACCTGGGCTTCACCTGGATTTGGGGACTCCGGTCCCCATCTGGGCCTCACCTGGCCCTGTTGACCATGGTCCTCAACTGGGCAAAATTGGGACCCGGTGACTGTGTTCCACAACTGGACTTCACCTGACCAAGTCACTCTGGACCCCCTCTGGGACTCACGTGCCCTAGTGAATGTGAACCCCACTTTAGCCTGACTTCGACCTGCTGACCCTGGTTGCCACCTGCGCCTGACCTCGAACTGTTGACTCTGGTTCTTTCAAGGGCCTCCACTGTACCTGGTGATTCTGGTCCCCACCTGGGCCCAACCAGGACCTGGTGACACTTGTCACCACCGGGGACTCACCTGGACCTGCTTACTGTGTTCCAAAACTGGGCCTCAATTAGACCTGTTTTCTATGGTCCCCAAGCCGGCCTCACATGGACCTGTTGCCTCTGATCCCCACCGGGGCTACACGTGTACCTGGTAACTCTGGTCCTCATCTGGGAGTCATCTGGACCTAGCGACTCTGGTCCCCACCTGGGCTTCACCTGGATCTGGTGACTCTGGTCCCCACCTGGACTTCACCTGAATCTGGGGACTCTGGCCCACACCTGGACCTGACCTGCATCTGGTGACTCTGGTCCTCAGATTGGCCTCACCTGGACCTGGTGTCTCTCGTCCCCAGTTTGACCTAACACAGAACTGCTGAATCTTGCCCCACCTCACCCGCAACCAGACCTGGTGACTCCTGTCCCCAGCTATGCCTCAATTTCACCTGATGAATCTGGTCCTCACGTGGGCCTCACATGGACCTGGGACTCAGCTGGATAGAGTTGCTCTGGTTCCCACAAGGGGCTCACCTGATACTTCTGACTCTGGTCTTATTCTATGCCTCACCAGGACCTAGTGATTCTGTTCCCCATCTGGGCCTGCATGGTCCTAGTGACTATGGTCCTCACCCAGGCATCATTGGGACTTGGATACTCTATTCCACACCTGGGCCTCACTTTGACCAGGGACCTCTGGTCCCATTCTGGGCCTCAAACTAAACTGTTTTCTCTGGCTCACCCTCTGGGCCTCACCAATACCTGGTGACTCTGGTTACCCCTTGGGCTTCACTTGGGCCTGGTGAATCTGGTCCTTAGCTGGTCCGCACCTGGATCTGGTGACTGGTCGCCACCTGAGCCTCAGCTGGACATGGTGAATCCTGTTGCCACCTGTGCCTCACCTGGGCCTTGTGACTCTGGTCCCACCTGGAACTCACCTGGATCTGGTGGCTCTGGTTCTCTTATGGGGCTCCCCTAGACCTGGTTCCCGTGGTATCCATCTGGACTCACCTGAAACAAAATGACTCTGATCCATATTTGGGCCTCTCCTGGACCTGTTGACTCTGGTCTTAACCTGGGGAACATTGGCAACTGGATACTCTCTTATATACGTGGGCCTCACCTGGACCTGGTGACTGTGGTCCCACCTGGGCCTCACCTGCACGAGTTGACTGGTTCCAACAGGGACCTCACCAGGACCTGGTGATTCAGGTCCTCATATGAGCATCATGGGACCTGGTTTCAGTTCCACATCGGGGCCTCACCTGGACTTGGTGATTCTCATCCCCTTCTGGGCCTCACCCTGACGTGGTGACTCTGGTCCCCAGCTGGATATGCCCAGAACCGGGTGACTCTGGTCCCCCTCTGGGACTCACCCGGAGCTGGGGACACTGGTACTCAACCGGGCCTCAACAGGACCTGGTGAATCTACTCCTCACTTAGGCCTCGTCTGGACCTTGTGACTCTTTTCCCACCTGGCATCAATGGGACATGGTTACTCTCTTCCCCACCTGGGCCTCACTTGGACATGATAACTTTGCTCCACACTTTGGCCTCAAATGTTCCTCATGACTCTGGTCCCCCCACCTAAGCCTCAATCTGGACCTGGTGACTGTGGTCCCCACCTGGGTCTCACCTGGATCTGGTGACTCTCGTTCACAAATGAACCACACCAGGACCTGGTGACTGTGGTGTTCTTGTAGACTCACATTTACCTGGTGACTCCGGTCCCCACCAGGGCCTCACCTGGATCTGGTGACTCTGGCATGCAGGTTGGCCTCACCTGGACCTTGTGAGTGGGGTGGCCACCTGGGCCTCACCCATACCTGTTGACTCTGGTCACCACCTGGGCCTCACCTGGACCTGGTGAATCTGGTCCCCATCTGGGCCTCACCCAGTCCTGGGGACATTGTTACCCACCTGGACCTGCTTGCTGTAGACACTTTCTTCGCCTCACCTAGATCTGGTGACTCTAATCCTATCTGCGCATCACCCATATCTGGTGACTCTGGTCCTCACCTGGGCATCATAGGTACCTGGTGTCTCTGTTCCACACCTGAGCCTCACCTGGACATGATGACTGTGGATCCTATCTGGGCCTCACCCTGACCTGGTGATTCTGGTCCCCATCTGGTTGTCACCTGGACCAGGTGATTCTGGTACCCCTCCAGGCCTCAACCAGATCTGGTGACTCTGGTCCCACTTGGCCCTCACCAGGACCTGGTGTCTCTGGTACCCACCTGGTTAGCATCAGGATATGGTACTCTGTTAACTAACAGTGACCCAGTGGGAACTATTAACTCTGGTCTTCACCTGGGCCACACCTGGACATGGTGACACTTGTTTCCACCTGGGTCTCACCTGGACATGGGGAGTCGGATCCCCACCTGGTCCTCACCTGTAACTGATGATTCTCGTTCCCACATGGACATCATGTGGACCTGGTGGCTGCAGTGTTTCTAGCTTCTCATGTACCTCGTGTCTCTGGTCCCCATCAGGGCCTCACCGGGACCTGGTGAGTGTGGTTTCCACCTGCACCTCACCTGGACTGGTGATTCTGATCTGCACCTGAGACTACCCCGTATCTGGTGACTGTGTTCCCCACCTTTGCTTCACCTGGATTTGGGGACTCCAGTCCCCATCTGGGCCTCACCTGGCCCTGTTGACCATGGTCCTCAACTGTGCAAAATTGGGACCCGGTGACTGTGTTCCACAACTGAACCTCACCTGGACCAGGTGACTCTGGTCCCCCTCTGGGTCTCACCGTGCCCTAGTGACTGTGAACCCCACTTTGGCCTGCCTTGGACCTGCTGACCCTGGTTGCCACCTACGCCTGACCTCGAAGTGTTGACTCTGGTTCTTTCAATGGCCTCCCGTGTACCTGGTGATCCTGGTCCCCACGTGGGCCTCACCTGGACGTGGTGACTCTTGTCACCCCCGGAGACTTCCTGGACCTGCTTACTGTGTTCCACACCTGGGCCGCAAGTAGACCTGTTGACCATGGTCCCCAAGCCGTCCTCACATGGACCTGTTTCTTCTGATCCCCACCGGGGCCTCACGTGTACCTGGTAATTCTGGTCCTCACCTGGGCCTCATCTGGACCTATTGACTTTAGTCCCCACCTGTGCTTCACCTGGATCTGGTGACTCTGGTCCCCACCTGGACTTCATCTGGATCTGGTGACTCTGGTCCCCACCTGGACTTCTCCTGGACCTGGTGACTCTCTTTGAACATGGACCTCACCTGGATATGGTGACTCTGGTCCCCACCTGGACCTCACCTGCATCTGGTGACTCTGGCCTGCAGGTTGGCCTCACCTGGACCTGGGGAGTGGGGTTGCCACCTGGGCCTGACACATAGCTGGTGACTCAGGTCCTCCCATGGGCCTCATTTGGACCTGTTGAATCTGGTCCTTAGCTGGTCCTCTTCCAGACCCGAGGACTCTGGTCACCACCTGGGAATAACCTGGACCTGGTGAATCTGGTCCAAATCTGGGCCTCACCAAGTCCTGGTGACTTTCTTCACCACCTGGACCTGATTGCTGTGGACGCCTTCTTGGCGTCACCTGGAACTGGTGACTCTGATCCTATCTGCGCCTTACCCAGAACTGGTGACTCTGGTCCTCACCTGGGCATCATTGGTACCTGGTGATTCTGTTCCACATCTGAGCCTCACCTGGACCCGATGACTCTGGAACCACTCTGGGCCTCACCCTGATCTGGTGACTTGGTCCCCATCTGGATATCACCTCGATCAGGTGATTCCGGTACACTTCTAAGCCGAACCAGATATGGTGAAACTGGTCCTCAACTGGGCCTCACCTGGACAAGGTGACTCTGGTCCCCCTCTGGGTTTCACCGTGCCCTAGTGAGTGTGAACCCCACTTTGGCCTCACTTGGACCTGCTGACCCTGGTTGCCACCTGCGCCTGACCTCGAAATGTTGACTCTGGTTCTTTCAAGGGCCTCCCCGGGACCTGATGATCCTGGTCCCCACCTGGGCCTCACCTGGACGTAGTCACTCTTGTCACCACTGGGGACTCACCTGGACCTGCTTACTATGTTCCACACCTGGGCCTCACGTAGATCTGTTGACCATGGTCCCCAAGCCGGCCTCACATGGACCTGTGGCCTCTGATCCCCACCAGGGCCTCACGTGTACCTGATAACTCTGGTCCTCACCTGGGCCTCATTTGGACCTAGTGAATATGCTCCCCACCTGCTCCTCATCTGGAACTGGTGACTCTGGTTCTACCTGGGCATCATCGGTACATGGTTACTCTATTCACCACTGGGACTGAACTGATCCTGGTAACTCTGGTCTTGACTTTGGCCTCTTCTGACCAGGTGACCCTGGCTCCACCTGGGCCTCACCAGTAACTGGTGACTCTCATCCAAAGCGTGGCCTCACCAGACCTGGTGACTGTGGTTCCCATCGGGACCTCACCTCGACCTCAAGTCTCTGGTCCCACCTGGGCCTCACGAGGACCTGGTGTCTCTGGTACCCACCAGGGTAGCATCAGGATATGGTTACACTGTTCACTAACAGTGACCCTGCCGGACCTATTAACTCTGGTCTTCACCTGGGCCACAACTGGACATGGTGACACTGGTTCCCACTTGGGTCTCACCTGGACATGCTGAGAAGGATCCGCACCTGGTCCTCACCTCTAATTGGTGATTCTTGTTCCCACATGGACATCATGTGGACCTGCTGGCTGCAGTGTTTCTAGCTTCTCATGTACCTCGTGACTCTGGTCCCCACCAGGGCCTCAACGGGACCTGGTGAGTGTGGTTGCCACCTGCACCTCACCTGGACCTGCTGATTCTGGTCTGCACCTGAGACTACCCTGGAGAGATGAATGTGGTCCCCACCTGGGCTTCACCTGGATTTGGGGACTCCGGTCCCCATCTGGGCCTCACCTGGCCCTGTTGACCATGGTCCTCAACTGGGCAAAATTGGGACCCGGTGACTGTGTTCCACAACTGGACCTCACCTGGACCAGGTGACTCTGGTCCCCCTCTGGGTCTCACCGTGCCCTAGTGACTGTGAACCCCACTTTGGCCTGCTTTGGACCTGCTGACCCTGGATTCCACCTGCGCCTGACCTCGAACTGTTGACTCTGGTTCTTTCAAGGGCCTCCCCTGGACCTGGTGATCCTGGTCCCCAACTGGGCCTCAACTGGACGTGGTGACTCTTGTGACCACCTGGGACTCACCTGGACCTGGTTACTGTGTTCCACACTTGGGCATCAAGTAGACATGTTGACCATGGTCCCCAAGCCGGCCTCACATGGACCTGTTGCCTCTGATCCTCACCGGGGCCTCACGTGTACCTGGTAACTCTGGTCCTCACCTGGGCCTCATCTGGACCTAGTGACTCTGGTCCCCACCTGGGCTTCACCTGGATCTGGTGACTCAGGTCCCCAAGTGGGCCTCTTGGACCTGGTGAATCTGGTCCCTACCTGATCCTTCCCGGACCCGGGGACTCTGGTCACCACCTGGGACTCACCTGGACCTGGTGAATCTGGTCCCCATCTGGGTCTCACCCAGTCCTGGTGATTTCTTCCCCACCTGGACCTGAATGATGTGGACTCTTTCTTGGCCTCACCTGGAACTAGTGACTCTGATTCTATCTGCGCATCACGCAGACCTGGTGACTCTGGTCCTCACCTGGACATATTTGTACCTGGTGACTCTGTTCCACACCTGAGCCTCACCTGGACATGATGACTCTGGAAAATCTCTGGGTCTCACCCTGACCTGGTGACACTGGTCCCCATCTGGATGTCACCTGGACCAGGTGATTCTGGTACACCTCTAGGCCTCAACCAGATCTGGAGACTCTGGTCCTCAACCGGGCCTCACCTGGACCTAGTGAATATGCTCCATCTGGGCCTCATTTCACCTGTTGACTCTGGTCCCTACCTGGGCGTCATCCCGACATGGTTCCACTGCATTGCCTGCAGGTTGGCCTCACCTGGATCTGGTAAATCTGGTCCCAACCAGGGCATCATCGTGACATACTTCCTCTGCATGGCCTGCAGGGTGGCCTCACCTGGACCTGGGGAGTGGGGTTGCCACCTGGGCCTCACCCATACCTCTTGACACAGGTCCCCACGTGGGCCTCACGTGGACCTGTTGAATCTTGGCCTTACCTGTTCCTCACCCGGAACTGGTAAGTCTGGTCACCACCTGGAAGTCACCTGGACCTGGTGAATCTGGTCCCCAACTGGGCCTCACCCAATCCTGGTGAATTTGTTGCCCACCTGGACCTGATTGCTGTTGACTCCTTCTTGGCCTCACCTGGAACTTGTGACTTTGATCCTAACTGGGCCTAACCCAGATCTGGTGACTCTGGTCCTAACCTGAGGACCATTATGATCTGGATACTCGGTTCCACACCTGAGCCTCACCTGGACATGATGACTCTTAATCCCCTCTGGGCCTCAGCCTGACATGGTGACTCTGGTCCCCATCTGGATGTAACCTAGACCAGGTGAATCTGGTACCACTCTAGAATCAATCGAATTGAAAACAATCGAATCGAAAAGAATCGAATCAAAAAAAGTCGAATCGAAACGAAAACAATCGAATCGAATCGAATCTAAAAGAATCGTATTGAATTGCATCGAGTCGAAAAGACTCGAATCAAAAAGACTCGAATCGAATTGAATCAAATCGAAAAGAATCTAATAGAAACCACTCGAACAGAATCAAATCGAAATGATTCAAAATGAATCGAATAGAATAGAATCGAAAAAAATCGAATAGAATCGAAACGAACCGAAACGAATCGACGAGAATCGATTAGAATCGAAATGAAAAGAATCGTATTGAATCGAATCGAAAAGAATCAAATCAAATCGAATCGAAAGAATTGAATCAAATCGAAAAGAATCCAATCGAATCGAAAAGAATCGAACTGAATGGAATCAAATCGAAAGGAATCGAATCGAATCGAAAAGAATCGAATCAAATTTAATGGAATCGAAAAGAATCGAATTGAATCGAAAAGAATCGAAATGAAACAAATCAGATCAAATGGAAAAGCATCAAATCGAATTGAAAAGAATCGAATCGAATCGAAAAGAATCGAATCAAAAAGACTCGAATCGAAAAGAATCGAACTGAAAAGAATCGAATCGAATCGAATCGAATTGAAAGAATCGAATTGAATAGAAAAAAATCGAATAGAAAAGAATCGAACCGAAAAGAAAAGAATCAAATTGAATCAGTCGATTAAATTCTAGTCGAATCGAATCAAAAGGCATGAAACCGAGTCGAATCGAATCGAAAAGAAACGAATCGAATCGAAAAGAATCGAATTGTATCTAATCAAAAAGAATCGAATCGTATAGACTCGAATCGAAAAGAATCCAATTGCATCATCGAATGGAAACTAATCGAATTGAATAGAATAGAAAAGAATCGAATCGAATCAAATCGAAAACAATCAAATTGAATTGATCGAAAAGAATCGAATTGAATCAAATCGAATCGAAATGAAAAGAGTCGAAAGGATTCAAATAGAAAAGAATCGAATCGAAAAAAATCAAATCGACACGAAAAGAATTGAATCGAATCAAAAAGTATCGAATTGATTCGAAAACATTCGAATCGAAAAGATCGAATTGAAATGAATCCGATCGAAATGAAAAGAATCTACTCGATTCGAATCCAAAAGAATCGAATCCAAAAGAATCGAATCGAATCCAAAAGAATCGAATTGAATTGAATCAAAAGAAATGAATTGAATTGAATCAAAAAGGAACTAATCGAATCAAATCGAAAAAACTCGAATAGAATACACTCGAATCAAAAAGAATCGAATAGATTCGAATAAAACAGAATCGAATTGAGGGATCCCTGGGTGGCGCTGCGGTTTAGCGCTTGCCTTTGGCCCAGGGCGCGATCCTGGAGACCCGGGATCGAATCCCACATCGGGCTCCTGGTGCATGGAGCCTGCTTCTCCCTCTGCCTGTGTCTCTGCCTCTCTCTCTCTCTGTGACTATCATAAAAAAACGAATCGAATTGAATCGCGTTTAAAAATATCATAAGGAGTCAAATCGAAAAGAATCGAATTCCATGTAACGAAAAGATTCGAATTGAACGAATTGAATCGAAACAAAAGAATCGAATCGAAACGACTGAATCAAAATAATCGAATCAAAACGAATCGAAAAGAAACAAATCAAGTAGAATCTAAAAGAATCGAATCGAATCAAATCGAAAAAATTCGAATAGAATTGAATCGAAAAGAATCAAAACGAATCGAACCGAAGAGAATCGATTCGAATAAAAATATAAAGTATCGTATCAAATCGAATCGAAAAGAATCATATCAAAGAGAATCGAAAGAATGGAATCAAATCTAAAACAATCGAATCGAATCGAAAAGAATCGGATTGAATGGAATAGAATCGAAAAGAATAGAATAGAATCGAAAGAAATTGAATAGAATCAAATCAAATCAAAAAGAATCGAATTGAATTGATCCTAACCAAAATAAGCGAAATGAATGGACTCGAACCGAAAAAAATCAAATCGAAAAGAATCTAATCTCAACGAAAATAATCGAAATGAATAGAATCGAAAAGAATCGAATTGAATCAAATCGAAAAGAATCGAATGGAATCCAATCGAAAAGAACCAAATTGATTCGAATCGAAACAAATTGAATCCAATCGAAAAGAATCGAATGGAATCGAATCGAAAAGAATCGAATTCAATCAAAACGAATCGATTCGAATGGAATAGAAAGTAATAGAATAGAATCGAAAAGAATCAAATCGAATCGAAAAGAATCGAATCGAAAAGAATTGAATCGAATCGAAAAGAAACGAATCGAACCGAATCAAAAAGAAAACAATCGAATCGAATCAAATACAAAAGAATCGCTTTGAATAGCATAGAATTGTAAAGAATCGAATCAATCGAACTGAAAACAATCGAATCGAAAAGAATCGAATCAAAAAAAGTCGAATCGAAACGAAAACAATCGAATCGAATCGAATCTAAAAGAATCGTATTGAATTGAATCGAGTCGAAAAGACTCGAATCAAAAAGACTCGAATCGAATTGAATCAAATCGAAAAGAATGTAATAGAAACCACTCGAACAGAATCAAATCGAAATGATTCAAAATGAATCGAATAGAATAGAATCGAAAAAAATCGAATAGAATCGAAACGAATCGAAACGAAATGAATCGAAGAGAATCGATTAGAAACGAAATGAAAAGAATCGTATTGAATCGAATCGAAAAGAATCAAATCAAATCGAATCGAAAGAATGGAATCAAATCGAAAAGAATCCAATCGAATCGAAAAGAATCGAACTGAATGGAATCAAATCGAAAAGAATCCAATCGAAAAGAAAAGAATCGAATCAAATTTAATGGAATCGAAAAGAATCGAATTGAATCGAAAAGAATCGAAATGAAACAAATCAGATCCAATGGAAAAGCATCAAATCGAATTGAAAAGAATCGAATCGAATCGAAATGAATCGAATCAAAAAGACTCGAATCGAAAAGAATCGAATTGAAAAGAATCGAATCGAATCGAAAAGACTCGAATCGAATTAAAAATATCAAATCGAATCGAATCGCAAAGAATCGAACTGAAAAGACTCGAATTGAAACGAATCGATTTGAAACGACAAGAATCGAATCGAATCGAATTGAAAGAATCGAATTGAATAGAAAAAAATCGAATAGAAAAGAATCGAACCGAAAAGAAAAGAATCAAATTGAATCAGTCGATTAAATTCTAGTCGAATCGAATCAAAAAGCATGAAATCGAGTCGAATCGAATCGAAAAGAATCGAATCGAATCGAAAAGAATCGAATTGTATCTAATCAAAAAGAATCGTATCGTATCGACTCGAATCGAAAAGAATCCAATTGCATCATCGAATGGAAACTAATCGAATTGAATAGAATAGAAAAGAATCGAATCGAATCAAATCGAAAACAAATTGATCGAAAAGAATCGAATTGAATCAAATCGAATCGAAATGAAAAGAATCGAATCGATTCAAATAGAAAAGAATCGAATCGAAAAGAATCAAATCGACACGAAAAGAATCGAATCGAATCAAAAAGTATCGACTTGATTCGAAAATATTCGATTCGAAAAGAATCGAATTGAAATGAATCCGATCGAAATGGAAAGAATCTACTCGATTCGAATCCAAAAGAATCAAATCCAAAAGAATCGAATCGAATCCAAAAGAATCGAATTGAATTGAATCAAAAGAAATGAATTGAATTGAATCAAAAAGGAACTAATCGAATCAAATCGAAAAAAATCGAATAGAATCAAAAAGAATCGAATAGATTCGAATAAAAAAGAATCGAATTGAGGGATCCCTGGGTGGCGCTGCGGTTTAGCGCCTGCTTTTGGCCCAGGGCGCGATCCTGGAGACCCGGGATCGAATCAAATCGAAAAGAATCGAATTCCATGTAACGAAAAGATTCGAATTGTAAAGAATCGAATCGAAACAAAAGAATCGAATCGAATCGACATGAATCAAAAAGAATCGAATCAAAACGAATCGAAAAGAAACAAATCAAGTAGAATCTAAAAGAATCAAATCGAATCAAATCGAAAAAATTCGAATAGAATTGAATCGAAAAGAATCAAAACGAATCGAACCGAAGAGAATCGATTCGAATCAAAATAAAAAGTATCGTATCAAATCGAATCGAAAAGAATCATATCAAATAGAATCGAAAGAATGGAATCAAATCCAAAACAATCGAATCGAATCGAAAAGAATCGAATTGAACGGAATGGAATCGAAAAGAATACAATAGAATAGAATCGAAAGAAATCGAATAGAAACAAATCAAATCAAAAAGAATCGAATTGAATTGATCCTAACCAAAATAAGCGAAATGAATCGACTCGAACCGAAAAAAATAAAATCGAAAAGAATCTAATCTCAACGAAAATAATCGAAATGAATAGAATCGAAAAGAATCGAATTGAATCAAATCGAAAAGAATCGAATGGAATCCAATCGAAAAGAACCAAATTGATTCGAATCGAAACAAATTGAATCCAATCGAAAAGAATCTAATTGAATCGAATCGAAAAGAATCGAATTCAATCAAAACGAATCGATTCGAATGGAATAGAAAGTAATAGAATAGAATCGAAAAGAATCGAATCGAATCGAAAAGAATCGAGTCGAAAAGAATTGAATCGAATCGAAAAGAAACGAATCGAACCGAATCAAAAAGAAAACAATCGAATCGAATCAAATACAAAAGAATCGCTTTGAATAGCATAGAATTGTAAAGAATCGAATCAATCGAACTGAAAACAATCGAATCGAAAAGAATCGAATCAAAAAAAGTCGAATCGAAACGAAAACAATCGAATCGAATCGAATCTAAAAGAATCGTATTGAATTGAATCGAGTCGAAAAGACTCGAATCAAAAAGACTCGAATCGAATTGAATCAAATCGAAAAGAATGTAATAGTAACCACTCGAACAGAATCAAATCGAAATGATTCAAAATGAATCGAATAGAATAGAATCGAAAAAAATCGAATAGAATCGAAACGAAATGAATCGAAGAGAATCGATTAGAAACGAAATGAAAAGAATCGTATTGAATCGAATCGAAAAGAATCAAATCAAATCGAATCGAAAGAATGGAATCAAATCGAAAAGAATCCAATCGAATCGAAAAGAATCGAACTGAATGGAATCAAATCGAAAAGAATCCAATCGAAAAGAAAAGAATCGAATCAAATTTAATGGAATCGAAAAGAATCGAATTGAATCGAAAAGAATCGAAATGAAACAAATCAGATCCAATGGAAAAGCATCAAATCGAATTGAAAAGAATCGAATCGAATCGAAATGAATCGAATCAAAAAGACTCGAATCGAAAAGAATCGAATTGAAAAGAATCGAATCGAATCGAAAAGACTCGAATCGAATTAAAAATATCAAATCGAATCGAATCGCAAAGAATCGAACTGAAAAGACTCGAATTGAAACGAATCGATTTGAAACGACAAGAATCGAATCGAATCGAATTGAAAGAATCGAATTGAATAGAAAAAAATCGAATAGAAAAGAATCGAACCGAAAAGAAAAGAATCAAATTGAATCAGTCGATTAAATTCTAGTCGAATCGAATCAAAAAGCATGAAATCGAGTCGAATCGAATCGAAAAGAATCGAATCGAATCGAAAAGAATCGAATTGTATCTAATCGAAAAGAATCTAATCTCAACGAAAATCATCGAAATGAATAGAATCGAAAAGAATCGAATTGAATCAAATCGAAAAGAATCGAATGGAATCCAATCGAAAAGAACCAAATTGATTCGAATCGAAACAAATTGAATCCAATCGAAAAGAATCTAATTGAATCGAATCGAAAAGAATCGAATTCAATCAAAACGAATCGATTCGAATGGAATAGAAAGTAATAGAATAGAATCGAAAAGAATCAAATCGAATCGAAAAGAATCGAATCGAAAAGAATTGAATCGAATCGAAAAGAAACGAATCGAACCGAATCAAAAAGAAAACAATCGAATCGAATCAAATACAAAAGAATCGCTTTGAATAGCATAGAATTGTAAAGAATCGAATCAATCGAACTGAAAACAATCGAATCGAAAAGAATCGAATCAAAAAAAGTCGAATCGAAACGAAAACAATCGAATCGAATCGAATCTAAAAGAATCGTATTGAATTGAATCGAGTCGAAAAGACTCGAATCAAAAAGACTCGAATCGAATTGAATCAAATCGAAAAGAATGTAATAGTAACCACTCGAACAGAATCAAATCGAAATGATTCAAAATGAATCGAATAGAATAGAATCGAAAAAAATCGAATAGAATCGAAACGAATCGAAACGAAATGAATCGAAGAGAATCGATTAGAAACGAAATGAAAAGAATCGTATTGAATCGAATCGAAAAGAATCAAATCAAATCGAATCGAAAGAATTGAATCAAATCGAAAAGAATCCAATCGAATCGAAAAGAATCGAACTGAATGGAATCAAATCGAAAAGAATCCAATCGAAAAGAAAAGAATCGAATCAAATTTAATGGAATCGAAAAGAATCGAATTGAATCGAAAAGAATCGAAATGAAACAAATCAGATCCAATGGAAAAGCATCAAATCGAATTGAAAAGAATCGAATCGAATCGAAATGAATCGAATCAAAAAGACTCGAATCGAAAAGAATCGAATTGAAAAGAATCGAATCGAATCGAAAAGACTCGAATCGAATTAAAAATATCAAATCGAATCGAATCGCAAAGAATCGAACTGAAAAGACTCGAATTGAAACGAATCGATTTGAAACGACAAGAATCGAATCGAATCGAATTGAAAGAATCGAATTGAATAGAAAAAAATCGAATAGAAAAGAATCGAACCGAAAAGAAAAGAATCAAATTGAATCAGTCGATTAAATTCTAGTCGAATCGAATCAAAAAGCATGAAATCGAGTCGAATCGAATCGAAAAGAATCGAATCGAATCGAAAAGAATCGAATTGTATCTAATCGAAAAGAATCTAATCTCAACGAAAATAATCGAAATGAATAGAATCGAAAAGAATCGAATTGAATCAAATCGAAAAGAATCGAATGGAATCCAATCGAAAAGAACCAAATTGATTCGAATCGAAACAAATTGAATCCAATCGAAAAGAATCTAATTGAATCGAATCGAAAAGAATCGAATTCAATCAAAACGAATCGATTCGAATGGAATAGAAAGTAATAGAATAGAATCGAAAAGAATTGAATCGAATCGAAAAGAAACGAATCGAACCGAATCAAAAAGAAAACAATCGAATCGAATCAAATACAAAAGAATCGCTTTGAATAGCATAGAATTGTAAAGAATCGAATCAATCGAACTGAAAACAATCGAATCGAAAAGAATCGAATCAAAAAAAGTCGAATCGAAACGAAAACAATCGAATCGAATCGAATCTTAAAGAATCGTATTGAATTGAATCGAGTCGAAAAGACTCGAATCAAAAAGACTCGAATCGAATTGAATCAAATCGAAAAGAATGTAATAGAAACCACTCGAACAGAATCAAATCGAAATGATTCAAAATGAATCGAATAGAATAGAATCGAAAAAAATCGAATAGAATCGAAACGAATCGAAACGAAATGAATCGAAGAGAATCGATTAGAAACGAAATGAAAAGAATCGTATTGAATCGAATCGAAAAGAATCAAATCAAATCGAATCGAAAGAATGGAATCAAATCGAAAAGAATCCAATCGAATCGAAAAGAATCGAACTGAATGGAATCAAATCGAAAAGAATCCAATCGAAAAGAAAAGAATCGAATCAAATTTAATGGAATCGAAAAGAATCGAATTGAATCGAAAAGAATCGAAATGAAACAAATCAGATCCAATGGAAAAGCATCAAATCGAATTGAAAAGAATCGAATCGAATCGAAATGAATCGAATCAAAAAGACTCGAATCGAAAAGAATCGAATTGAAAAGAATCGAATCGAATCGAAAAGACTCGAATCGAATTAAAAATATCAAATCGAATCGAATCGCAAAGAATCGAACTGAAAAGACTCGAATTGAAACGAATCGATTTGAAACGACAAGAATCGAATCGAATCGAATTGAAAGAATCGAATTGAATAGAAAAAAATCGAATAGAAAAGAATCGAACCGAAAAGAAAAGAATCAAATTGAATCAGTCGATTAAATTCTAGTCGAATCGAATCAAAAAGCATGAAATCGAGTCGAATCGAATCGAAAAGAATCGAATCGAATCGAAAAGAATCGAATTGTATCTAATCAAAAAGAATCGTATCGTATCGACTCGAATCGAAAAGAATCCAATTGCATCATCGAATGGAAACTAATCGAATTGAATAGAATAGAAAAGAATCGAATCGAATCAAATCGAAAACAAATTGATCGAAAAGAATCGAATTGAATCAAATCGAATCGAAATGAAAAGAATCGAATCGATTCAAATAGAAAAGAATCGAATCGAAAAGAATCAAATCGACACGAAAAGAATCGAATCGAATCAAAAAGTATCGAATTGATTCGAAAATATTCGATTCGAAAAGAATCGAATTGAAATGAATCCGATCGAAATGGAAAGAATCTACTCGATTCGAATCCAAAAGAATCGAATCCAAAAGAATCGAATCGAATCCAAAAGAATCGAATTGAATTGAATCAAAAGAAATGAATTGAATTGAATCAAAAAGGAACTAATCGAATCAAATCGAAAAAAATCGAATAGAATCAAAAAGAATCGAATAGATTCGAATAAAAAAGAATCGAATTGAGGGATCCCTGGGTGGCGCTGCGGTTTAGCGCCTGCCTTTGGCCCAGGGCGCGATCCTGGAGACCCGGGATCGAATCAAATCGAAAAGAATCGAATTCCATGTAACGAAATGATTCGAATTGAAAAGAATCGAATCGAAACAAAAGAATCGAATCGAATCGACATGAATCAAAAAGAATCGAATCAAAACGAATCGAAAAGAAACAAATCAAGTAGAATCTAAAAGAATCGAATCGAATCAAATCGAAAAAATTCGAATAGAATTGAATCGAAAAGAATCAAAACGAATCGAACCGAAGAGAATCGATTCGAATCAAAATAAAAAGTATCGTATCAAATCGAATCGAAAAGAATCATATCAAATAGAATCGAAAGAATGGAATCAAATCCAAAACAATCGAATCGAATCGAAAAGAATCGAATTGAACGGAATGGAATCGAAAAGAATACAAAAGAATAGAATCGAAAGAAATCGAATAGAAACAAATCAAATCAAAAAGAATCGAATTGAATTGATCCTAACCAAAATAAGCGAAATGAATCGACTCGAACCGAAAAAAATCAAATCGAAAAGAATCTAATCTCAACGAAAATAATCGAAATGAATAGAATCGAAAAGAATCGAATTGAATCAAATCGAAAAGAATCGAATGGAATCCAATCGAAAAGAACCAAATTGATTCGAATCGAAACAAATTGAATCCAATCGAAAAGAATCGAATGGAATCGAATCGAAAAGAATCGAATTCAATCAAAACGAATCGATTCGAATGGAATAGAAAGTAATAGAATAGAATCGAAAAGAATCAAATCGAATCGAAAAGAATCGAATCGAAAAGAATTGAATCGAATCGAAAAGAAACGAATCGAACCGAATCAAAAAGAAAACAATTGAATCGAATCAAATACAAAAGAATCGCATTGAATAGCATAGAATTGTAAAGAATCGAATCAATCGAACTGAAAACAATCGAATCGAAAAGAATCGAATCAAAAAAAGTCGAATCGAAACGAAAACAATCGAATCGAATCGAATCTAAAAGAATCGTATTGAATTGAATCGAGTCGAAAAGACTCGAATCAAAAAGACTCGAATCGAATTGAATCAAATCGAAAAGAATGTAATAGAAACCACTCGAACAGAATCAAATCGAAATGATTCAAAATGAATCGAATAGAATAGAATCGAAAAAAATCGAATAGAATCGAAACGAATCGAAACGAAATGAATCGAAGAGAATCGATTAGAAACGAAATGAAAAGAATCGTATTGAATCGAATCGAAAAGAATCAAATCAAATCGAATCGAAAGAATGGAATCAAATCGAAAATAATCCAATCGAATCGAAAAGAATCGAACTGAATGGAATCAAATCGAAAAGAATCCAATCGAAAAGAAAAGAATCGAATCAAATTTAATGGAATCGAAAAGAATCGAATTGAATCGAAAAGAATCGAAATGAAACAAATCAGATCCAATGGAAAAGCATCAAATCGAATTGAAAAGAATCGAATCGAATCGAAATGAATCGAATCAAAAAGACTCGAATCGAAAAGAATCGAATTGAAAAGAATCGAATCGAATCGAAAAGACTCGAATCGAATTAAAAATATCAAATCGAATCGAATCGCAAAGAATCGAACTGAAAAGACTCGAATTGAAACGAATCGATTTGAAACGACAAGAATCGAATCGAATCGAATTGAAAGAATCGAATTGAATAGAAAAAAATCGAATAGAAAAGAATCGAACCGAAAAGAAAAGAATCAAATTGAATCAGTCGATTAAATTCTAGTCGAATCGAATCAAAAAGCATGAAATCGAGTCGAATCGAATCGAAAAGAATCGAATCGAATCGAAAAGAATCGAATTGTATCTAATCAAAAAGAATCGTATCGTATCGACTCGAATCGAAAAGAATCCAATTGCATCATCGAATGGAAACTAATCGAATTGAATAGAATAGAAAAGAATCGAATCGAATCAAATCGAAAACAAATTGAATTGATCGAAAAGAATCGAATTGAATCAAATCGAATCGAAATGAAAAGAATCGAATCGATTCAAATAGAAAAGAATCGAATCGAAAAGAATCAAATCGACACGAAAAGAATCGAATCGAAACAAAAGAATCGAATCGAATCGACATGAATCAAAAAGAATCGAATCAAAACGAATCGAAAAGAAACAAATCAAGTAGAATCTAAAAGAATCGAATCGAATCAAATCGAAAAAATTCGAATAGAATTGAATCGAAAAGAATCAAAACGAATCGAACCGAAGAGAATCGATTCGAATCAAAATAAAAAGTATCGTATCAAATCGAATCGAAAAGAATCATATCAAATAGAATCGAAAGAATGGAATCAAATCCAAAACAATCGAATCGAATCGAAAAGAATCGAATTGAACGGAATGGAATCGAAAAGAATACAAAAGAATAGAATCGAAAGAAATCGAATAGAAACAAATCAAATCAAAAAGAATCGAATTGAATTGATCCTAACCAAAATAAGCGAAATGAATCGACTCGAACCGAAAAAAGTCAAATCGAAAAGAATCTAATCTCAATGAAAATCATCGAAATGAATAGAATCGAAAAGAATCGAATTGAATCAAATCGAAAAGAATCGAATGGAATCCAATCGAAAAGAACCAAATTGATTCGAATCGAAACAAATTGAATCCAATCGAAAAGAATCGAATGGAATCGAATCGAAAAGAATCGAATTCAATCAAAACGAATCGATTCGAATGGAATAGAAAGTAATAGAATAGAATCGAAAAGAATCAAATCGAATCGAAAAGAATCGAATCGAAAAGAATTGAATCGAATCGAAAAGAAACGAATCGAACCGAATCAAAAAGAAAACAATTGAATCGAATCAAATACAAAAGAATCGCATTGAATAGCATAGAATTGTAAAGAATCGAATCAATCGAACTGAAAACAATCGAATCGAAAAGAATCGAATCAAAAAAAGTCGAATCGAAACGAAAACAATCGAATCGAATCGAATCTAAAAGAATCGTATTGAATTGAATCGAGTCGAAAAGACTCGAATCAAAAAGACTCGAATCGAATTGAATCAAATCGAAAAGAATGTAATAGAAACCACTCGAACAGAATCAAATCGAAACGATTCAAAATGAATCGAATAGAATAGAATCGAAAAAAATCGAATAGAATCGAAACGAATCGAAACGAAATGAATCGAAGAGAATCGATTAGAAACGAAATGAAAAGAATCGTATTGAATCGAATCGAAAAGAATCAAATCAAATCGAATCGAAAGAATGGAATCAAATCGAAGAGAATCCAATCGAATCGAAAAGAATCGAACTGAATGGAATCAAATCGAAAAGAATCCAATCGAAAAGAAAAGAATCGAATCAAATTTAATGGAATCGAAAAGAATCGAATTGAATCGAAAAGAATCGAAATGAAACAAATCAGATCCAATGGAAAAGCATCAAATCGAATTGAAAAGAATCGAATCGAATCGAAATGAATCGAATCAAAAAGACTCGAATCGAAAAGAATCGAATTGAAAAGAATCGAATCGAATCGAAAAGACTCGAATCGAATTAAAAATATCAAATCGAATCGAATCGCAAAGAATCGAACTGAAAAGACTCGAATTGAAACGAATCGATTTGAAACGACAAGAATCGAATCGAATCGAATTGAAAGAATCGAATTGAATAGAAAAAAATCGAATAGAAAAGAATCGAACCGAAAAGAAAAGAATCAAATTGAATCAGTCGATTAAATTCTAGTCGAATCGAATCAAAAAGCATGAAATCGAGTCGAATCGAATCGAAAAGAATCGAATCGAATCGAAAAGAATCGAATTGTATCTAATCAAAAAGAATCGTATCGTATCGACTCGAATCGAAAAGAATCCAATTGCATCATCGAATGGAAACTAATCGAATTGAATAGAATAGAAAAGAATCGAATCGAATCAAATCGAAAACAAATTGATCGAAAAGAATCGAATTGAATCAAATCGAATCGAAATGAAAAGAATCGAATCGATTCAAATAGAAAAGAATCGAATCGAAAAGAATCAAATCGACACGAAAAGAATCGAATCGAATCAAAAAGTATCGAATTGATTCGAAAATATTCGATTCGAAAAGAATCGAATTGAAATGAATCCGATCGAAATGGAAAGAATCTACTCGATTCGAATCCAAAAGAATCGAATCCAAAAGAATCGAATCGAATCCAAAAGAATCGAATTGAATTGAATCAAAAGAAATGAATTGAATTGAATCAAAAAGGAACTAATCGAATCAAATCGAAAAAAATCGAATAGAATCAAAAAGAATCGAATAGATTCGAATAAAAAAGAATCGAATTGAGGGATCCCTGGGTGGCGCTGCGGTTTAGCGCCTGCCTTTGGCCCAGGGCGCGATCCTGGAGACCCGGGATCGAATCAAATCGAAAAGAATCGAATTCCATGTAACGAAAAGATTCGAATTGAAAAGAATCGAATCGAAACAAAAGAATCGAATCGAATCGACATGAATCAAAAAGAATCGAATCAAAACGAATCGAAAAGAAACAAATCAAGTAGAATCTAAAAGAATCGAATCGAATCAAATCGAAAAAATTCGAATAGAATTGAATCGAAAAGAATCAAAACGAATCGAACCGAAGAGAATCGATTCGAATCAAAATAAAAAGTATCGTATCAAATCGAATCGAAAAGAATCATATCAAATAGAATCGAAAGAATGGAATCAAATCCAAAACAATCGAATCGAATCGAAAAGAATCGAATTGAACGGAATGGAATCGAAAAGAATACAAAAGAATAGAATCGAAAGAAATCGAATAGAAACAAATCAAATCAAAAAGAATCGAATTGAATTGATCCTAACCAAAATAAGCGAAATGAATCGACTCGAACCGAAAAAAGTCAAATCGAAAAGAATCTAATCTCAACGAAAATCATCGAAATGAATAGAATCGAAAAGAATCGAATTGAATCAAATCGAAAAGAATCGAATGGAATCCAATCGAAAAGAACCAAATTGATTCGAATCGAAACAAATTGAATCCAATCGAAAAGAATCGAATGGAATCGAATCGAAAAGAATCGAATTCAATCAAAACGAATCGATTCGAATGGAATAGAAAGTAATAGAATAGAATCGAAAAGAATCAAATCGAATCGAAAAGAATCGAATCGAAAAGAATTGAATCGAATCGAAAAGAAACGAATCGAACCGAATCAAAAAGAAAACAATTGAATCGAATCAAATACAAAAGAATCGCATTGAATAGCATAGAATTGTAAAGAATCGAATCAATCGAACTGAAAACAATCGAATCGAAAAGAATCGAATCAAAAAAAGTCGAATCGAAACGAAAACAATCGAATCGAATCGAATCTAAAAGAATCGTATTGAATTGAATCGAGTCGAAAAGACTCGAATCAAAAAGACTCGAATCGAATTGAATCAAATCGAAAAGAATGTAATAGAAACCACTCGAACAGAATCAAATCGAAACGATTCAAAATGAATCGAATAGAATAGAATCGAAAAAAATCGAATAGAATCGAAACGAATCGAAACGAAATGAATCGAAGAGAATCGATTAGAAACGAAATGAAAAGAATCGTATTGAATCGAATCGAAAAGAATCAAATCAAATCGAATCGAAAGAATGGAATCAAATCGAAAAGAATCCAATCGAATCGAAAAGAATCGAACTGAATGGAATCAAATCGAAAAGAATCCAATCGAAAAGAAAAGAATCGAATCAAATTTAATGGAATCGAAAAGAATCGAATTGAATCGAAAAGAATCGAAATGAAACAAATCAGATCCAATGGAAAAGCATCAAATCGAATTGAAAAGAATCGAATCGAATCGAAATGAATCGAATCAAAAAGACTCGAATCGAAAAGAATCGAATTGAAAAGAATCGAATCGAATCGAAAAGACTCGAATCGAATTAAAAATATCAAATCGAATCGAATCGCAAAGAATCGAACTGAAAAGACTCGAATTGAAACGAATCGATTTGAAACGACAAGAATCGAATCGAATCGAATTGAAAGAATCGAATTGAATAGAAAAAAATCGAATAGAAAAGAATCGAACCGAAAAGAAAAGAATCAAATTGAATCAGTCGATTAAATTCTAGTCGAATCGAATCAAAAAGCATGAAATCGAGTCGAATCGAATCGAAAAGAATCGAATCGAATCGAAAAGAATCGAATTGTATCTAATCAAAAAGAATCGTATCGTATCGACTCGAATCGAAAAGAATCCAATTGCATCATCGAATGGAAACTAATCGAATTGAATAGAATAGAAAAGAATCGAATCGAATCAAATCGAAAACAAATTGATCGAAAAGAATCGAATTGAATCAAATCGAATCGAAATGAAAAGAATCGAATCGATTCAAATAGAAAAGAATCGAATCGAAAAGAATCAAATCGACACGAAAAGAATCGAATCGAATCAAAAAGTATCGAATTGATTCGAAAATATTCGATTCGAAAAGAATCGAATTGAAATGAATCCGATCGAAATGGAAAGAATCTACTCGATTCGAATCCAAAAGAATCGAATCCAAAAGAATCGAATCGAATCCAAAAGAATCGAATTGAATTGAATCAAAAGAAATGAATTGAATTGAATCAAAAAGGAACTAATCGAATCAAATCGAAAAAAATCGAATAGAATCAAAAAGAATCGAATAGATTCGAATAAAAAAGAATCGAATTGAGGGATCCCTGGGTGGCGCTGCGGTTTAGCGCCTGCCTTTGGCCCAGGGCGCGATCCTGGAGACCCGGGATCGAATCAAATCGAAAAGAATCGAATTCCATGTAACGAAAAGATTCGAATTGAAAAGAATCGAATCGAAACAAAAGAATCGAATCGAATCGACATGAATCAAAAAGAATCGAATCAAAACGAATCGAAAAGAAACAAATCAAGTAGAATCTAAAAGAATCGAATCGAATCAAATCGAAAAAATTCGAATAGAATTGAATCGAAAAGAATCAAAACGAATCGAACCGAAGAGAATCGATTCGAATCAAAATAAAAAGTATCGTATCAAATCGAATCGAAAAGAATCATATCAAATAGAATCGAAAGAATGGAATCAAATCCAAAACAATCGAATCGAATCGAAAAGAATCGAATTGAACGGAATGGAATCGAAAAGAATACAAAAGAATAGAATCGAAAGAAATCGAATAGAAACAAATCAAATCAAAAAGAATCGAATTGAATTGATCCTAACCAAAATAAGCGAAATGAATCGACTCGAACCGAAAAAAGTCAAATCGAAAAGAATCTAATCTCAACGAAAATCATCGAAATGAATAGAATCGAAAAGAATCGAATTGAATCAAATCGAAAAGAATCGAATGGAATCCAATCGAAAAGAACCAAATTGATTCGAATCGAAACAAATTGAATCCAATCGAAAAGAATCGAATGGAATCGAATCGAAAAGAATCGAATTCAATCAAAACGAATCGATTCGAATGGAATAGAAAGTAATAGAATAGAATCGAAAAGAATCAAATCGAATCGAAAAGAATCGAATCGAAAAGAATTGAATCGAATCGAAAAGAAACGAATCGAACCGAATCAAAAAGAAAACAATTGAATCGAATCAAATACAAAAGAATCGCTTTGAATAGCATAGAATTGTAAAGAATCGAATCAATCGAACTGAAAACAATCGAATCGAAAAGAATCGAATCAAAAAAAGTCGAATCGAAACGAAAACAATCGAATCGAATCGAATCTAAAAGAATCGTATTGAATTGAATCGAGTCGAAAAGACTCGAATCAAAAAGACTCGAATCGAATTGAATCAAATCGAAAAGAATGTAATAGAAACCACTCGAACAGAATCAAATCGAAACGATTCAAAATGAATCGAATAGAATAGAATCGAAAAAAATCGAATAGAATCGAAACGAATCGAAACGAAATGAATCGAAGAGAATCGATTAGAAACGAAATGAAAAGAATCGTATTGAATCGAATCGAAAAGAATCAAATCAAATCGAATCGAAAGAATGGAATCAAATCGAAAAGAATCCAATCGAATCGAAAAGAATCGAACTGAATGGAATCAAATCGAAAAGAATCCAATCGAAAAGAAAAGAATCGAATCAAATTTAATGGAATCGAAAAGAATCGAATTGAATCGAAAAGAATCGAAATGAAACAAATCAGATCCAATGGAAAAGCATCAAATCGAATTGAAAAGAATCGAATCGAATCGAAATGAATCGAATCAAAAAGACTCGAATCGAAAAGAATCGAATTGAAAAGAATCGAATCGAATCGAAAAGACTCGAATCGAATTAAAAATATCAAATCGAATCGAATCGCAAAGAATCGAACTGAAAAGACTCGAATTGAAACGAATCGATTTGAAACGACAAGAATCGAATCGAATCGAATTGAAAGAATCGAATTGAATAGAAAAAAATCGAATAGAAAAGAATCGAACCGAAAAGAAAAGAATCAAATTGAATCAGTCGATTAAATTCTAGTCGAATCGAATCAAAAAGCATGAAATCGAGTCGAATCGAATCGAAAAGAATCGAATCGAATCGAAAAGAATCGAATTGTATCTAATCAAAAAGAATCGTATCGTATCGACTCGAATCGAAAAGAATCCAATTGCATCATCGAATGGAAACTAATCGAATTGAATAGAATAGAAAAGAATCGAATCGAATCAAATCGAAAACAAATTGAATTGATCGAAAAGAATCGAATTGAATCAAATCGAATCGAAATGAAAAGAATCGAATCGATTCAAATAGAAAAGAATCGAATCGAAAAGAATCAAATCGACACGAAAAGAATCGAATCGAATCAAAAAGTATCGAATTGATTCGAAAATATTCGATTCGAAAAGAATCGAATTGAAATGAATCCGATCGAAATGGAAAGAATCTACTCGATTCGAATCCAAAAGAATCGAATCCAAAAGAATCGAATTGAATCCAAAAGAATCGAATTGAATTGAATCAAAAGAAATGAATTGAATTGAATCAAAAAGGAACTAATCGAATCAAATCGAAAAAAATCGAATAGAATCAAAAAGAATCGAATAGATTCGAATAAAAAAGAATCGAATTGAGGGATCCCTGGGTGGCGCTGCGGTTTAGCGCCTGCCTTTGGCCCAGGGCGCGATCCTGGAGACCCGGGATCGAGTCAAATCGAAAAGAATCGAATTCCATGTAACGAAAAGATTCGAATTGAAAAGAATCGAATCGAAACAAAAGAATCGAATCGAATCGACATGAATCAAAAAGAATCGAATCAAAACGAATCGAAAAGAAACAAATCAAGTAGAATCTAAAAGAATCGAATCGAATCAAATCGAAAAAATTCGAATAGAATTGAATCGAAAAGAATCAAAACAAATCGAACCGAAGAGAATCGATTCGAATCAAAATAAAAAGTATCGTATCAAATCGAATCGAAAAGAATCATATCAAATAGAATCGAAAGAATGGAATCAAATCTAAAACAATCGAATCGAATCGAAAAGAATCGGATTGAACGGAATAGAATCGTAAAGAATAGAATAGAATCGAAAGAAATCGAATAGAATCAAATCAAATCAAAAAGAATCGAATTGAATTGATCCTAACCAAAATAAGCGAAATGAATCGACTCGAACCGAAAAAAATCAAATCGAAAAGAATCTAATCTAAACGAAAATCATCGAAATGAATAGAATCGAAAAGAATCGAATTGAATCAAATCGAAAAGAATCGAATGGAATCCAATCGAAAAGAACCAAATTGATTCGAATCGAAACAAATTGAATCCAATCGAAAAGAATCTAATTGAATCGAATCGAAAAGAATCGAATTCAATCAAAACGAATCGATTCGAATCGAATAGAAAAGAATAGAATAGAATCGAAAAGAATCAAATCGAATCGAAAAGAATCGAATCGAAAAGAATTGAATCGAATCGAAAAGAAACGAATCGAACCGAATCAAAACGAAAACAATCGAATCGAATCAAATACAAAAGAATCGCTTTGAATAGCATAGAATTGTAAAGAATCGAATCAATCGAACTGAAAACAATCGAATCGAAAAGAATCGAATCAAAAAAATTCGAATCGAAACGAAAACAATCGAATCGAATCGAATCTAAAAGAATCGTATTGAATTGAATCGAGTCGAAAAGACTCGAATCAAAAAGACTCGAATCGAATTGAATCAAATCGAAAAGAATGTAATAGTAACCACTCGAACAGAATCAAATCGAAATGATTCAAAATGAATCGAATAGAATAGAATCGAAAAAAATCGAATAGAATCGAAACGAATCGAAACGAAATGAATCGAAGAGAATCGATTAGAAACGAAATGAAAAGAATCGTATTGAATCGAATCGAAAAGAATCAAATCAAATCGAATCGAAAGAATTGAATCAAATCGAAAAGAATCCAATCGAATCGAAAAGAATCGAACTGAATGGAATCAAATCGAAAAGAATCCAATCGAAAAGAAAAGAATCGAATCAAATTTAATGGAATCGAAAAGAATCGAATTGAATCGAAAAGAATCGAAATGAAACAAATCAGATCCAATGGAAAAGCATCAAATCGAATTGAAAAGAATCGAATCGAATCGAAATGAATCGAATCAAAAAGACTCGAATCGAAAAGAATCGAATTGAAAAGAATCGAATCGAATCGAAAAGACTCGAATCGAATTAAAAATATCAAATCGAATCGAATCGCAAAGAATCGAACTGAAAAGACTCGAATTGAAACGAATCGATTTGAAACGACAAGAATCGAATCGAATCGAATTGAAAGAATCGAATTGAATAGAAAAAAATCGAATAGAAAAGAATCGAACCGAAAAGAAAAGAATCAAATTGAATCAGTCGATTAAATTCTAGTCGAATCGAATCAAAAAGCATGAAATCGAGTCGAATCGAATCGAAAAGAATCGAATCGAATCGAAAAGAATCGAATTGTATCTAATCAAAAAGAATCGTATCGTATCGACTCGAATCGAAAAGAATCCAATTGCATCATCGAATGGAAACTAATCGAATTGAATAGAATAGAAAAGAATCGAATCGAATCAAATCGAAAACAAATTGAATTGATCGAAAAGAATCGAATTGAATCAAATCGAATCGAAATGAAAAGAATCGAATCGATTCAAATAGAAAAGAATCGAATCGAAAAGAATCAAATCGACACGAAAAGAATCGAATCGAATCAAAAAGTATCGAATTGATTCGAAAATATTCGATTCGAAAAGAATCGAATTGAAATGAATCCGATCGAAATGGAAAGAATCTACTCGATTCGAATCCAAAAGAATCGAATCCAAAAGAATCGAATCGAATCCAAAAGAATCGAATTGAATTGAATCAAAAGAAATGAATTGAATTGAATCAAAAAGGAACTAATCGAATCAAATCGAAAAAAATCGAATAGAATCAAAAAGAATCGAATAGATTCGAATAAAAAAGAATCGAATTGAGGGATCCCTGGGTGGCGCTGCGGTTTAGCGCCTGCCTTTGGCCCAGGGCGCGATCCTGGAGACCCGGGATCGAGTCAAATCGAAAAGAATCGAATTCCATGTAACGAAAAGATTCGAATTGAAAAGAATCGAATCGAAACAAAAGAATCGAATCGAATCGACATGAATCAAAAAGAATCGAATCAAAACGAATCGAAAAGAAACAAATCAAGTAGAATCTAAAAGAATCGAATCGAATCAAATCGAAAAAATTCGAATAGAATTGAATCGAAAAGAATCAAAACGAATCGAACCGAAGAGAATCGATTCGAATCAAAATAAAAAGTATCGTATCAAATCGAATCGAAAAGAATCATATCAAATAGAATCGAAAGAATGGAATCAAATCCAAAACAATCGAATCGAATCGAAAAGAATCGAATTGAACGGAATGGAATCGAAAAGAATACAAAAGAATAGAATCGAAAGAAATCGAATAGAAACAAATCAAATCAAAAAGAATCGAATTGAATTGATCCTAACCAAAATAAGCGAAATGAATCGACTCGAACCGAAAAAAATCAAATCGAAAAGAATCTAATCTCAACGAAAATAATCGAAATGAATAGAATCGAAAAGAATCGAATTGAATCAAATCGAAAAGAATCGAATGGAATCCAATCGAAAAGAACCAAATTGATTCGAATCGAAACAAATTGAATCCAATCGAAAAGAATCGAATGGAATCGAATCGAAAAGAATCGAATTCAATCAAAACGAATCGATTCGAATGGAATAGAAAGTAATAGAATAGAATCGAAAAGAATCAAATCGAATCGAAAAGAATCGAATCGAAAAGAATTGAATCGAATCGAAAAGAAACGAATCGAACCGAATCAAAACGAAAACAATCGAATCGAATCAAATACAAAAGAATCGCTTTGAATAGCATAGAATTGTAAAGAATCGAATCAATCGAACTGAAAACAATCGAATCGAAAAGAATCGAATCAAAAAAAGTCGAATCGAAACGAAAACAATCGAATCGAATCGAATCTAAAAGAATCGTATTGAATTGAATCGAGTCGAAAAGACTCGAATCAAAAAGACTCGAATCGAATTGAATCAAATCGAAAAGAATGTAATAGTAACCACTCGAACAGAATCAAATCGAAACGATTCAAAATGAATCGAATAGAATAGAATCGAAAAAAATCGAATAGAATCGAAACGAATCGAAACGAAATGAATCGAAGAGAATCGATTAGAAACGAAATGAAAAGAATCGTATTGAATCGAATCGAAAAGAATCAAATCAAATCGAATCGAAAGAATTGAATCAAATCGAAAAGAATCCAATCGAATCGAAAAGAATCGAACTGAATGGAATCAAATCGAAAAGAATCCAATCGAAAAGAAAAGAATCGAATCAAATTTAATGGAATCGAAAAGAATCGAATTGAATCGAAAAGAATCGAAATGAAACAAATCAGATCCAATGGAAAAGCATCAAATCGAATTGAAAAGAATCGAATCGAATCGAAATGAATCGAATCAAAAAGACTCGAATCGAAAAGAATCGAATTGAAAAGAATCGAATCGAATCGAAAAGACTCGAATCGAATTAAAAATATCAAATCGAATCGAATCGCAAAGAATCGAACTGAAAAGACTCGAATTGAAACGAATCGATTTGAAACGACAAGAATCGAATCGAATCGAATTGAAAGAATCGAATTGAATAGAAAAAAATCGAATAGAAAAGAATCGAACCGAAAAGAAAAGAATCAAATTGAATCAGTCGATTAAATTCTAGTCGAATCGAATCAAAAAGCATGAAATCGAGTCGAATCGAATCGAAAAGAATCGAATCGAATCGAAAAGAATCGAATTGTATCTAATCAAAAAGAATCGTATCGTATCGACTCGAATCGAAAAGAATCCAATTGCATCATCGAATGGAAACTAATCGAATTGAATAGAATAGAAAAGAATCGAATCGAATCAAATCGAAAACAAATTGAATTGATCGAAAAGAATCGAATTGAATCAAATCGAATCGAAATGAAAAGAATCGAATCGATTCAAATAGAAAAGAATCGAATCGAAAAGAATCAAATCGACACGAAAAGAATCGAATCGAATCAAAAAGTATCGAATTGATTCGAAAATATTCGATTCGAAAAGAATCGAATTGAAATGAATCCGATCGAAATGGAAAGAATCTACTCGATTCGAATCCAAAAGAATCGAATCCAAAAGAATCGAATCGAATCCAAAAGAATCGAATTGAATTGAATCAAAAGAAATGAATTGAATTGAATCAAAAAGGAACTAATCGAATCAAATCGAAAAAAATCGAATAGAATCAAAAAGAATCGAATAGATTCGAATAAAAAAGAATCGAATTGAGGGATCCCTGGGTGGCGCTGCGGTTTAGCGCCTGCCTTTGGCCCAGGGCGCGATCCTGGAGACCCGGGATCGAGTCAAATCGAAAAGAATCGAATTCCATGTAACGAAAAGATTCGAATTGAAAAGAATCGAATCGAAACAAAAGAATCGAATCGAATCGACATGAATCAAAAAGAATCGAATCAAAACGAATCGAAAAGAAACAAATCAAGTAGAATCTAAAAGAATCGAATCGAATCAAATCGAAAAAATTCGAATAGAATTGAATCGAAAAGAATCAAAACGAATCGAACCGAAGAGAATCGATTCGAATCAAAATAAAAAGTATCGTATCAAATCGAATCGAAAAGAATCATATCAAATAGAATCGAAAGAATGGAATCAAATCCAAAACAATCGAATCGAATCGAAAAGAATCGAATTGAACGGAATGGAATCGAAAAGAATACAAAAGAATAGAATCGAAAGAAATCGAATAGAAACAAATCAAATCAAAAAGAATCGAATTGAATTGATCCTAACCAAAATAAGCGAAATGAATCGACTCGAACCGAAAAAAATCAAATCGAAAAGAATCTAATCTCAACGAAAATAATCGAAATGAATAGAATCGAAAAGAATCGAATTGAATCAAATCGAAAAGAATCGAATGGAATCCAATCGAAAAGAACCAAATTGATTCGAATCGAAACAAATTGAATCCAATCGAAAAGAATCGAATGGAATCGAATCGAAAAGAATCGAATTCAATCAAAACGAATCGATTCGAATGGAATAGAAAGTAATAGAATAGAATCGAAAAGAATCAAATCGAATCGAAAAGAATCGAATCGAAAAGAATTGAATCGAATCGAAAAGAAACGAATCGAACCGAATCAAAACGAAAACAATCGAATCGAATCAAATACAAAAGAATCGCTTTGAATAGCATAGAATTGTAAAGAATCGAATCAATCGAACTGAAAACAATCGAATCGAAAAGAATCGAATCAAAAAAAGTCGAATCGAAACGAAAACAATCGAATCGAATCGAATCTAAAAGAATCGTATTGAATTGAATCGAGTCGAAAAGACTCGAATCAAAAAGACTCGAATCGAATTGAATCAAATCGAAAAGAATGTAATAGAAACCACTCGAACAGAATCAAATCGAAACGATTCAAAATGAATCGAATAGAATAGAATCGAAAAAAATCGAATAGAATCGAAACGAATCGAAACGAAATGAATCGAAGAGAATCGATTAGAAACGAAATGAAAACAATCGTATTGAATCGAATCGAAAAGAATCAAATCAAATCGAATCGAAAGAATTGAATCAAATCGAAAAGAATCCAATCGAATCGAAAAGAATCGAACTGAATGGAATCAAATCGAAAAGAATCCAATCGAAAAGAAAAGAATCGAATCAAATTTAATGGAATCGAAAAGAATCGAATTGAATCGAAAAGAATCGAAATGAAACAAATCAGATCCAATGGAAAAGCATCAAATCGAATTGAAAAGAATCGAATCGAATCGAAATGAATCGAATCAAAAAGACTCGAATCGAAAAGAATCGAATTGAAAAGAATCGAATCGAATCGAAAAGACTCGAATCGAATTAAAAATATCAAATCGAATCGAATCGCAAAGAATCGAACTGAAAAGACTCGAATTGAAACGAATCGATTTGAAACGACAAGAATCGAATCGAATCGAATTGAAAGAATCGAATTGAATAGAAAAAAATCGAATAGAAAAGAATCGAACCGAAAAGAAAAGAATCAAATTGAATCAGTCGATTAAATTCTAGTCGAATCGAATCAAAAAGCATGAAATCGAGTCGAATCGAATCGAAAAGAATCGAATCGAATCGAAAAGAATCGAATTGTATCTAATCAAAAAGAATCGTATCGTATCGACTAGAATCGAAAAGAATCCAATTGCATCATCGAATGGAAACTAATCGAATTGAATAGAATAGAAAAGAATCGAATCGAATCAAATCGAAAACAAATTGAATTGATCGAAAAGAATCGAATTGAATCAAATCGAATCGAAATGAAAAGAATCGAATCGATTCAAATAGAAAAGAATCGAATCGAAAAGAATCAAATCGACACGAAAAGAATCGAATCGAATCAAAAAGTATCGAATTGATTCGAAAATATTCGAATCAAAATAAAAAGTATCGTATCAAATCGAATCGAAAAGAATCATATCAAATAGAATCGAAAGAATGGAATCAAATCTAAAACAATCGAATCGAATGGAAAAGAATCGGATTGAATGGAATAGAATCGAAAAGAATAGAATAGAATCGAAAGAAATCGAATAGAATCAAATGAAATCAAAAAGAAACGAATTGAATTGATCCTAACCAAAATAAGCGAAATGAATCGACTCGAACCGAAAAAAATCAAATCGAAAAGAATCTAATCTCAACGAAAATAATCGAAATGAATAGAATCGAAAAGAATCGAATTGAATCAAATCGAAAAGAATCGAATGGAATCCAATCGAAAAGAATCAAATTGATTCGAATCGAAACAAATTGAATCCAATCGAAAAGAATCTAATTGAATCGAATCGAAAAAAATCGAATCAAAAAGACTCGAATCGAAAAGAATCGAATTGAAAAGAATCGAATCGAATCGAAAAGACTCGAATCGAATTAAAAATATCAAATCGAATCGAATCGCAAAGAATCGAATTGAAAAGACTCGAATTGAAACGAATCGATTTGAAACGAAAGGAATCGAATCGAATCGAATTGAAAGAATCGAATTGAATAGAAAAAATCGAATAGAAAAGAATCGAACCGAAAAGAAAAGAATCAAATTGAATCAGTCGATTAAATTCTAGTCGAATCGAATCAAAAAGCATGAAATCGAGTCGAATCGAATCAAAAAGAATCGAATGAATCGAAAAGAATCGAATTGTATCTAATCGAAAAGAATCTAATCTCAACGAAAATAATCGAAATGAATAGAATCGAAAAGAATCGAATTGAATCAAATCGAAAAGAATCGAATGGAATCCAATCGAAAAGAACCAAATTGATTCGAATCGAAACAAATTGAATCCAATCGAAAAGAATCGAATGGAATCGAATCGAAAAGAATCGAATTCAATCAAAACGAATCGATTCGAATGGAATAGAAAGTAATAGAATAGAATCGAAAAGAATCAAATCGAATCGAAAAGAATCGAATCGAAAAGAATTGAATCGAATCGAAAAGAAACGAATCGAACCGAATCAAAACGAAAACAATCGAATCGAATCAAATACAAAAGAATCGCTTTGAATAGCATAGAATTGTAAAGAATCGAATCAATCGAACTGAAAACAATCGAATCGAAAAGAATCGAATCAAAAAAAGTCGAATCGAAACGAAAACAATCGAATCGAATCGAATCTAAAAGAATCGTATTGAATTGAATCGAGTCGAAAAGACTCGAATCAAAAAGACTCGAATCGAATTGAATCAAATCGAAAAGAATGTAATAGAAACCACTCGAACAGAATCAAATCGAAACGATTCAAAATGAATCGAATAGAATAGAATCGAAAAAAATCGAATAGAATCGAAACGAATCGAAACGAAATGAATCGAAGAGAATCGATTAGAAACGAAATGAAAAGAATCGTATTGAATCGAATCGAAAAGAATCAAATCAAATCGAATCGAAAGAATTGAATCAAATCGAAAAGAATCCAATCGAATCGAAAAGAATCGAACTGAATGGAATCAAATCGAAAAGAATCCAATCGAAAAGAAAAGAATCGAATCAAATTTAATGGAATCGAAAAGAATCGAATTGAATCGAAAAGAATCGAAATGAAACAAATCAGATCCAATGGAAAAGCATCAAATCGAATTGAAAAGAATCGAATCGAATCGAAATGAATCGAATCAAAAAGACTCGAATCGAAAAGAATCGAATTGAAAAGAATCGAATCGAATCGAAAAGACTCGAATCGAATTAAAAATATCAAATCGAATCGAATCGCAAAGAATCGAACTGAAAAGACTCGAATTGAAACGAATCGATTTGAAACGACAAGAATCGAATCGAATCGAATTGAAAGAATCGAATTGAATAGAAAAAAATCGAATAGAAAAGAATCGAACCGAAAAGAAAAGAATCAAATTGAATCAGTCGATTAAATTCTAGTCGAATCGAATCAAAAAGCATGAAATCGAGTCGAATCGAATCGAAAAGAATCGAATCGAATCGAAAAGAATCGAATTGTATCTAATCAAAAAGAATCGTATCGTATCGACTCGAATCGAAAAGAATCCAATTGCATCATCGAATGGAAACTAATCGAATTGAATAGAATAGAAAAGAATCGAATCGAATCAAATCGAAAACAAATTGATCGAAAAGAATCGAATTGAATCAAATCGAATCGAAATGAAAAGAATCGAATCGATTCAAATAGAAAAGAATCGAATCGAAAAGAATCAAATCGACACGAAAAGAATCGAATCGAATCAAAAAGTATCGAATTGATTCGAAAATATTCGAATCAAAATAAAAAGTATCGTATCAAATCGAATCGAAAAGAATCATATCAAATAGAATCGAAAGAATGGAATCAAATCTAAAACAATCGAATCGAATGGAAAAGAATCGGATTGAATGGAATAGAATCGAAAAGAATAGAATAGAATCGAAAGAAATCGAATAGAATCAAATCAAATCAAAAAGAATCGAATTGAATTGATCCTAACCAAAATAAGCGAAATGAATCGACTCGAACCGAAAAAAATCAAATCGAAAAGAATCTAATCTCAACGAAAATAATCGAAATGAATAGAATCGAAAAGAATCGAATTGAATCAAATCGAAAAGAATCGAATGGAATCCAATCGAAAAGAATCAAATTGATTCGAATCGAAACAAATTGAATCCAATCGAAAAGAATCTAATTGAATCGAATCGAAAAAAATCGAATCAAAAAGACTCGAATCGAAAAGAATCGAATTGAAAAGAATCGAATCGAATCGAAAAGACTCGAATCGAATTAAAAATATCAAATCGAATCGAATCGCAAAGAATCGAATTGAAAAGACTCGAATTGAAACGAATCGATTTGAAACGAAAAGAATCGAATCGAATCGAATTGAAAGAATCGAATTGAATAGAAAAAATCGAATAGAAAAGAATCGAACCGAAAAGAAAAGAATCAAATTGAATCAGTCGATTAAATTCTAGTCGAATCGAATCAAAAAGCATGAAATCGAGTCGAATCGAATCAAAAAGAATCGAATGAATCGAAAAGAATCGAATTGTATCTAATCGAAAAGAATCTAATCTCAACGAAAATAATCGAAATGAATAGAATCGAAAAGAATCGAATTGAATCAAATCGAAAAGAATCGAATGGAATCCAATGGAAAAGAATCAAATTGATTCGAATCGAAACAAATTGAATCCAATCGAAAAGAATCTAATTGAATCGAATCGAAAAGAATCGATTTCAATCAAAACGAATCGATTCGAATGGAATAGAAAAGAATAGAATAGAATCGAATCGAAAAGAATCAAATCGAATCGAAAAGAATCGAATCGAAAAGAATTGAATCGAATCGAAAAGAAACGAATCGAACCGAATCAAAAAGAAAACAATCGAATCGAATCAAATACAAAAGAATCGCTTTGAATAGCATAGAATTGAAAATAATCGAATCAATCGAATTGAAAACAATCGAATCGAAAAGAATCGAATCAAAAAAGTCGAATCGAAACGAAAACAATCGAATCGAATCTAAAAGAATCGTATTGAATTGAATCGAGTCGAAAAGACTTGAATCAAAAAGACTCGAATCGAATTGAATCAAATCGAAAAGAATCTAATAGAAACCACTCGAACAGAATCAAATCGAAATGATTCAAAATGAATCGAATAGAATAGAATCGAAAAAAATCGAATAGAATCGAAACGAATCGAAACGAAATGAATCGAAGAGAATCGATTAGAATCGAAATGAAACGAAATGAAAAGAATCGTATTGAATCGAATCGAAAAGAATCAAATCAAATCGAATCGAAAGAATGGAATCAAATCGAAAAGAATCCAATCGAATCGAAAAGAATCGAACTGAATGGAATCAAATCGAAAAGAATCCAATCGAAAAGAAAAGAATCGAATCAAATTTAATGGAATCGAAAAGAATCGAATTGAATCGAAAAGAATCGAAATGAAACAAATCAGATCCAATGGAAAAGCATCAAATCGAATTGAAAAGAATCGAATCGAATCGAAATGAATCGAATCAAAAAGACTCGAATCGAAAAGAATCGAATTGAAAAGAATCGAATCGAATCGAAAAGACTCGAATCGAATTAAAAATATCAAATCGAATCGAATCGCAAAGAATCGAACTGAAAAGACTCGAATTGAAACGAATCGATTTGAAACGACAAGAATCGAATCGAATCGAATTGAAAGAATCGAATTGAATAGAAAAAAATCGAATAGAAAAGAATCGAACCGAAAAGAAAAGAATCAAATTGAATCAGTCGATTAAATTCTAGTCGAATCGAATCAAAAAGCATGAAATCGAGTCGAATCGAATCGAAAAGAATCGAATCGAATCGAAAAGAATCGAATTGTATCTAATCAAAAAGAATCGTATCGTATCGACTCGAATCGAAAAGAATCCAATTGCATCATCGAATGGAAACTAATCGAATTGAATAGAATAGAAAAGAATCGAATCGAATCAAATCGAAAACAAATTGAATTGATCGAAAAGAATCGAATTGAATCAAATCGAATCGAAATGAAAAGAATCGAATCGATTCAAATAGAAAAGAATCGAATCGAAAAGAATCAAATCGACACGAAAAGAATCGAATCGAATCAAAAAGTATCGAATTGATTCGAAAATATTCGATTCGAAAAGAATCGAATTGAAATGAATCCGATCGAAATGGAAAGAATCTACTCGATTCGAATCCAAAAGAATCGAATCCAAAAGACTCGAATCGAATCCAAAAGAATCGAATTGAATTGAATCAAAAGAAATGAATTGAATTGAATCAAAAAGGAACTAATCGAATCAAATCGAAAAAAATCGAATAGAATCAAAAAGAATCGAATAGATTCGAATAAAAAAGAATCGAATTGAGGGATCCCTGGGTGGCGCTGCGGTTTAGCGCCTGCCTTTGGCCCAGGGCGCGATCCTGGAGACCCGGGATCGAATCAAATCGAAAAGAATCGAATTCCATGTAACGAAAAGATTCGAATTGAAAAGAATCGAATCGAAACAAAAGAATCGAATCGAATCGACATGAATCAAAAAGAATCGAATCAAAACGAATCGAAAAGAAACAAATCAAGTAGAATCTAAAAGAATCGAATCGAATCAAATCGAAAAAATTCGAATAGAATTGAATCGAAAAGAATCAAAACGAATCGAACCGAAGAGAATCGATTCGAATCAAAATAAAAAGTATCGTATCAAATCGAATCGAAAAGAATCATATCAAATAGAATCGAAAGAATGGAATCAAATCCAAAACAATCGAATCGAATCGAAAAGAATCGAATTGAACGGAATGGAATCGAAAAGAATACAATAGAATAGAATCGAAAGAAATCGAATAGAAACAAATCAAATCAAAAAGAATCGAATTGAATTGATCCTAACCAAAATAAGCGAAATGAATCGACTCGAACCGAAAAAAATCAAATCGAAAAGAATCTAATCTCAACGAAAATCATCGAAATGAATAGAATCGAAAAGAATCGAATTGAATCAAATCGAAAAGAATCGAATGGAATCCAATCGAAAAGAACCAAATTGATTCGAATCGAAACAAATTGAATCCAATCGAAAAGAATCGAATGGAATCGAATCGAAAAGAATCGAATTCAATCAAAACGAATCGATTCGAATGGAATAGAAAGTAATAGAATAGAATCGAAAAGAATCGAATCGAATCGAAAAGAATCGAATCGAAAAGAATTGAATCGAATCGAAAAGAAACGAATCGAAACGAATCAAAACGAAAACAATCGAATCGAATCAAATACAAAAGAATCGCTTTGAATAGCATAGAATTGTAAAGAATCGAATCAATCGAACTGAAAACAATCGAATCGAAAAGAATCGAATCAAAAAAAGTCGAATCGAAACGAAAACAATCGAATCGAATCGAATCTAAAAGAATCGTATTGAATTGAATCGAGTCGAAAAGACTCGAATCAAAAAGACTCGAATCGAATTGAATCAAATCGAAAAGAATGTAATAGTAACCACTCGAACAGAATCAAATCGAAATGATTCAAAATGAATCGAATAGAATAGAATCGAAAAAAATCGAATAGAATCGAAACGAATCGAAACGAAATGAATCGAAGAGAATCGATTAGAAACGAAATGAAAAGAATCGTATTGAATCGAATCGAAAAGAATCAAATCAAATCGAATCGAAAGAATGGAATCAAATCGAAAAGAATCCAATCGAATCGAAAAGAATCGAACTGAATGGAATCAAATCGAAAAGAATCCAATCGAAAAGAAAAGAATCGAATCAAATTTAATGGAATCGAAAAGAATCGAATTGAATCGAAAAGAATCGAAATGAAACAAATCAGATCCAATGGAAAAGCATCAAATCGAATTGAAAAGAATCGAATCGAATCGAAATGAATCGAATCAAAAAGACTCGAATCGAAAAGAATCGAATTGAAAAGAATCGAATCGAATCGAAAAGACTCGAATCGAATTAAAAATATCAAATCGAATCGAATCGCAAAGAATCGAACTGAAAAGACTCGAATTGAAACGAATCGATTTGAAACGACAAGAATCGAATCGAATCGAATTGAAAGAATCGAATTGAATAGAAAAAAATCGAATAGAAAAGAATCGAACCGAAAAGAAAAGAATCAAATTGAATCAGTCGATTAAATTCTAGTCGAATCGAATCAAAAAGCATGAAATCGAGTCGAATCGAATCGAAAAGAATCGAATCGAATCGAAAAGAATCGAATTGTATCTAATCAAAAAGAATCGTATCGTATCGACTCGAATCGAAAAGAATCCAATTGCATCATCGAATGGAAACTAATCGAATTGAATAGAATAGAAAAGAATCGAATCGAATCAAATCGAAAACAAATTGAATTGATCGAAAAGAATCGAATTGAATCAAATCGAATCGAAATGAAAAGAATCGAATCGATTCAAATAGAAAAGAATCGAATCGAAAAGAATCAAATCGACACGAAAAGAATCGAATCGAATCAAAAAGTATCGAATTGATTCGAAAATATTCGATTCGAAAAGAATCGAATTGAAATGAATCCGATCGAAATGGAAAGAATCTACTCGATTCGAATCCAAAAGAATCGAATCCAAAAGAATCGAATCGAATCCAAAAGAATCGAATTGAATTGAATCAAAAGAAATGAATTGAATTGAATCAAAAAGGAACTAATCGAATCAAATCGAAAAAAATCGAATAGAATCAAAAAGAATCGAATAGATTCGAATAAAAAAGAATCGAATTGAGGGATCCCTGGGTGGCGCTGCGGTTTAGCGCCTGCCTTTGGCCCAGGGCGCGATCCTGGAGACCCGGGATCGAATCAAATCGAAAAGAATCGAATTCCATGTAACGAAAAGATTCGAATTGAAAAGAATCGAATCGAAACAAAAGAATCGAATCGAATCGACATGAATCAAAAAGAATCGAATCAAAACGAATCGAAAAGAAACAAATCAAGTAGAATCTAAAAGAATCGAATCGAATCAAATCGAAAAAATTCGAATAGAATTGAATCGAAAAGAATCAAAACGAATCGAACCGAAGAGAATCGATTCGAATCAAAATAAAAAGTATCGTATCAAATCGAATCGAAAAGAATCATATCAAATAGAATCGAAAGAATGGAATCAAATCTAAAACAATCGAATCGAATCGAAAAGAATCGGATTGAACGGAATAGAATCGAAAAGAATAGAATAGAATCGAAAGAAATCGAATAGAATCAAATCAAATCAAAAAGAATCGAATTGAATTGATCCTAACCAAAATAAGCGAAATAAATCGACTCGAACCGAAAAAAATCAAATCGAAAAGAATCTAATCTCAACGAAAATCATCGAAATGAATAGAATCGAAAAGAATCGAATTGAATCAAATCGAAAAGAATCGAATGGAATCCAATCGAAAAGAACCAAATTGATTCGAATCGAAACAAATTGAATCCAATCGAAAAGAATCTAATTGAATCGAATCGAAAAGAATCGAATTCAATCAAAACGAATCGATTCGAATGGAATAGAAAGTAATAGAATAGAATCGAAAAGAATCAAATCGAATCGAAAAGAATCGAATCGAAAAGAATTGAATCGAATCGAAAAGAAACGAATCGAACCGAATCAAAAAGAAAACAATCGAATCGAATCAAATACAAAAGAATCGCTTTGAATAGCATAGAATTGTAAAGAATCGAATCAATCGAACTGAAAACAATCGAATCGAAAAGAATCGAATCAAAAAAAGTCGAATCGAAATGAAAACAATCGAATCGAATCGAATCTAAAAGAATCGTATTGAATTGAATCGAGTCGAAAAGACTCGAATCAAAAAGACTCGAATCGAATTGAATCAAATCGAAAAGAATGTAATAGTAACCACTCGAACAGAATCAAATCGAAATGATTCAAAATGAATCGAATAGAATAGAATCGAAAAAAATCGAATAGAATCGAAACGAATCGAAACGAAATGAATCGAAGAGAATCGATTAGAAACGAAATGAAAAGAATCGTATTGAATCGAATCGAAAAGAATCAAATCAAATCGAATCGAAAGAATGGAATCAAATCGAAAAGAATCCAATCGAATCGAAAAGAATCGAACTGAATGGAATCAAATCGAAAAGAATCCAATCGAAAAGAAAAGAATCGAATCAAATTTAATGGAATCGAAAAGAATCGAATTGAATCGAAAAGAATCGAAATGAAACAAATCAGATCCAATGGAAAAGCATCAAATCGAATTGAAAAGAATCGAATCGAATCGAAATGAATCGAATCAAAAAGACTCGAATCGAAAAGAATCGAATTGAAAAGAATCGAATCGAATCGAAAAGACTCGAATCGAATTAAAAATATCAAATCGAATCGAATCGCAAAGAATCGAACTGAAAAGACTCGAATTGAAACGAATCGATTTGAAACGACAAGAATCGAATCGAATCGAATTGAAAGAATCGAATTGAATAGAAAAAAATCGAATAGAAAAGAATCGAACCGAAAAGAAAAGAATCAAATTGAATCAGTCGATTAAATTCTAGTCGAATCGAATCAAAAAGCATGAAATCGAGTCGAATCGAATCGAAAAGAATCGAATCGAATCGAAAAGAATCGAATTGTATCTAATCAAAAAGAATCGTATCGTATCGACTCGAATCGAAAAGAATCCAATTGCATCATCGAATGGAAACTAATCGAATTGAATAGAATAGAAAAGAATCGAATCGAATCAAATCGAAAACAAATTGATCGAAAAGAATCGAATTGAATCAAATCGAATCGAAATGAAAAGAATCGAATCGATTCAAATAGAAAAGAATCGAATCGAAAAGAATCAAATCGACACGAAAAGAATCGAATCGAATCAAAAAGTATCGAATTGATTCGAAAATATTCGAATCAAAATAAAAAGTATCGTATCAAATCGAATCGAAAAGAATCATATCAAATAGAATCGAAAGAATGGAATCAAATCTAAAACAATCGAATCGAATGGAAAAGAATCGGATTGAATGGAATAGAATCGAAAAGAATAGAATAGAATCGAAAGAAATCGAATAGAATCAAATCAAATCAAAAAGAATCGAATTGAATTGATCCTAACCAAAATAAGCGAAATGAATCGACTCGAACCGAAAAAAATCAAATCGAAAAGAATCTAATCTCAACGAAAATAATCGAAATGAATAGAATCGAAAAGAATCGAATTGAATCAAATCGAAAAGAATCGAATGGAATCCAATCGAAAAGAATCAAATTGATTCGAATCGAAACAAATTGAATCCAATCGAAAAGAATCTAATTGAATCGAATCGAAAAAAATCGAATCAAAAAGACTCGAATCGAAAAGAATCGAATTGAAAAGAATCGAATCGAATCGAAAAGACTCGAATCGAATTAAAAATATCAAATCGAATCGAATCGCAAAGAATCGAATTGAAAAGACTCGAATTGAAACGAATCGATTTGAAACGAAAAGAATCGAATCGAATCGAATTGAAAGAATCGAATTGAATAGAAAAAATCGAATAGAAAAGAATCGAACCGAAAAGAAAAGAATCAAATTGAATCAGTCGATTAAATTCTAGTCGAATCGAATCAAAAAGCATGAAATCGAGTCGAATCGAATCAAAAAGAATCGAATGAATCGAAAAGAATCGAATTGTATCTAATCGAAAAGAATCTAATCTCAACGAAAATAATCGAAATGAATAGAATCGAAAAGAATCGAATTGAATCAAATCGAAAAGAATCGAATGGAATCCAATGGAAAAGAATCAAATTGATTCGAATCGAAACAAATTGAATCCAATCGAAAAGAATCTAATTGAATCGAATCGAAAAGAATCGATTTCAATCAAAACGAATCGATTCGAATGGAATAGAAAAGAATAGAATAGAATCGAATCGAAAAAAATCAAATCGAATCGAAAAGAATCGAATCGAAAAGAATTGAATCGAATCGAAAAGAAACGAATCGAACTGAATCAAAAAGAAAACAATCGAATCGAATCAAATACAAAAGAATCGCTTTGAATAGCATAGAATTGAAAATAATCGAATCAATCGAATTGAAAACAATCGAATCGAAAAGAATCGAATCAAAAAAGTCGAATCGAAACGAAAACAATCGAATCGAATCTAAAAGAATCGTATTGAATTGAATCGAGTCGAAAAGACTTGAATCAAAAAGACTCGAATCGAATTGAATCAAATAGAAAAGAATCTAATAGAAACCACTCGAACAGAATCAAATCGAAATGATTCAAAATGAATCGAATAGAATAGAATCGAAAAAAATCGAATAGAATCGAAACGAATCGAAACGAAATGAATCGAAGAGAATCGATTAGAAACGAAATGAAAAGAATCGTATTGAATCAAATCGAAAAGAATCAAATCAAATCGAATTGAAAGAATTGAATCAAATCGAAAAGAATCCAATCGAATCGAAAAGAATCGAACTGAATGGAATCAAATCGAAAAGAATCCAATCGAAAAGAAAAGAATCGAATCAAATTTAATGGAATCGAAAAGAATCGAATTGAATCGAAAAGAATCGAAATGAAACAAATCAGATCAAATGGAAAAGCATCAAATCGAATTGAAAAGAATCGAATCGAATCGAAATGAATCGAATCAAAAAGACTCGAATCGAAAAGAATCGAATTGAAAAGAATCGAATCGAATCGAAAAGACTCGAATCGAATTAAAAATATCAAATCGAATCGAATCGCAAAGAATCGAATTGAAAAGACTCGAATTGAAACGAATCGATTTGAAACGAAAAGAATCGAATCGAATCGAATTGAAAGAATCGAATTGAATAGAAAAAAATCGAATAGAAAAGAATCGAACCGAAAAGAAAAGAATCAAATTGAATCAGTCGATTAAATTCTAGTCGAATCGAATCAAAAAGCATGAAATCGAGTCGAATCGAATCGAAAAGAATCCAATTGCATCATCGAATGGAAAATAATCGAATTGAATAGAATAGAAAAGAATCGAATCGAATCAAATCGAAAACAATCAAATTGAATTGATCGAAAAGAATCGAATTGAATGAAATCGAATCGAAATGAAAAGAATCGAATCGATTCAAATAGAAAAGAATATAATCGAAGAATCAAATCGACACGAAAAGAATCGAATCGAATCAAAAAGTATCGAATTGATTCGAAAACATTCGAATCGAAAAGAATCGAATTGAAATGATCCGATCGAAATGAAAAGAATCTACTCGATTCGAATCCAAAAGAATCGAATCCAAAAGAATCGAATCGAAACCAAAAGAATCGAATTGAATTGAATCAAAAGAAATGAATTGAATTGAATCAAAAAGGAAGTAATCGAATCAAATCGAAAAAACTCGAATAGAATCAAATCGAATCAAAAAGAATCGAATAGATTCGAATAAAAAAGAATCGAATTGAGGGATCCCTGAGTGGCGCAGCGGTTTAGCGCCTGCCTTTGGCCCAGGGCGTGATCCTGGAGACCCGGGATCGAATCCCACATCGGGCTCCTGGTGCATGGAGCCTGCTTCTCCCTCTGCCTGTGTCTCTGCCTCTCTCTCTCTCTGTGACTATCATAAAAAAAAGAATCGAATTGAATCGAGTTGAAAAAAATCATAAAGAATCAAATCGAAAAGAATCGAATTCCATGTAACGAAAAGATTCGAATTGAAAAGAATCGAATCGAAACAAAAAATCGAATCGAATCGACATGAATCAAAAAGAATCGAATCAAAACGAATCGAAAAGAAACAAATCAAGTACAATCTAAAAGAATCGAATCGAATCAAATCGAAAAAATTCGAATAGAATTGAATCGAAAAGAATCAAAACGAATCGAACCGAAGAGAATCGATTCGAATCAAAATAAAAAGTATCGTATCAAATCGAATCGAAAAGAATCATATCAAATAGAATCGAAAGAATGGAATCAAATCCAAAACAATCGAATCGAATCGAAAAGAATCGAATTGAACGGAATGGAATCGAAAAGAATACAATAGAATAGAATCGAAAGAAATCGAATAGAAACAAATCAAATCAAAAAGAATCGAATTGAATTGATCCTAACCAAAATAAGCGAAATGAATCGACTCGAACCGAAAAAAATCAAATCGAAAAGAATCTAATCTCAACGAAAATCATCGAAATGAATAGAATCGAAAAGAATCGAATTGAATCAAATCGAAAAGAATCGAATGGAATCCAATCGAAAAGAACCAAATTGATTCGAAACGAAACAAATTGAATCCAATCGAAAAGAATCGAATGGAATCGAATCGAAAAGAATCGAATTCAATCAAAACGAATCGATTCGAATGGAATAGAAAGTAATAGAATAGAATCGAAAAGAATCAAATCGAATCGAAAAGAATCGAATCGAAAAGAATTGAATCGAATCGAAAAGAAACGAATCGAACCGAATCAAAAAGAAAACAATCGAATCGAATCAAATACAAAAGAATCGCTTTGAATAGCATAGAATTGTAAAGAATCGAATCAATCGAACTGAAAACAATCGAATCGAAAAGAATCGAATCAAAAAAGTCGAATCGAAACGAAAACAATCGAATCGAATCGAATCTAAAAGAATCGTATTGAATTGAATCGAGTCGAAAAGACTCGAATCAAAAAGACTCGAATCGAATTGAATCAAATCGAAAAGAATCTAATAGAAACCACTCGAACAGAATCAAATCGAAATGATTCAAAATGAATCGAATAGAATAGAATCGAAAAAAATCGAATAGAATCGAAACGAATCGAAACGAAATGAATCGAAGAGAATCGATTAGAATCGAAATGAAAAGAATCGTATTGAATCGAATCGAAAAGAATCAAATCAAATCGAATCGAAAGAATTGAATCAAATCGAAAAGAATCCAATCGAATCGAAAAGAATCGAACTGAATGGAATCAAATCGAAAAGAATCCAATCGAATCGAAAAGAATCGAATCAAATTTAATGGAATCGAAAAGAATCGAATTGAATCGAAAAGAATCGAAATGAAACAAATCAGATCAAATGGAAAAGCATCAAATCGAATTGAAAAGAATCGAATGAGATCGAAATGAATCGAATCAAAAAGACTCGAATCGAAAAGAATCGAATTGAAAAGAATCGAATCGAATCGAAAAGACTCGAATCGAATTAAAAATATCAAATCGAATCGAATCGCAAAGAATCGAACTGAAAAGACTCGAATTGAAACGAATCGATTTGAAACGACAAGAATCGAATCGAATCGAATTGAAAGAATCGAATTGAATAGAAAAAAATCGAATAGAAAAGAATCGAACCGAAAAGAAAAGAATCAAATTGAATCAGTCGATTAAATTCTAGTCGAATCGAATCAAAAAGCATGAAATCGAGTCGAATTGAATCGAAAAGAATCGAATCGAATCGAAAAGAATCGAATTGTATCTAATCAAAAAGAATCGTATCGTATCGACTCGAATCGAAAAGAATCCAATTGCATCATCGAATGGAAACTAATCGAATTGAATAGAATAGAAAAGAATCGAATCGAATCAAATCGAAAACAAATTGAATTGATCGAAAAGAATCGAATTGAATCAAATCGAATCGAAATGAAAAGAATCGAATCGATTCAAATAGAAAAGAATCGAATCGAAAAGAATCAAATCGACACGAAAAGAATCGAATCGAATCAAAAAGTATCGAATTGATTCGAAAATATTCGATTCGAAAAGAATCGAATTGAAATGAATCCGATCGAAATGGAAAGAATCTACTCGATTCGAATCCAAAAGAATCGAATCCAAAAGAATCGAATCGAATCCAAAAGAATCGAATTGAATTGAATCAAAAGAAATGAATTGAATTGAATCAAAAAGGAACTAATCGAATCAAATCGAAAAAAATCGAATAGAATCAAAAAGAATCGAATAGATTCGAATAAAAAAGAATCGAATTGAGGGATCCCTGGGTGGCGCTGCGGTTTAGCGCCTGCCTTTGGCCCAGGGCGCGATCCTGGAGACCCGGGATCGAGTCAAATCGAAAAGAATCGAATTCCATGTAACGAAAAGATTCGAATTGAAAAGAATCGAATCGAAACAAAAGAATCGAATCGAATCGACATGAATCAAAAAGAATCGAATCAAAACGAATCGAAAAGAAACAAATCAAGTAGAATCTAAAAGAACCGAATCGAATCAAATCGAAACAATTCGAATAGAATTGAATCGAAAAGAATCAAAACGAATCGAACCGAAGAGAATCGATTCGAATCAAAATAAAAAGTATCGTATCAAATCGAATCGAAAAGAATCATATCAAATAGAATCGAAAGAATGGAATCAAATCCAAAACAATCGAATCGAATCGAAAAGAATCGAATTGAACGGAATGGAATCGAAAAGAATACAATAGAATAGAATCGAAAGAAATCGAATAGAAACAAATCAAATCAAAAAGAATCGAATTGAATTGATCCTAACCAAAATAAGCGAAATGAATCGACTCGAACCGAAAAAAATCAAATCGAAAAGAATCTAATCTCAACGAAAATAATCGAAATGAATAGAATCGAAAAGAATCGAATTGAATCAAATCGAAAAGAATCGAATGGAATCCAATCGAAAAGAACCAAATTGATTCGAAACGAAACAAATTGAATCCAATCGAAAAGAATCGAATGGAATCGAATCGAAAAGAATCGAATTCAATCAAAACGAATCGATTCGAATGGAATAGAAAGTAATAGAATAGAATCGAAAAGAATCAAATCGAATCGAAAAGAATCGAATCGAAAAGAATTGAATCGAATCGAAAAGAAACGAATCGAACCGAATCAAAAAGAAAACAATCGAATCGAATCAAATACAAAAGAATCGCTTTGAATAGCATAGAATTGTAAAGAATCGAATCAATCGAACTGAAAACAATCGAATCGAAAAGAATCGAATCAAAAAAAGTCGAATCGAAACGAAAACAATCGAATCGAATCGAATCTAAAAGAATCGTATTGAATTGAATCGAGTCGAAAAGACTCGAATCAAAAAGACTCGAATCGAATTGAATCAAATCGAAAAGAATCTAATAGAAACCACTCGAACAGAATCAAATCGAAATGATTCAAAATGAATCGAATAGAATAGAATCGAAAAAAATCGAATAGAATCGAAACGAATCGAAACGAAATGAATCGAAGAGAATCGATTAGAAACGAAATGAAAAGAATCGTATTGAATCAAATCGAAAAGAATCAAATCAAATCGAATTGAAAGAATTGAATCAAATCGAAAAGAATCCAATCGAATCGAAAAGAATCGAACTGAATGGAATCAAATCGAAAAGAATCCAATCGAAAAGAAAAGAATCGAATCAAATTTAATGGAATCGAAAAGAATCGAATTGAATCGAAAAGAATCGAAATGAAACAAATCAGATCAAATGGAAAAGCATCAAATCGAATTGAAAAGAATCGAATCGAATCGAAATGAATCGAATCAAAAAGACTCGAATCGAAAAGAATCGAATTGAAAAGAATCGAATCGAATCGAAAAGACTCGAATCGAATTAAAAATATCAAATCGAATCGAATCGCAAAGAATCGAATTGAAAAGACTCGAATTGAAACGAATCGATTTGAAACGACAAGAATCGAATCGAATCGAATTGAAAGAATCGAATTGAATAGAAAAAAATCGAATAGAAAAGAATCGAACCGAAAAGAAAAGAATCAAATTGAATCAGTCGATTAAATTCTAGTCGAATCGAATCAAAAAGCATGAAATCGAGTCGAATCGAATCGAAAAGAATCCAATTGCATCATCGAATGGAAAATAATCGAATTGAATAGAATAGAAAAGAATCGAATCGAATCAAATCAAAAACAATCAAATTGAATTGATCGAAAAGAATCGAATTGAATGAAATCGAATCGAAATGAAAAGAATCGAATCGATTCAAATAGAAAAGAATATAATCGAAGAATCAAATCGACACGAAAAGAATCGAATCGAATCAAAAAGTATCGAATTGATTCGAAAACATTCGAATCGAAAAGAATCGAATTGAAATGATCCGATCGAAATGAAAAGAATCTACTCGATTCGAATCCAAAAGAATCGAATCCAAAAGAATCGAATCGAATCCAAAAGAATCGAATTGAATTGAATCAAAAGAAATGAATTGAATTGAATCAAAAAGGAAGTAATCGAATCAAATCGAAAAAACTCGAATAGAATCAAATCGAATCAAAAAGAATCGAATAGATTCGAATAAAAAAGAATCGAATTGAGGGATCCCTGAGTGGCGCAGCGGTTTAGCGCCTGCCTTTGGCCCAGGGCGTGATCCTGGAGACCCGGGATCGAATCCCACATCGGGCTCCTGGTGCATGGAGCCTGCTTCTCCCTCTGCCTGTGTCTCTGCCTCTCTCTCTCTCTGTGACTATCATAAAAAAAAGAATCGAATTGAATCGAGTTGAAAAAAATCATAAAGAATCAAATCGAAAAGAATCGAATTCCATGTAACGAAAAGATTCGAAATGAAAAGAATCGAATCGAAACAAAAGAATCGAATCGAATCGACATGAATCAAAAAGAATCGAATCAAAACGAATCGAAAAGAAACAAATCAAGTAGAATCTAAAAGAATCGAATCGAATCAAATCGAAAAAATTCGAATAGAATTGAATCGAAAAGAATCAAAACGAATCGAACCGAAGAGAATCGATTCGAATCAAAATAAAAAGTATCGTATCAAATCGAATCGAAAAGAATCATATCAAATAGAATCGAAAGAATGGAATCAAATCCAAAACAATCGAATCGAATCGAAAAGAATCGGATTGAATGGAATAGAATCGAAAAGAATACAATAGAATAGAATCGAAAGAAATCGAATAGAAACAAATCAAATCAAAAAGAATCGAATTGAATTGATCCTAACCAAAATAAGCGAAATGAATCGACTCGAACCGAAAAAAATCAAATCGAAAAGAATCTAATCTCAACGAAAATAATCGAAATGAATAGAATCGAAAAGAATCGACTTGAATCAAATCGAAAAGAATCGAATGGAATCCAATCGAAAAGAATCAAATTGATTCGAATCGAAACAAATTGAATCCAATCGAAAAGAATCTAATTGAATCGAATCGAAAAGAATCAAATTCAATCAAAACGAATCGATTCGAATGGAATAGAAAAGAATAGAATAGAATCGAAAAGAATCAAATCGAATCGAAAAGAATCGAATCGAAAAGAATTGAATCGAATCGAAAAGAAACGAATCGAACCGAATCAAAAAGAAAACATTCGAATCCAATCAAATACAAAAGAATCGCTTTGAATAGCATAGAATTGAAAAGAATCGAATCAATCGAACTGAAAACAATCGAATCGAAAAGAATCGAATCAAAAAAAGTCGAATAGAAACGAAAACAATCGAATCGAATCGAATCTAAAAGAATCGTATTGAATTGAATCGAGTCGAAAAGACTCGAATCAAAAAGACTCGAATCGAATTGATTCAAATCGAAAAGAATCTAATAGAAACCACTCGAACAGGGATCCCTGGGTGGCGCAGCGGTTTAGCGCCTGCCTTTGGCACAGGGCGTGATCCTGGAGACCCGGGATCGAATCCCACGTCGGGCTCCCGGTGCATGGAGCCTGCTTCTCCCTCTGCCTGTGTCTCTGCCTCTCTCTCTCTCTCTGTGTGACTATCATAAATAAATAAAATAAAATAAAATAAAATTTGAAAAAAAAAAAAAGAAACCACTCGAACAGAATCAAATCGAAATGATTCAAAATGAATCGAATAGAATAGAATCGAAAAAAATCGAATAGAATCGAAACGAATCGAAACGAAATGAATCGAAGAGAATCGATTAGAATCGAAATGAAAAGAATCGTATTGAATCGAATCGAAAAGAATCAAATCAAATCGAATCGAAAGAATTGAATCAAATCGAAAAGAATCTAATCGAATCGAAAAGAATCGAACTGAATGGAATCAAATCGAAAAGAATCCAATCGAATCGAAAAGAATCGAATCAAATTTAATGGAATCGAAAAGAATCGAATTGAATCGAAAAGAATCGAAATGAAACAAATCAGATCAAATGGAAAAGCATCAAATCGAATTGAAAAGAATCGAATGAGATCGAAATGAATCGAATCAAAAAGACTCGAATCGAAAAGAATCGAATTGAAAAGAATCGAATCGAATCGAAAAGACTCGAATCGAATTAAAAATATCAAATCGAATCGAATCGCAAAGAATCAAACTGAAAAGACTCGAATTGAAACGAATCGATTTGAAACGACAAGAATCGAATCGAATCGAATTGAAAGAATCGAATTGAATAGAAAAAAATCGAATAGAAAAGAATCGAACCGAAAAGAAAAGAATCAAATTGAATCAGTCGATTAAATTCTAGTCGAATCGAATCAAAAAGCATGAAATCGAGTCGAAATGAATCGAAAAGAATCGAATCGAATCGAAAAGATTCGAATCAAAAAGACTCGAATCGAAAAGAATCGAATTGAAAAGAATCGAATCGAATCGAAATGAATCGAATCAAAAAGACTCGAATCGAAAAGAATCGAATTGAAAAGAATCGAATCGAATCGAAAAGACTCGAATCGAATTAAAAATATCAAATCGAATCGAATCGCAAAGAATCGAACTGAAAAGACTCGAATTGAAACGAATCGATTTGAAACGACAAGAATCGAATCGAATCGAATTGAAAGAATCGAATTGAATAGAAAAAAATCGAATAGAAAAGAATCGAACCGAAAAGAAAAGAATCAAATTGAATCAGTCGATTAAATTCTAGTCGAATCGAATCAAAAAGCATGAAATCGAGTCGAATCGAATCGAAAAGAATCGAATCGAATCGAAAAGAATCGAATTGTATCTAATCAAAAAGAATCGTATCGTATCGACTCGAATCGAAAAGAATCCAATTGCATCATCGAATGGAAACTAATCGAATTGAATAGAATAGAAAAGAATCGAATCGAATCAAATCGAAAACAAATTGAATTGATCGAAAAGAATCGAATTGAATCAAATCGAATCGAAATGAAAAGAATCGAATCGATTCAAATAGAAAAGAATCGAATCGAAAAGAATCAAATCGACACGAAAAGAATCGAATCGAATCAAAAAGTATCGAATTGATTCGAAAATATTCGATTCGAAAAGAATCGAATTGAAATGAATCCGATCGAAATGGAAAGAATCTACTCGATTCGAATCCAAAAGAATCGAATCCAAAAGAATCGAATCGAATCCAAAAGAATCGAATTGAATTGAATCAAAAGAAATGAATTGAATTGAATCAAAAAGGAACTAATCGAATCAAATCGAAAAAAATCGAATAGAATCAAAAAGAATCGAATAGATTCGAATAAAAAAGAATCGAATTGAGGGATCCCTGGGTGGCGCTGCGGTTTAGCGCCTGCCTTTGGCCCAGGGCGCGATCCTGGAGACCCGGGATCGAGTCAAATCGAAAAGAATCGAATTCCATGTAACGAAAAGATTCGAATTGAAAAGAATCGAATCGAAACAAAAGAATCGAATCGAATCGACATGAATCAAAAAGAATCGAATCAAAACGAATCGAAAAGAAACAAATCAAGTAGAATCTAAAAGAATCGAATCGAATCAAATCGAAAAAATTCGAATAGAATTGAATCGAAAAGAATCAAAACGAATCGAACCGAAGAGAATCGATTCGAATCAAAATAAAAAGTATCGTATCAAATCGAATCGAAAAGAATCATATCAAATAGAATCGAAAGAATGGAATCAAATCTAAAACAATCGAATCGAATCGAAAAGAATCGGATTGAACGGAATAGAATCGAAAAGAATAGAATAGAATCGAAAGAAATCGAATAGAATCAAATCAAATCAAAAAGAATCGAATTGAATTGATCCTAACCAAAATAAGCGAAATGAATCGACTCGAACCGAAAAAAATCAAATCGAAAAGAATCTAATCTCAACGAAAATCATCGAAATGAATAGAATCGAAAAGAATCGAATTGAATCAAATCGAAAAGAATCGAATGGAATCCAATCGAAAAGAACCAAATTGATTCGAATCGAAACAAATTGAATCCAATCGAAAAGAATCTAATTGAATCGAATCGAAAAGAATCGAATTCAATCAAAACGAATCGATTCGAATGGAATAGAAAGTAATAGAATAGAATCGAAAAGAATCAAATCGAATCGAAAAGAATCGAATCGAAAAGAATTGAATCGAATCGAAAAGAAATGAATCGAACCGAATCAAAAAGAAAACAATCGAATCGAATCAAATACAAAAGAATCGCTTTGAATAGCATAGAATTGAAAAGAATCGAATCAATCGAACTGAAAACAATCGAATCGAAAAGAATCGAATCAAAAAAAGTCGAATCGAAACGAAAACAATCGAATCGAATCGAATCTAAAAGAATCGTATTGAATTGAATCGAGTCGAAAAGACTCGAATCAAAAAGACTCGAATCGAATTGAATCAAATCGAAAAGAATGTAATAGAAACCACTCGAACAGAATCAAATCGAAATGATTCAAAATGAATCGAATAGAATAGAATCGAAAAAAATCGAATAGAATCGAAACGAATCGAAACGAAATGAATCGAAGAGAATCGATTAGAAACGAAATGAAAAGAATCGTATTGAATCGAATCGAAAAGAATCAAATCAAATCGAATCGAAAGAATGGAATCAAATCGAAAAGAATCCAATCGAATCGAAAAGAATCGAACTGAATGGAATCAAATCGAAAAGAATCCAATCGAAAAGAAAAGAATCGAATCAAATTTAATGGAATCGAAAAGAATCGAATTGAATCGAAAAGAATCGAAATGAAACAAATCAGATCCAATGGAAAAGCATCAAATCGAATTGAAAAGAATCGAATCGAATCGAAATGAATCGAATCAAAAAGACTCGAATCGAAAAGAATCGAATTGAAAAGAATCGAATCGAATCGAAAAGACTCGAATCGAATTAAAAATATCAAATCGAATCGAATCGCAAAGAATCGAACTGAAAAGACTCGAATTGAAACGAATCGATTTGAAACGACAAGAATCGAATCGAATCGAATTGAAAGAATCGAATTGAATAGAAAAAAATCGAATAGAAAAGAATCGAACCGAAAAGAAAAGAATCAAATTGAATCAGTCGATTAAATTCTAGTCGAATCGAATCAAAAAGCATGAAATCGAGTCGAATCGAATCGAAAAGAATCCAATTGCATCATCGAATGGAAAATAATCGAATTGAATAGAATAGAAAAGAATCGAATCGAATCAAATCAAAAACAATCAAATTGAATTGATCGAAAAGAATCGAATTGAATGAAATCGAATCGAAATGAAAAGAATCGAATCGATTCAAATAGAAAAGAATATAATCGAAGAATCAAATCGACACGAAAAGAATCGAATCGAATCAAAAAGTATCGAATTGATTCGAAAACATTCGAATCGAAAAGAATCGAATTGAAATGATCCGATCGAAATGAAAAGAATCTACTCGATTCGAATCCAAAAGAATCGAATCCAAAAGAATCGAATCGAATCCAAAAGAATCGAATTGAATTGAATCAAAAGAAATGAATTGAATTGAATCAAAAAGGAAGTAATCGAATCAAATCGAAAAAACTCGAATAGAATCAAATCGAATCAAAAAGAATCGAATAGATTCGAATAAAAAAGAATCGAATTGAGGGATCCCTGAGTGGCGCAGCGGTTTAGCGCCTGCCTTTGGCCCAGGGCGTGATCCTGGAGACCCGGGATCGAATCCCACATCGGGCTCCTGGTGCATGGAGCCTGCTTCTCCCTCTGCCTGTGTCTCTGCCTCTCTCTCTCTCTGTGACTATCATAAAAAAAAGAATCGAATTGAATCGAGTTGAAAAAAATCATAAAGAATCAAATCGAAAAGAATCGAATTCCATGTAACGAAAAGATTCGAAATGAAAAGAATCGAATCGAAACAAAAGAATCGAATCGAATCGACATGAATCAAAAAGAATCGAATCAAAACGAATCGAAAAGAAACAAATCAAGTAGAATCTAAAAGAATCGAATCGAATCAAATCGAAAAAATTCGAATAGAATTGAATCGAAAAGAATCAAAACGAATCGAACCGAAGAGAATCGATTCGAATCAAAATAAAAAGTATCGTATCAAATCGAATCGAAAAGAATCATATCAAATAGAATCGAAAGAATGGAATCAAATCCAAAACAATCGAATCGAATCGAAAAGAATCGGATTGAATGGAATAGAATCGAAAAGAATACAATAGAATAGAATCGAAAGAAATCGAATAGAAACAAATCAAATCAAAAAGAATCGAATTGAATTGATCCTAACCAAAATAAGCGAAATGAATCGACTCGAACCGAAAAAAATCAAATCGAAAAGAATCTAATCTCAACGAAAATAATCGAAATGAATAGAATCGAAAAGAATCGACTTGAATCAAATCGAAAAGAATCGAATGGAATCCAATCGAAAAGAATCAAATTGATTCGAATCGAAACAAATTGAATCCAATCGAAAAGAATCTAATTGAATCGAATCGAAAAGAATCAAATTCAATCAAAACGAATCGATTCGAATGGAATAGAAAAGAATAGAATAGAATCGAAAAGAATCAAATCGAATCGAAAAGAATCGAATCGAAAAGAATTGAATCGAATCGAAAAGAAACGAATCGAACCGAATCAAAAAGAAAACATTCGAATCCAATCAAATACAAAAGAATCGCTTTGAATAGCATAGAATTGAAAAGAATCGAATCAATCGAACTGAAAACAATCGAATCGAAAAGAATCGAATCAAAAAAAGTCGAATAGAAACGAAAACAATCGAATCGAATCGAATCTAAAAGAATCGTATTGAATTGAATCGAGTCGAAAAGACTCGAATCAAAAAGACTCGAATCGAATTGATTCAAATCGAAAAGAATCTAATAGAAACCACTCGAACAGGGATCCCTGGGTGGCGCAGCGGTTTAGCGCCTGCCTTTGGCACAGGGCGTGATCCTGGAGACCCGGGATCGAATCCCACGTCGGGCTCCCGGTGCATGGAGCCTGCTTCTCCCTCTGCCTGTGTCTCTGCCTCTCTCTCTCTCTCTGTGTGACTATCATAAATAAATAAAATAAAATAAAATAAAATTTGAAAAAAAAAAAAAGAAACCACTCGAACAGAATCAAATCGAAATGATTCAAAATGAATCGAATAGAATAGAATCGAAAAAAATCGAATAGAATCGAAACGAATCGAAACGAAATGAATCGAAGAGAATCGATTAGAATCGAAATGAAAAGAATCGTATTGAATCGAATCGAAAAGAATCAAATCAAATCGAATCGAAAGAATTGAATCAAATCGAAAAGAATCTAATCGAATCGAAAAGAATCGAACTGAATGGAATCAAATCGAAAAGAATCCAATCGAATCGAAAAGAATCGAATCAAATTTAATGGAATCGAAAAGAATCGAATTGAATCGAAAAGAATCGAAATGAAACAAATCAGATCAAATGGAAAAGCATCAAATCGAATTGAAAAGAATCGAATGAGATCGAAATGAATCGAATCAAAAAGACTCGAATCGAAAAGAATCGAATTGAAAAGAATCGAATCGAATCGAAAAGACTCGAATCGAATTAAAAATATCAAATCGAATCGAATCGCAAAGAATCAAACTGAAAAGACTCGAATTGAAACGAATCGATTTGAAACGACAAGAATCGAATCGAATCGAATTGAAAGAATCGAATTGAATAGAAAAAAATCGAATAGAAAAGAATCGAACCGAAAAGAAAAGAATCAAATTGAATCAGTCGATTAAATTCTAGTCGAATCGAATCAAAAAGCATGAAATCGAGTCGAAATGAATCGAAAAGAATCGAATCGAATCGAAAAGATTCGAATCAAAAAGACTCGAATCGAAAAGAATCGAATTGAAAAGAATCGAATCGAATCGAAATGAATCGAATCAAAAAGACTCGAATCGAAAAGAATCGAATTGAAAAGAATCGAATCGCATCGAAAAGACTCGAATCGAATTAAAAATATCAAATCGAATCGAATCGCAAAGAATCGAACTGAAAAGACTCGAATTGAAACGAATCGATTTGAAACGACAAGAATCGAATCGAATCGAATTGAAAGAATCGAATTGAATAGAAAAAAATCGAATAGAAAAGAATCGAACCGAAAAGAAAAGAATCAAATTGAATCAGTCGATTAAATTCTAGTCGAATCGAATCAAAAAGCATGAAATCGAGTCGAATCGAATCGAAAAGAATCGAATCGAATCGAAAAGAATCGAATTGTATCTAATCAAAAAGAATCGTATCGTATCGACTCGAATCGAAAAGAATCCAATTGCATCATCGAATGGAAACTAATCGAATTGAATAGAATAGAAAAGAATCGAATCGAATCAAATCGAAAACAAATTGAATTGATCGAAAAGAATCGAATTGAATCAAATCGAATCGAAATGAAAAGAATCGAATCGATTCAAATAGAAAAGAATCGAATCGAAAAGAATCAAATCGACACGAAAAGAATCGAATCGAATCAAAAAGTATCGAATTGATTCGAAAATATTCGATTCGAAAAGAATCGAATTGAAATGAATCCGATCGAAATGGAAAGAATCTACTCGATTCGAATCCAAAAGAATCGAATCCAAAAGAATCGAATCGAATCCAAAAGAATCGAATTGAATTGAATCAAAAGAAATGAATTGAATTGAATCAAAAAGGAACTAATCGAATCAAATCGAAAAAAATCGAATAGAATCAAAAAGAATCGAATAGATTCGAATAAAAAAGAATCGAATTGAGGGATCCCTGGGTGGCGCTGCGGTTTAGCGCCTGCCTTTGGCCCAGGGCGCGATCCTGGAGACCCGGGATCGAGTCAAATCGAAAAGAATCGAATTCCATGTAACGAAAAGATTCGAATTGAAAAGAATCGAATCGAAACAAAAGAATCGAATCGAATCGACATGAATCAAAAAGAATCGAATCAAAACGAATCGAAAAGAAACAAATCAAGTAGAATCTAAAAGAATCGAATCGAATCAAATCGAAAAAATTCGAATAGAATTGAATCGAAAAGAATCAAAACGAATCGAACCGAAGAGAATCGATTCGAATCAAAATAAAAAGTATCGTATCAAATCGAATCGAAAAGAATCATATCAAATAGAATCGAAAGAATGGAATCAAATCTAAAACAATCGAATCGAATCGAAAAGAATCGGATTGAACGGAATAGAATCGAAAAGAATAGAATAGAATCGAAAGAAATCGAATAGAATCAAATCAAATCAAAAAGAATCGAATTGAATTGATCCTAACCAAAATAAGCGAAATGAATCGACTCGAACCGAAAAAAATCAAATCGAAAAGAATCTAATCTCAACGAAAATCATCGAAATGAATAGAATCGAAAAGAATCGAATTGAATCAAATCGAAAAGAATCGAATGGAATCCAATCGAAAAGAACCAAATTGATTCGAATCGAAACAAATTGAATCCAATCGAAAAGAATCTAATTGAATCGAATCGAAAAGAATCGAATTCAATCAAAACGAATCGATTCGAATGGAATAGAAAGTAATAGAATAGAATCGAAAAGAATCAAATCGAATCGAAAAGAATCGAATCGAAAAGAATTGAATCGAATCGAAAAGAAATGAATCGAACCGAATCAAAAAGAAAACAATCGAATCGAATCAAATACAAAAGAATCGCTTTGAATAGCATAGAATTGAAAAGAATCGAATCAATCGAACTGAAAACAATCGAATCGAAAAGAATCGAATCAAAAAAAGTCGAATCGAAACGAAAACAATCGAATCGAATCGAATCTAAAAGAATCGTATTGAATTGAATCGAGTCGAAAAGACTCGAATCAAAAAGACTCGAATCGAATTGAATCAAATCGAAAAGAATGTAATAGAAACCACTCGAACAGAATCAAATCGAAATGATTCAAAATGAATCGAATAGAATAGAATCGAAAAAAATCGAATAGAATCGAAACGAATCGAAACGAAATGAATCGAAGAGAATCGATTAGAAACGAAATGAAAAGAATCGTATTGAATCGAATCGAAAAGAATCAAATCAAATCGAATCGAAAGAATGGAATCAAATCGAAAAGAATCCAATCGAATCGAAAAGAATCGAACTGAATGGAATCAAATCGAAAAGAATCCAATCGAAAAGAAAAGAATCGAATCAAATTTAATGGAATCGAAAAGAATCGAATTGAATCGAAAAGAATCGAAATGAAACAAATCAGATCCAATGGAAAAGCATCAAATCGAATTGAAAAGAATCGAATCGAATCGAAATGAATCGAATCAAAAAGACTCGAATCGAAAAGAATCGAATTGAAAAGAATCGAATCGAATCGAAAAGACTCGAATCGAATTAAAAATATCAAATCGAATCGAATCGCAAAGAATCGAACTGAAAAGACTCGAATTGAAACGAATCGATTTGAAACGACAAGAATCGAATCGAATCGAATTGAAAGAATCGAATTGAATAGAAAAAAATCGAATAGAAAAGAATCGAACCGAAAAGAAAAGAATCAAATTGAATCAGTCGATTAAATTCTAGTCGAATCGAATCAAAAAGCATGAAATCGAGTCGAATCGAATCGAAAAGAATCGAATCGAATCGAAAAGAATCGAATTGTATCTAATCAAAAAGAATCGTATCGTATCGACTCGAATCGAAAAGAATCCAATTGCATCATCGAATGGAAACTAATCGAATTGAATAGAATAGAAAAGAATCGAATCGAATCAAATCGAAAACAAATTGATCGAAAAGAATCGAATTGAATCAAATCGAATCGAAATGAAAAGAATCGAATCGATTCAAATAGAAAAGAATCGAATCGAAAAGAATCAAATCGACACGAAAAGAATCGAATCGAATCAAAAAGTATCGAATTGATTCGAAAATATTCGAATCAAAATAAAAAGTATCGTATCAAATCGAATCGAAAAGAATCATATCAAATAGAATCGAAAGAATGGAATCAAATCTAAAACAATCGAATCGAATGGAAAAGAATCGGATTGAATGGAATAGAATCGAAAAGAATAGAATAGAATCGAAAGAAATCGAATAGAATCAAATCAAATCAAAAAGAATCGAATTGAATTGATCCTAACCAAAATAAGCGAAATGAATCGACTCGAACCGAAAAAAATCAAATCGAAAAGAATCTAATCTCAACGAAAATAATCGAAATGAATAGAATCGAAAAGAATCGAATTGAATCAAATCGAAAAGAATCGAATGGAATCCAATCGAAAAGAATCAAATTGATTCGAATCGAAACAAATTGAATCCAATCGAAAAGAATCTAATTGAATCGAATCGAAAATAATCGAATCAAAAAGACTCGAATCGAAAAGAATCGAATTGAAAAGAATCGAATCGAATCGAAAAGACTCGAATCGAATTAAAAATATCAAATCGAATCGAATCGCAAAGAATCGAATTGAAAAGACTCGAATTGAAACGAATCGATTTGAAACGAAAAGAATCGAATCGAATCGAATTGAAAGAATCGAATTGAATAGAAAAAATCGAATAGAAAAGAATCGAACCGAAAAGAAAAGAATCAAATTGATTCAGTCGATTAAATTCTAGTCGAATCGAATCAAAAAGCATGAAATCGAGTCGAATCGAATCAAAAAGAATCGAATGAATCGAAAAGAATCGAATTGTATCTAATCGAAAAGAATCTAATCTCAACGAAAATAATCGAAATGAATAGAATCGAAAAGAATCGAATTGAATCAAATCGAAAAGAATCGAATGGAATCCAATGGAAAAGAATCAAATTGATTCGAATCGAAACAAATTGAATCCAATCGAAAAGAATCTAATTGAATCGAATCGAAAAGAATCGATTTCAATCAAAACGAATCGATTCGAATGGAATAGAAAAGAATAGAATAGAATCGAATCGAAAAGAATCAAATCGAATCGAAAAGAATCGAATCGAAAAGAATTGAATCGAATCGAAAAGAAACGAATCGAACCGAATCAAAAAGAAAACAATCGAATCGAATCAAATACAAAAGAATCGCTTTGAATAGCATAGAATTGAAAATAATCGAATCAATCGAATTGAAAACAATCGAATCGAAAAGAATCGAATCAAAAAAGTCGAATCGAAACGAAAACAATCGAATCGAATCTAAAAGAATCGTATTGAATTGAATCGAGTCGAAAAGACTTGAATCAAAAAGACTCGAATCGAATTGAATCAAATCGAAAAGAATCTAATAGAAACCACTCGAACAGAATCAAATCGAAATGATTCAAAATGAATCGAATAGAATAGAATCGAAAAAAATCGAATAGAATCGAAACGAATCGAAACGAAATGAATCGAAGAGAATCGATTAGAATCGAAATGAAACATAATGAAAAGAATCGTATTGAATCGAATCGAAAAGAATCAAATCAAATCGAATCGAAAGAATGGAATCAAATCGAAAAGAATCCAATCGAATCGAAAAGAATCGAACTGAATGGAATCAAATCGAAAAGAATCCAATCGAAAAGAAAAGAATCGAATCAAATTTAATGGAATCGAAAAGAATCGAATTGAATCGAAAAGAATCGAAATGAAACAAATCAGATCCAATGGAAAAGCATCAAATCGAATTGAAAAGAATCGAATCGAATCGAAATGAATCGAATCAAAAAGACTCGAATCGAAAAGAATCGAATTGAAAAGAATCGAATCGAATCGAAAAGACTCGAATCGAATTAAAAATATCAAATCGAATCGAATCGCAAAGAATCGAACTGAAAAGACTCGAATTGAAACGAATCGATTTGAAACGACAAGAATCGAATCGAATCGAATTGAAAGAATCGAATTGAATAGAAAAAAATCGAATAGAAAAGAATCGAACCGAAAAGAAAAGAATCAAATTGAATCAGTCGATTAAATTCTAGTCGAATCGAATCAAAAAGCATGAAATCGAGTCGAATCGAATCGAAAAGAATCGAATCGAATCGAAAAGAATCGAATTGTATCTAATCAAAAAGAATCGTATCGTATCGACTCGAATCGAAAAGAATCCAATTGCATCATCGAATGGAAACTAATCGAATTGAATAGAATAGAAAAGAATCGAATCGAATCAAATCGAAAACAAATTGAATTGATCGAAAAGAATCGAATTGAATCAAATCGAATCGAAATGAAAAGAATCGAATCGATTCAAATAGAAAAGAATCGAATCGAAAAGAATCAAATCGACACGAAAAGAATCGAATCGAATCAAAAAGTATCGAATTGATTCGAAAATATTCGATTCGAAAAGAATCGAATTGAAATGAATCCGATCGAAATGGAAAGAATCTACTCGATTCGAATCCAAAAGAATCGAATCCAAAAGACTCGAATCGAATCCAAAAGAATCGAATTGAATTGAATCAAAAGAAATGAATTGAATTGAATCAAAAAGGAACTAATCGAATCAAATCGAAAAAAATCGAATAGAATCAAAAAGAATCGAATAGATTCGAATAAAAAAGAATCGAATTGAGGGATCCCTGGGTGGCGCTGCGGTTTAGCGCCTGCCTTTGGCCCAGGGCGCGATCCTGGAGACCCGGGATCGAATCAAATCGAAAAGAATCGAATTCCATGTAACGAAAAGATTCGAATTGAAAAGAATCGAATCGAAACAAAAGAATCGAATCGAATCGACATGAATCAAAAAGAATCGAATCAAAACGAATCGAAAAGAAACAAATCAAGTAGAATCTAAAAGAATCGAATCGAATCAAATCGAAAAAATTCGAATAGAATTGAATCGAAAAGAATCAAAACGAATCGAACCGAAGAGAATCGATTCGAATCAAAATAAAAAGTATCGTATCAAATCGAATCGAAAAGAATCATATCAAATAGAATCGAAAGAATGGAATCAAATCCAAAACAATCGAATCGAATCGAAAAGAATCGAATTGAACGGAATGGAATCGAAAAGAATACAATAGAATAGAATCGAAAGAAATCGAATAGAAACAAATCAAATCAAAAAGAATCGAATTGAATTGATCCTAACCAAAATAAGCGAAATGAATCGACTCGAACCGAAAAAAATCAAATCGAAAAGAATCTAATCTCAACGAAAATAATCGAAATGAATAGAATCGAAAAGAATCGAATTGAATCAAATCGAAAAGAATCGAATGGAATCCAATCGAAAAGAACCAAATTGATTCGAATCGAAACAAATTGAATCCAATCGAAAAGAATCGAATGGAATCGAATCGAAAAGAATCGAATTCAATCAAAACGAATCGATTCGAATGGAATAGAAAGTAATAGAATAGAATCGAAAAGAATCGAATCGAATCGAAAAGAATCGAATCGAAAAGAATTGAATCGAATCGAAAAGAAACGAATCGAAACGAATCAAAACGAAAACAATCGAATCGAATCAAATACAAAAGAATCGCTTTGAATAGCATAGAATTGTAAAGAATCGAATCAATCGAACTGAAAACAATCGAATCGAAAAGAATCGAATCAAAAAAAGTCGAATCGAAACGAAAACAATCGAATCGAATCGAATCTAAAAGAATCGTATTGAATTGAATCGAGTCGAAAAGACTCGAATCAAAAAGACTCGAATCGAATTGAATCAAATCGAAAAGAATGTAATAGAAACCACTCGAACAGAATCAAATCGAAACGATTCAAAATGAATCGAATAGAATAGAATCGAAAAAAATCGAATAGAATCGAAACGAATCGAAACGAAATGAATCGAAGAGAATCGATTAGAAACGAAATGAAAAGAATCGTATTGAATCGAATCGAAAAGAATCAAATCAAATCGAATCGAAAGAATTGAATCAAATCGAAAAGAATCCAATCGAATCGAAAAGAATCGAACTGAATGGAATCAAATCGAAAAGAATCCAATCGAAAAGAAAAGAATCGAATCAAATTTAATGGAATCGAAAAGAATCGAATTGAATCGAAGAGAATCGAAATGAAACAAATCAGATCCAATGGAAAAGCATCAAATCGAATTGAAAAGAATCGAATCGAATCGAAATGAATCGAATCAAAAAGACTCGAATCGAAAAGAATCGAATTGAAAAGAATCGAATCGAATCGAAAAGACTCGAATCGAATTAAAAATATCAAATCGAATCGAATCGCAAAGAATCGAACTGAAAAGACTCGAATTGTAACGAATCGATTTGAAACGACAAGAATCGAATCGAATCGAATTGAAAGAATCGAATTGAATAGAAAAAAATCGAATAGAAAAGAATCGAACCGAAAAGAAAAGAATCAAATTGAATCAGTCGATTAAATTCTAGTCGAATCGAATCAAAAAGCATGAAATCGAGTCGAATCGAATCGAAAAGAATCGAATCGAATCGAAAAGAATCGAATTGTATCTAATCAAAAAGAATCGTATCGTATCGACTCGAATCGAAAAGAATCCAATTGCATCATCGAATGGAAACTAATCGAATTGAATAGAATAGAAAAGAATCGAATCGAATCAAATCGAAAACAAATTGATCGAAAAGAATCGAATTGAATCAAATCGAATCGAAATGAAAAGAATCGAATCGATTCAAATAGAAAAGAATCGAATCGAAAAGAATCAAATCGACACGAAAAGAATCGAATCGAATCAAAAAGTATCGAATTGATTCGAAAATATTCGAATCAAAATAAAAAGTATCGTATCAAATCGAATCGAAAAGAATCATATCAAATAGAATCGAAAGAATGGAATCAAATCTAAAACAATCGAATCGAATGGAAAAGAATCGGATTGAATGGAATAGAATCGAAAAGAATAGAATAGAATCGAAAGAAATCGAATAGAATCAAATCAAATCAAAAAGAATCGAATTGAATTGATCCTAACCAAAATAAGCGAAATGAATCGACTCGAACCGAAAAAAATCAAATCGAAAAGAATCTAATCTCAACGAAAATAATCGAAATGAATAGAATCGAAAAGAATCGAATTGAATCAAATCGAAAAGAATCGAATGGAATCCAATCGAAAAGAATCAAATTGATTCGAATCGAAACAAATTGAATCCAATCGAAAAGAATCTAATTGAATCGAATCGAAAATAATCGAATCAAAAAGACTCGAATCGAAAAGAATCGAATTGAAAAGAATCGAATCGAATCGAAAAGACTCGAATCGAATTAAAAATATCAAATCGAATCGAATCGCAAAGAATCGAATTGAAAAGACTCGAATTGAAACGAATCGATTTGAAACGAAAAGAATCGAATCGAATCGAATTGAAAGAATCGAATTGAATAGAAAAAATCGAATAGAAAAGAATCGAACCGAAAAGAAAAGAATCAAATTGATTCAGTCGATTAAATTCTAGTCGAATCGAATCAAAAAGCATGAAATCGAGTCGAATCGAATCAAAAAGAATCGAATGAATCGAAAAGAATCGAATTGTATCTAATCGAAAAGAATCTAATCTCAACGAAAATAATCGAAATGAATAGAATCGAAAAGAATCGAATTGAATCAAATCGAAAAGAATCGAATGGAATCCAATGGAAAAGAATCAAATTGATTCGAATCGAAACAAATTGAATCCAATCGAAAAGAATCTAATTGAATCGAATCGAAAAGAATCGATTTCAATCAAAACGAATCGATTCGAATGGAATAGAAAAGAATAGAATAGAATCGAATCGAAAAGAATCAAATCGAATCGAAAAGAATCGAATCGAAAAGAATTGAATCGAATCGAAAAGAAACGAATCGAACCGAATCAAAAAGAAAACAATCGAATCGAATCAAATACAAAAGAATCGCTTTGAATAGCATAGAATTGAAAATAATCGAATCAATCGAATTGAAAACAATCGAATCGAAAAGAATCGAATCAAAAAAGTCGAATCGAAACGAAAACAATCGAATCGAATCTAAAAGAATCGTATTGAATTGAATCGAGTCGAAAAGACTTGAATCAAAAAGACTCGAATCGAATTGAATCAAATCGAAAAGAATCTAATAGAAACCACTCGAACAGAATCAAATCGAAATGATTCAAAATGAATCGAATAGAATAGAATCGAAAAAAATCGAATAGAATCGAAACGAATCGAAACGAAATGAATCGAAGAGAATCGATTAGAATCGAAATGAAACGAAATGAAAAGAATCGTATTGAATCGAATCGAAAAGAATCAAATCAAATCGAATCGAAAGAATGGAATCAAATCGAAAAGAATCCAATCGAATCGAAAAGAATCGAACTGAATGGAATCAAATCGAAAAGAATCCAATCGAAAAGAAAAGAATCGAATCAAATTTAATGGAATCGAAAAGAATCGAATTGAATCGAAAAGAATCGAAATGAAACAAATCAGATCCAATGGAAAAGCATCAAATCGAATTGAAAAGAATCGAATCGAATCGAAATGAATCGAATCAAAAAGACTCGAATCGAAAAGAATCGAATTGAAAAGAATCGAATCGAATCGAAAAGACTCGAATCGAATTAAAAATATCAAATCGAATCGAATCGCAAAGAATCGAACTGAAAAGACTCGAATTGAAACGAATCGATTTGAAACGACAAGAATCGAATCGAATCGAATTGAAAGAATCGAATTGAATAGAAAAAAATCGAATAGAAAAGAATCGAACCGAAAAGAAAAGAATCAAATTGAATCAGTCGATTAAATTCTAGTCGAATCGAATCAAAAAGCATGAAATCGAGTCGAATCGAATCGAAAAGAATCGAATCGAATCGAAAAGAATCGAATTGTATCTAATCAAAAAGAATCGTATCGTATCGACTCGAATCGAAAAGAATCCAATTGCATCATCGAATGGAAACTAATCGAATTGAATAGAATAGAAAAGAATCGAATCGAATCAAATCGAAAACAAATTGAATTGATCGAAAAGAATCGAATTGAATCAAATCGAATCGAAATGAAAAGAATCGAATCGATTCAAATAGAAAAGAATCGAATCGAAAAGAATCAAATCGACACGAAAAGAATCGAATCGAATCAAAAAGTATCGAATTGATTCGAAAATATTCGATTCGAAAAGAATCGAATTGAAATGAATCCGATCGAAATGGAAAGAATCTACTCGATTCGAATCCAAAAGAATCGAATCCAAAAGACTCGAATCGAATCCAAAAGAATCGAATTGAATTGAATCAAAAGAAATGAATTGAATTGAATCAAAAAGGAACTAATCGAATCAAATCGAAAAAAATCGAATAGAATCAAAAAGAATCGAATAGATTCGAATAAAAAAGAATCGAATTGAGGGATCCCTGGGTGGCGCTGCGGTTTAGCGCCTGCCTTTGGCCCAGGGCGCGATCCTGGAGACCCGGGATCGAATCAAATCGAAAAGAATCGAATTCCATGTAACGAAAAGATTCGAATTGAAAAGAATCGAATCGAAACAAAAGAATCGAATCGAATCGACATGAATCAAAAAGAATCGAATCAAAACGAATCGAAAAGAAACAAATCAAGTAGAATCTAAAAGAATCGAATCGAATCAAATCGAAAAAATTCGAATAGAATTGAATCGAAAAGAATCAAAACGAATCGAACCGAAGAGAATCGATTCGAATCAAAATAAAAAGTATCGTATCAAATCGAATCGAAAAGAATCATATCAAATAGAATCGAAAGAATGGAATCAAATCCAAAACAATCGAATCGAATCGAAAAGAATCGAATTGAACGGAATGGAATCGAAAAGAATACAATAGAATAGAATCGAAAGAAATCGAATAGAAACAAATCAAATCAAAAAGAATCGAATTGAATTGATCCTAACCAAAATAAGCGAAATGAATCGACTCGAACCGAAAAAAATCAAATCGAAAAGAATCTAATCTCAACGAAAATAATCGAAATGAATAGAATCGAAAAGAATCGAATTGAATCAAATCGAAAAGAATCGAATGGAATCCAATCGAAAAGAACCAAATTGATTCGAATCGAAACAAATTGAATCCAATCGAAAAGAATCGAATGGAATCGAATCGAAAAGAATCGAATTCAATCAAAACGAATCGATTCGAATGGAATAGAAAGTAATAGAATAGAATCGAAAAGAATCGAATCGAATCGAAAAGAATCGAATCGAAAAGAATTGAATCGAATCGAAAAGAAACGAATCGAAACGAATCAAAACGAAAACAATCGAATCGAATCAAATACAAAAGAATCGCTTTGAATAGCATAGAATTGTAAAGAATCGAATCAATCGAACTGAAAACAATCGAATCGAAAAGAATCGAATCAAAAAAAGTCGAATCGAAACGAAAACAATCGAATCGAATCGAATCTAAAAGAATCGTATTGAATTGAATCGAGTCGAAAAGACTCGAATCAAAAAGACTCGAATCGAATTGAATCAAATCGAAAAGAATGTAATAGAAACCACTCGAACAGAATCAAATCGAAACGATTCAAAATGAATCGAATAGAATAGAATCGAAAAAAATCGAATAGAATCGAAACGAATCGAAACGAAATGAATCGAAGAGAATCGATTAGAAACGAAATGAAAAGAATCGTATTGAATCGAATCGAAAAGAATCAAATCAAATCGAATCGAAAGAATTGAATCAAATCGAAAAGAATCCAATCGAATCGAAAAGAATCGAACTGAATGGAATCAAATCGAAAAGAATCCAATCGAAAAGAAAAGAATCGAATCAAATTTAATGGAATCGAAAAGAATCGAATTGAATCGAAAAGAATCGAAATGAAACAAATCAGATCCAATGGAAAAGCATCAAATCGAATTGAAAAGAATCGAATCGAATCGAAATGAATCGAATCAAAAAGACTCGAATCGAAAAGAATCGAATTGAAAAGAATCGAATCGAATCGAAAAGACTCGAATCGAATTAAAAATATCAAATCGAATCGAATCGCAAAGAATCGAACTGAAAAGACTCGAATTGAAACGAATCGATTTGAAACGACAAGAATCGAATCGAATCGAATTGAAAGAATCGAATTGAATAGAAAAAAATCGAATAGAAAAGAATCGAACCGAAAAGAAAAGAATCAAATTGAATCAGTCGATTAAATTCTAGTCGAATCGAATCAAAAAGCATGAAATCGAGTCGAATCGAATCGAAAAGAATCGAATCGAATCGAAAAGAATCGAATTGTATCTAATCAAAAAGAATCGTATCGTATCGACTCGAATCGAAAAGAATCCAATTGCATCATCGAATGGAAACTAATCGAATTGAATAGAATAGAAAAGAATCGAATCGAATCAAATCGAAAACAAATTGATCGAAAAGAATCGAATTGAATCAAATCGAATCGAAATGAAAAGAATCGAATCGATTCAAATAGAAAAGAATCGAATCGAAAAGAATCAAATCGACACGAAAAGAATCGAATCGAATCAAAAAGTATCGAATTGATTCGAAAATATTCGAATCAAAATAAAAAGTATCGTATCAAATCGAATCGAAAAGAATCATATCAAATAGAATCGAAAGAATGGAATCAAATCTAAAACAATCGAATCGAATGGAAAAGAATCGGATTGAATGGAATAGAATCGAAAAGAATAGAATAGAATCGAAAGAAATCGAATAGAATCAAATCAAATCAAAAAGAATCGAATTGAATTGATCCTAACCAAAATAAGCGAAATGAATCGACTCGAACCGAAAAAAATCAAATCGAAAAGAATCTAATCTCAACGAAAATAATCGAAATGAATAGAATCGAAAAGAATCGAATTGAATCAAATCGAAAAGAATCGAATGGAATCCAATCGAAAAGAATCAAATTGATTCGAATCGAAACAAATTGAATCCAATCGAAAAGAATCTAATTGAATCGAATCGAAAATAATCGAATCAAAAAGACTCGAATCGAAAAGAATCGAATTGAAAAGAATCGAATCGAATCGAAAAGACTCGAATCGAATTAAAAATATCAAATCGAATCGAATCGCAAAGAATCGAATTGAAAAGACTCGAATTGAAACGAATCGATTTGAAACGAAAAGAATCGAATCGAATCGAATTGAAAGAATCGAATTGAATAGAAAAAATCGAATAGAAAAGAATCGAACCGAAAAGAAAAGAATCAAATTGAATCAGTCGATTAAATTCTAGTCGAATCGAATCAAAAAGCATGAAATCGAGTCGAATCGAATCAAAAAGAATCGAATGAATCGAAAAGAATCGAATTGTATCTAATCGAAAAGAATCTAATCTCAACGAAAATAATCGAAATGAATAGAATCGAAAAGAATCGAATTGAATCAAATCGAAAAGAATCGAATGGAATTCAATGGAAAAGAATCAAATTGATTCGAATCGAAACAAATTGAATCCAATCGAAAAGAATCTAATTGAATCGAATCGAAAAGAATCGATTTCAATCAAAACGAATCGATTCGAATGGAATAGAAAAGAATAGAATAGAATCGAATCGAAAAGAATCAAATCGAATCGAAAAGAATCGAATCGAAAAGAATTGAATCGAATCGAAAAGAAACGAATCGAACCGAATCAAAAAGAAAACAATCGAATCGAATCAAATACAAAAGAATCGCTTTGAATAGCATAGAATTGAAAATAATCGAATCAATCGAATTGAAAACAATCGAATCGAAAAGAATCGAATCAAAAAAGTCGAATCGAAACGAAAACAATCGAATCGAATCTAAAAGAATCGTATTGAATTGAATCGAGTCGAAAAGACTTGAATCAAAAAGACTCGAATCGAATTGAATCAAATCGAAAAGAATCTAATAGAAACCACTCGAACAGAATCAAATCGAAATGATTCAAAATGAATCGAATAGAATAGAATCGAAAAAAATCGAATAGAATCGAAACGAATCGAAACGAAATGAATCGAAGAGAATCGATTAGAATCGAAATGAAACGAAATGAAAAGAATCGTATTGAATCGAATCGAAAAGAATCAAATCAAATCGAATCGAAAGAATGGAATCAAATCGAAAAGAATCCAATCGAATCGAAAAGAATCGAACTGAATGGAATCAAATCGAAAAGAATCCAATCGAAAAGAAAAGAATCGAATCAAATTTAATGGAATCGAAAAGAATCGAATTGAATCGAAAAGAATCGAAATGAAACAAATCAGATCCAATGGAAAAGCATCAAATCGAATTGAAAAGAATCGAATCGAATCGAAATGAATCGAATCAAAAAGACTCGAATCGAAAAGAATCGAATTGAAAAGAATCGAATCGAATCGAAAAGACTCGAATCGAATTAAAAATATCAAATCGAATCGAATCGCAAAGAATCGAACTGAAAAGACTCGAATTGAAACGAATCGATTTGAAACGACAAGAATCGAATCGAATCGAATTGAAAGAATCGAATTGAATAGAAAAAAATCGAATAGAAAAGAATCGAACCGAAAAGAAAAGAATCAAATTGAATCAGTCGATTAAATTCTAGTCGAATCGAATCAAAAAGCATGAAATCGAGTCGAATCGAATCGAAAAGAATCGAATCGAATCGAAAAGAATCGAATTGTATCTAATCAAAAAGAATCGTATCGTATCGACTCGAATCGAAAAGAATCCAATTGCATCATCGAATGGAAACTAATCGAATTGAATAGAATAGAAAAGAATCGAATCGAATCAAATCGAAAACAAATTGAATTGATCGAAAAGAATCGAATTGAATCAAATCGAATCGAAATGAAAAGAATCGAATCGATTCAAATAGAAAAGAATCGAATCGAAAAGAATCAAATCGACACGAAAAGAATCGAATCGAATCAAAAAGTATCGAATTGATTCGAAAATATTCGATTCGAAAAGAATCGAATTGAAATGAATCCGATCGAAATGGAAAGAATCTACTCGATTCGAATCCAAAAGAATCGAATCCAAAAGACTCGAATCGAATCCAAAAGAATCGAATTGAATTGAATCAAAAGAAATGAATTGAATTGAATCAAAAAGGAACTAATCGAATCAAATCGAAAAAAATCGAATAGAATCAAAAAGAATCGAATAGATTCGAATAAAAAAGAATCGAATTGAGGGATCCCTGGGTGGCGCTGCGGTTTAGCGCCTGCCTTTGGCCCAGGGCGCGATCCTGGAGACCCGGGATCGAATCAAATCGAAAAGAATCGAATTCCATGTAACGAAAAGATTCGAATTGAAAAGAATCGAATCGAAACAAAAGAATCGAATCGAATCGACATGAATCAAAAAGAATCGAATCAAAACGAATCGAAAAGAAACAAATCAAGTAGAATCTAAAAGAATCGAATCGAATCAAATCGAAAAAATTCGAATAGAATTGAATCGAAAAGAATCAAAACGAATCGAACCGAAGAGAATCGATTCGAATCAAAATAAAAAGTATCGTATCAAATCGAATCGAAAAGAATCATATCAAATAGAATCGAAAGAATGGAATCAAATCCAAAACAATCGAATCGAATCGAAAAGAATCGAATTGAACGGAATGGAATCGAAAAGAATACAATAGAATAGAATCGAAAGAAATCGAATAGAAACAAATCAAATCAAAAAGAATCGAATTGAATTGATCCTAACCAAAATAAGCGAAATGAATCGACTCGAACCGAAAAAAATCAAATCGAAAAGAATCTAATCTCAACGAAAATCATCGAAATGAATAGAATCGAAAAGAATCGAATTGAATCAAATCGAAAAGAATCGAATGGAATCCAATCGAAAAGAACCAAATTGATTCGAATCGAAACAAATTGAATCCAATCGAAAAGAATCGAATGGAATCGAATCGAAAAGAATCGAATTCAATCAAAACGAATCGATTCGAATGGAATAGAAAGTAATAGAATAGAATCGAAAAGAATCGAATCGAATCGAAAAGAATCGAATCGAAAAGAATTGAATCGAATCGAAAAGAAACGAATCGAAACGAATCAAAACGAAAACAATCGAATCGAATCAAATACAAAAGAATCGCTTTGAATAGCATAGAATTGTAAAGAATCGAATCAATCGAACTGAAAACAATCGAATCGAAAAGAATCGAATCAAAAAAAGTCGAATCGAAACGAAAACAATCGAATCGAATCGAATCTAAAAGAATCGTATTGAATTGAATCGAGTCGAAAAGACTCGAATCAAAAAGACTCGAATCGAATTGAATCAAATCGAAAAGAATGTAATAGTAACCACTCGAACAGAATCAAATCGAAATGATTCAAAATGAATCGAATAGAATAGAATCGAAAAAAATCGAATAGAATCGAAACGAATCGAAACGAAATGAATCGAAGAGAATCGATTAGAAACGAAATGAAAAGAATCGTATTGAATCGAATCGAAAAGAATCAAATCAAATCGAATCGAAAGAATGGAATCAAATCGAAAAGAATCCAATCGAATCGAAAAGAATCGAACTGAATGGAATCAAATCGAAAAGAATCCAATCGAAAAGAAAAGAATCGAATCAAATTTAATGGAATCGAAAAGAATCGAATTGAATCGAAAAGAATCGAAATGAAACAAATCAGATCCAATGGAAAAGCATCAAATCGAATTGAAAAGAATCGAATCGAATCGAAATGAATCGAATCAAAAAGACTCGAATCGAAAAGAATCGAATTGAAAAGAATCGAATCGAATCGAAAAGACTCGAATCGAATTAAAAATATCAAATCGAATCGAATCGCAAAGAATCGAACTGAAAAGACTCGAATTGAAACGAATCGATTTGAAACGACAAGAATCGAATCGAATCGAATTGAAAGAATCGAATTGAATAGAAAAAAATCGAATAGAAAAGAATCGAACCGAAAAGAAAAGAATCAAATTGAATCAGTCGATTAAATTCTAGTCGAATCGAATCAAAAAGCATGAAATCGAGTCGAATCGAATCGAAAAGAATCGAATCGAATCGAAAAGAATCGAATTGTATCTAATCAAAAAGAATCGTATCGTATCGACTCGAATCGAAAAGAATCCAATTGCATCATCGAATGGAAACTAATCGAATTGAATAGAATAGAAAAGAATCGAATCGAATCAAATCGAAAACAAATTGAATTGATCGAAAAGAATCGAATTGAATCAAATCGAATCGAAATGAAAAGAATCGAATCGATTCAAATAGAAAAGAATCGAATCGAAAAGAATCAAATCGACACGAAAAGAATCGAATCGAATCAAAAAGTATCGAATTGATTCGAAAATATTCGAATCAAAATAAAAAGTATCGTATCAAATCGAATCGAAAAGAATCATATCAAATAGAATCGAAAGAATGGAATCAAATCTAAAACAATCGAATCGAATGGAAAAGAATCGGATTGAATGGAATAGAATCGAAAAGAATAGAATAGAATCGAAAGAAATCGAATAGAATCAAATCAAATCAAAAAGAATCGAATTGAATTGATCCTAACCAAAATAAGCGAAATGAATCGACTCGAACCGAAAAAAATCAAATCGAAAAGAATCTAATCTCAACGAAAATCATCGAAATGAATAGAATCGAAAAGAATCGAATTGAATCAAATCGAAAAGAATCGAATGGAATCCAATCGAAAAGAATCAAATTGATTCGAATCGAAACAAATTGAATCCAATCGAAAAGAATCTAATTGAATCGAATCGAAAAAAATCGAATCAAAAAGACTCGAATCGAAAAGAATCGAATTGAAAAGAATCGAATCGAATCGAAAAGACTCGAATCGAATTAAAAATATCAAATCGAATCGAATCGCAAAGAATCGAATTGAAAAGACTCGAATTGAAACGAATCGATTTGAAACGAAAAGAATCGAATCGAATCGAATTGAAAGAATCGAATTGAATAGAAAAAATCGAATAGAAAAGAATCGAACCGAAAAGAAAAGAATCAAATTGAATCAGTCGATTAAATTCTAGTCGAATCGAATCAAAAAGCATGAAATCGAGTCGAATCGAATCAAAAAGAATCGAATGAATCGAAAAGAATCGAATTGTATCTAATCGAAAAGAATCTAATCTCAACGAAAATAATCGAAATGAATAGAATCGAAAAGAATCGAATTGAATCAAATCGAAAAGAATCGAATGGAATCCAATGGAAAAGAATCAAATTGATTCGAATCGAAACAAATTGAATCCAATCGAAAATAATCTAATTGAATCGAATCGAAAAGAATCGATTTCAATCAAAACGAATCGATTCGAATGGAATAGAAAAGAATAGAATAGAATCGAATCGAAAAAAATCAAATCGAATCGAAAAGAATCGAATCGAAAAGAATTGAATCGAATCGAAAAGAAACGAATCGAACCGAATCAAAAAGAAAACAATCGAATCGAATCAAATACAAAAGAATCGCTTTGAATAGCATAGAATTGAAAATAATCGAATCAATCGAATTGAAAACAATCGAATCGAAAAGAATCGAATCAAAAAAGTCGAATCGAAACGAAAACAATCGAATCGAATCTAAAAGAATCGTATTGAATTGAATCGAGTCGAAAAGACTTGAATCAAAAAGACTCGAATCGAATTGAATCAAATAGAAAAGAATCTAATAGAAACCACTCGAACAGAATCAAATCGAAATGATTCAAAATGAATCGAATAGAATAGAATCGAAAAAATCGAAACGAATCGAAACGAATCGAAACGAAATGAATCGAAGAGAATCGATTAGAAACGAAATGAAAAGAATCGTATTGAATCGAATCGAAAAGAATCAAATCAAATCGAATCGAAAGAATTGAATCAAATCGAAAAGAATCCAATCGAATCGAAAAGAATCGAACTGAATGGAATCAAATCGAAAAGAATCGAATCGAATCGAAAAGAATCGAATCAAATTTAATGGAATCGAAAAGAATCGAATTGAATCGAAAAGAATCGAAATGAAACAAATCAGATCAAATGGAAAAGCATCAAATCGAATTGAAAAGAATCGAATCGAATCGAAATGAATCGAATCAAAAAGACTCGAATCGAAAAGAATCGAATTGAAAAGAATCGAATCGAATCGAAAAGACTCGAATCGAATTAAAAATATCAAATCGAATCGAATCGCAAAGAATCGAACTGAAAAGACTCGAATTGAAACGAATCGATTTGAAACGACAAGAATCGAATCGAATCGAATTGAAAGAATCGAATTGAATAGAAAAAAATCGAATAGAAAAGAATCGAACCGAAAAGAAAAGAATCAAATTGAATCAGTCGATTAAATTCTAGTCGAATCGAATCAAAAAGCATGAAATCGAGTCGAATCGAATCGCAAAGAATCGAATCGAATCGAAAAGAATCGAATTGTATCTAATCAAAAAGAATCGTATCGTATCGACTCGAATCGAAAAGAATCCAATTGCATCATCGAATGGAAACTAATCGAATTGAATAGAATAGAAAAGAATCGAATCGAATCAAATCGAAAACAAATTGAATTGATCGAAAAGAATCGAATTGAATCAAATCGAATCGAAATGAAAAGAATCGAATCGATTCAAATAGAAAAGAATCGAATCGAAAAGAATCAAATCGACACGAAAAGAATCGAATCGAATCAAAAAGTATCGAATTGATTCGAAAATATTCGATTCGAAAAGAATCGAATTGAAATGAATCCGATCGAAATGGAAAGAATCTACTCGATTCGAATCCAAAAGAATCGAATCCAAAAGAATCGAATCGAATCCAAAAGAATCGAATTGAATTGAATCAAAAGAAATGAATTGAATTGAATCAAAAAGGAACTAATCGAATCAAATCGAAAAAAATCGAATAGAATCAAAAAGAATCGAATAGATTCGAATAAAAAAGAATCGAATTGAGGGATCCCTGGGTGGCGCTGCGGTTTAGCGCCTGCCTTTGGCCCAGGGCGCTATCCTGGAGACCCGGGATCGAATCAAATCGAAAATAATCGAATTCCATGTAACGAAAAGATTCGAATTGAAAAGAATCGAATCGAAACAAAAGAATCGAATCGAATCGACATGAATCAAAAAGAATCGAATCAAAACGAATCGAAAAGAAACAAATCAAGTAGAATCTAAAAGAATCGAATCGAATCAAATCGAAAAAATTCGAATAGAATTGAATCGAAAAGAATCAAAACGAATCGAACCGAAGAGAATCGATTCGAATCAAAATAAAAAGTATCGTATCAAATCGAATCGAAAAGAATCATATCAAATAGAATCGAAAGAATGGAATCAAATCTAAAACAATCGAATCGAATCGAAAAGAATCGGATTGAACGGAATAGAATCGAAAAGAATAGAATAGAATCGAAAGAAATCGAATAGAATCAAATCAAATCAAAAAGAATCGAATTGAATTGATCCTAACCAAAATAAGCGAAATAAATCGACTCGAACCGAAAAAAATCAAATCGAAAAGAATCTAATCTCAACGAAAATCATCGAAATGAATAGAATCGAAAAGAATCGAATTGAATCAAATCGAAAAGAATCGAATGGAATCCAATCGAAAAGAACCAAATTGATTCGAATCGAAACAAATTGAATCCAATCGAAAAGAATCTAATTGAATCGAATCGAAAAGAATCGAATTCAATCAAAACGAATCGATTCGAATGGAATAGAAAGTAATAGAATAGAATCGAAAAGAATCAAATCGAATCGAAAAGAATCGAATCGAAAAGAATTGAATCGAATCGAAAAGAAACGAATCGAACCGAATCAAAAAGAAAACAATCGAATCGAATCAAATACAAAAGAATCGCTTTGAATAGCATAGAATTGTAAAGAATCGAATCAATCGAACTGAAAACAATCGAATCGAAAAGAATCGAATCAAAAAAAGTCGAATCGAAACGAAAACAATCGAATCGAATCGAATCTAAAAGAATCGTATTGAATTGAATCGAGTCGAAAAGACTCGAATCAAAAAGACTCGAATCGAATTGAATCAAATCGAAAAGAATGTAATAGAAACCACTCGAACAGAATCAAATCGAAATGATTCAAAATGAATCGAATAGAATAGAATCGAAAAAAATCGAATAGAATCGAAACGAATCGAAACGAAATGAATCGAAGAGAATCGATTAGAAACGAAATGAAAAGAATCGTATTGAATCGAATCGAAAAGAATCAAATCAAATCGAATCGAAAGAATGGAATCAAATCGAAAAGAATCCAATCGAATCGAAAAGAATCGAACTGAATGGAATCAAATCGAAAAGAATCCAATCGAAAAGAAAAGAATCGAATCAAATTTAATGGAATCGAAAAGAATCGAATTGATTCGAAAAGAATCGAAATGAAACAAATCAGATCCAATGGAAAAGCATCAAATCGAATTGAAAAGAATCGAATCGAATCGAAATGAATCGAATCAAAAAGACTCGAATCGAAAAGAATCGAATTGAAAAGAATCGAATCGAATCAAAAAGACTCGAATCGAATTAAAAATATCAAATCGAATCGAATCGCAAAGAATCGAACTGAAAAGACTCGAATTGAAACGAATCGATTTGAAACGACAAGAATCGAATCGAATCGAATTGAAAGAATCGAATTGAATAGAAAAAAATCGAATAGAAAAGAATCGAACCGAAAAGAAAAGAATCAAATTGAATCAGTCGATTAAATTCTAGTCGAATCGAATCAAAAAGCATGAAATCGAGTCGAATCGAATCGAAAAGAATCGAATCGAATCGAAAAGAATCGAATTGTATCTAATCAAAAAGAATCGTATCGTATCGACTCGAATCGAAAAGAATCCAATTGCATCATCGAATGGAAACTAATCGAATTGAATAGAATAGAAAAGAATCGAATCGAATCAAATCGAAAACAAATTGAATTGATCGAAAAGAATCGAATTGAATCAAATCGAATCGAAATGAAAAGAATCGAATCGATTCAAATAGAAAAGAATCGAATCGAAAAGAATCAAATCGACACGAAAAGAATCGAATCGAATCAAAAAGTATCGAATTGATTCGAAAATATTCGATTCGAAAAGAATCGAATTGAAATGAATCCGATCGAAATGGAAAGAATCTACTCGATTCGAATCCCAAAGAATCGAATCCAAAAGAATCGAATCGAATCCAAAAGAATCGAATTGAATTGAATCAAAAGAAATGAATTGAATTGAATCAAAAAGGAACTAATCGAATCAAATCGAAAAAAATCGAATAGAATCAAAAAGAATCGAATAGATTCGAATAAAAAAGAATCGAATTGAGGGATCCCTGGGTGGCGCTGCGGTTTAGCGCCTGCCTTTGGCCCAGGGCGCGATCCTGGAGACCCGGGATCGAGTCAAATCGAAAAGAATCGAATTCCATGTAACGAAAAGATTCGAATTGAAAAGAATCGAATCGAAACAAAAGAATCGATTCGAATCGACATGAATCAAAAAGAATCGAATCAAAACGAATCGAAAAGAAACAAATCAAGTAGAATCTAAAAGAATCGAATCGAATCAAATCGAAAAAATTCGAATAGAATTGAATCGAAAAGAATCAAAACGAATCGAACCGAAGAGAATCGATTCGAATCAAAATAAAAAGTATCGTATCAAATCGAATCGAAAAGAATCATATCAAATAGAATCGAAAGAATGGAATCAAATCTAAAACAATCGAATCGAATGGAAAAGAATCGGATTGAATGGAATAGAATCGAAAAGAATAGAATAGAATCGAAAGAAATCGAATAGAATCAAATCAAATCAAAAAGAATCGAATTGAATTGATCCTAACCAAAATAAGCGAAATGAATCGACTCGAACCGAAAAAAATCAAATCGAAAAGAATCTAATCTCAACGAAAATCATCGAAATGAATAGAATCGAAAAGAATCGAATTGAATCAAATCGAAAAGAATCTAATGGAATCCAATCGAAAAGAATCAAATTGATTCGAATCGAAACAAATTGAATCCAATCGAAAAGAATCTAATTGAATCGAATCGAAAAGAATCGAATTCAATCAAAACGAATCGATTCGAAAGGAATAGAAAGTAATAGAATAGAATCGAAAAGAATCAAATCGAATCGAAAAGAATCGAATCGAAAAGAATTGAATCGAATCGAAAAGAAACGAATCGAACCGAATCAAAAAGAAAACAATCGAATCGAATCAAATACAAAAGAATCGCTTTGAATAGCATAGAATTTTAAAGAATCGAATCAATCGAACTGAAAACAATCGAATCGAAAAGAATCGAATCAAAAAAAGTCGAATCGAAACGAAAACAATCGAATCGAATCGAATTAAAAGAATCGTATTGAATTGAATCGAGTCGAAAAGACTCGAATCAAAAAGACTCGAATCGAATTGAATCAAATCGAAAAGAATGTAATAGAAACCACTCGAACAGAATCAAATCGAAATGATTCAAAATGAATCGAATAGAATAGAATCGAAAAAAATCGAATAGAATCGAAACGAATCGAAACGAAATGAATCGAAGAGAATCGATTAGAAACGAAATGAAAAGAATCGTATTGAATCGAATCGAAAAGAATCAAATCAAATCGAATCGAAAGAATGGAATCAAATCGAAAAGAATCCAATCGAATCGAAAAGAATCGAACTGAATGGAATCAAATCGAAAAGAATCCAATCGAAAAGAAAAGAATCGAATCAAATTTAATGGAATCGAAAAGAATCGAATTGAATCGAAAAGAATCGAAATGAAACAAATCAGATCCAATGGAAAAGCATCAAATCGAATTGAAAAGAATCGAATCGAATCGAAATGAATCGAATCAAAAAGACTCGAATCGAAAAGAATCGAATTGAAAAGAATCGAATCGAATCGAAAAGACTCGAATCGAATTAAAAATATCAAATCGATTCGAATCGCAAAGAATCGAACTGAAAAGACTCGAATTGAAACGAATCGATTTGAAACGACAAGAATCGAATCGAATCGAATTGAAAGAATCGAATTGAATAGAAAAAAATCGAATAGAAAAGAATCGAACCGAAAAGAAAAGAATCAAATTGAATCAGTCGATTAAATTCTAGTCGAATCGAATCAAAAAGCATGAAATCGAGTCGAATCGAAAAGAATCGAATCGAATCGAAAAGAATCGAATTGTATCTAATCAAAAAGAATCGTATCGTATCGACTCGAATCGAAAAGAATCCAATTGCATCATCGAATGGAAACTAATCGAATTGAATAGAATAGAAAAGAATCGAATCGAATCAAATCGAAAACAAATTGAATTGATCGAAAAGAATCGAATTGAATCAAATCGAATCGAAATGAAAAGAATCGAATCGATTCAAATAGAAAAGAATCGAATCGAAAAGAATCAAATCGACACGAAAAGAATCGAATCGAATCAAAAAGTATCGACTTGATTCGAAAATATTCGATTCGAAAAGAATCGAATTGAAATGAATCCGATCGAAATGGAAAGAATCTACTCGATTCGAATCCAAAAGAATCGAATCCAAAAGAATCGAATCGAATCCAAAAGAATCGAATTGAATTGAATCAAAAGAAATGAATTGAATTGAATCAAAAAGGAACTAATCGAATCAAATCGAAAAAAATCGAATAGAATCAAAAAGAATCGAATAGATTCGAATAAAAAAGAATCGAATTGAGGGATCCCTGGGTGGCGCTGCGGTTTAGCGCCTGCCTTTGGCCCAGGGCGCGATCCTGGAGACCCGGGATCGAGTCAAATCGAAAAGAATCGAATTCCATGTAACGAAAAGATTCGAATTGAAAAGAATCGAATCGAAACAAAAGAATCGAATCGAATCGACATGAATCAAAAAGAATCGAATCAAAACGAATCGAAAAGAAACAAATCAAGTAGAATCTAAAAGAATCGAATCGAATCAAATCGAAAAAATTCGAATAGAATTGAATCGAAAAGAATCAAAACGAATCGAACCGAAGAGAATCGATTCGAATCAAAATAAAAAGTATCGTATCAAATCGAATCAAAAAGAATCATATCAAATAGAATCGAAAGAATGGAATCAAATCTAAAACAATCGAATCGAATCGAAAAGAATCGGATTGAACGGAATAGAATCGAAAAGAATAGAATAGAATCGAAAGAAATTGAATAGAATCAAATCAAATCAAAAAGAATCGAATTGAATTGATCCTAACCAAAATAAGCGAAATAAATCGACTCGAACCGAAAAAAATCAAATCGAAAAGAATCTAATCTCAACGAAAATCATCGAAATGAATAGAATCGAAAAGAATCGAATTGAATCAAATCGAAAAGAATCGAATGGAATCCAATCGAAAAGAACCAAATTGATTCGAATCGAAACAAATTGAATCCAATCGAAAAGAATCTAATTGAATCGAATCGAAAAGAATCGAATTCAATCAAAACGAATCGATTCGAATGGAATAGAAAGTAATAGAATAGAATCGAAAAGAATCAAATCGAATCGAAAAGAATCGAATCGAAAAGAATTGAATCGAATCGAAAAGAAACGAATCGAACCGAATCAAAACGAAAACAATCGAATCGAATCAAATACAAAAGAATCGCTTTGAATAGCATAGAATTGTAAAGAATCGAATCAATCGAACTGAAAACAATCGAATCGAAAAGAATCGAATCAAAAAAAGTCGAATCGAAACGAAAACAATCGAATCGAATCGAATCTAAAAGAATCGTATTGAATTGAATCGAGTCGAAAAGACTCGAATCAAAAAGACTCGAATCGAATTGAATCAAATCGAAAAGAATGTAATAGAAACCACTCGAACAGAATCAAATCGAAATGATTCAAAATGAATCGAATAGAATAGAATCGAAAAAAATCGAATAGAATCGAAACGAATCGAAACGAAATGAATCGAAGAGAATCGATTAGAAACGAAATGAAAAGAATCGTATTGAATCGAATCGAAAAGAATCAAATCAAATCGAATCGAAAGAATTGAATCAAATCGAAAAGAATCCAATCGAATCGAAAAGAATCGAACTGAATGGAATCAAATCGAAAAGAATCCAATCGAAAAGAAAAGAATCGAATCAAATTTAATGGAATCGAAAAGAATCGAATTGAATCGAAAAGAATCGAAATGAAACAAATCAGATCAAATGGAAAAGCATCAAATCGAATTGAAAAGAATCGAATCGAATCGAAATGAATCGAATCAAAAAGACTCGAATCGAAAAGAATCGAATTGAAAAGAATCGAATCGAATCGAAAAGACTCGAATCGAATTAAAAATATCAAATCGAATCGAATCGCAAAGAATCGAACTGAAAAGACTCGAATTGAAACGAATCGATTTGAAACGACAAGAATCGAATCGAATCGAATTGAAAGAATCGAATTGAATAGAAAAAAATCGAATAGAAAAGAATCGAACCGAAAAGAAAAGAATCAAATTGAATCAGTCGATTAAATTCTAGTCGAATCGAATCAAAAAGCATGAAATCGAGTCGAATCGAATCGAAAAGAATCGAATCGAATCGAAAAGAATCGAATTGTATCTAATCAAAAAGAATCGTATCGTATCGACTCGAATCGAAAAGAATCCAATTGCATCATCGAATGGAAACTAATCGAATTGAATAGAATAGAAAAGAATCGAATCGAATCAAATCGAAAACAAATTGAATTGATCGAAAAGAATCGAATTGAATCAAATCGAATCGAAATGAAAAGAATCGAATCGATTCAAATAGAAAAGAATCGAATCGAAAAGAATCAAATCGACACGAAAAGAATCGAATCGAATCAAAAAGTATCGACTTGATTCGAAAATATTCGATTCGAAAAGAATCGAATTGAAATGAATCCGATCGAAATGGAAAGAATCTACTCGATTCGAATCCAAAAGAATCGAATCCAAAAGAATCGAATCGAATCCAAAAGAATCGAATTGAATTGAATCAAAAGAAATGAATTGAATTGAATCAAAAAGGAACTAATCGAATCAAATCGAAAAAAATCGAATAGAATCAAAAAGAATCGAATAGATTCGAATAAAAAAGAATCGAATTGAGGGATCCCTGGGTGGCGCTGCGGTTTAGCGCCTGCCTTTGGCCCAGGGCGCGATCCTGGAGACCCGGGATCGAGTCAAATCGAAAAGAATCGAATTCCATGTAACGAAAAGATTCGAATTGAAAAGAATCGAATCGAAACAAAAGAATCGATTCGAATCGACATGAATCAAAAAGAATCGAATCAAAACGAATCGAAAAGAAACAAATCAAGTAGAATCTAAAAGAATCGAATCGAATCAAATCGAAAAAATTCGAATAGAATTGAATCGAAAAGAATCAAAACGAATCGAACCGAAGAGAATCGATTCGAATCAAAATAAAAAGTATCGTATCAAATCGAATCGAAAAGAATCATATCAAATAGAATCGAAAGAATGGAATCAAATCTAAAACAATCGAATCGAATCGAAAAGAATCGGATTGAACGGAATAGAATCGAATCGAAAAGAAACGAATCGAACCGAATCAAAACGAAAACAATCGAATCGAATCAAATACAAAAGAATCGCTTTGAATAGCATAGAATTGTAAAGAATCGAATCAATCGAACTGAAAACAATCGAATCGAAAAGAATCGAATCAAAAAAAGTCGAATCGAAACGAAAACAATCGAATCGAATCGAATCTAAAAGAATCGTATTGAATTGAATCGAGTCGAAAAGACTCGAATCAAAAAGACTCGAATCGAATTGAATCAAATCGAAAAGAATGTAATAGAAACCACTCGAACAGAATCAAATCGAAATGATTCAAAATGAATCGAATAGAATAGAATCGAAAAAAATCGAATAGAATCGAAACGAATCGAAACGAAATGAATCGAAGAGAATCGATTAGAAACGAAATGAAAAGAATCGTATTGAATCGAATCGAAAAGAATCAAATCAAATCGAATCGAAAGAATTGAATCAAATCGAAAAGAATCCAATCGAATCGAAAAGAATCGAACTGAATGGAATCAAATCGAAAAGAATCCAATCGAAAAGAAAAGAATCGAATCAAATTTAATGGAATCGAAAAGAATCGAATTGAATCGAAAAGAATCGAAATGAAACAAATCAGATCAAATGGAAAAGCATCAAATCGAATTGAAAAGAATCGAATCGAATCGAAATGAATCGAATCAAAAAGACTCGAATCGAAAAGAATCGAATTGAAAAGAATCGAATCGAATCGAAAAGACTCGAATCGAATTAAAAATATCAAATCGAATCGAATCGCAAAGAATCGAACTGAAAAGACTCGAATTGAAACGAATCGATTTCAAACGACAAGAATCGAATCGAATCGAATTGAAAGAATCGAATTGAATAGAAAAAAATCGAATAGAAAAGAATCGAACCGAAAAGAAAAGAATCAAATTGAATCAGTCGATTAAATTCTAGTCGAATCGAATCAAAAAGCATGAAATCGAGTCGAATCGAATCGAAAAGAATCGAATCGAATCGAAAAGAATCGAATTGTATCTAATCAAAAAGAATCGTATCGTATCGACTCGAATCGAAAAGAATCCAATTGCATCATCGAATGGAAACTAATCGAATTGAATAGAATAGAAAAGAATCGAATCGAATCAAATCGAAAACAAATTGAATTGATCGAAAAGAATCGAATTGAATCAAATCGAATCGAAATGAAAAGAATCGAATCGATTCAAATAGAAAAGAATCGAATCGAAAAGAATCAAATCGACACGAAAAGAATCGAATCGAATCAAAAAGTATCGACTTGATTCGAAAATATTCGATTCGAAAAGAATCGAATTGAAATGAATCCGATCGAAATGGAAAGAATCTACTCGATTCGAATCCAAAAGAATCGAATCCAAAAGAATCGAATCGAATCCAAAAGAATCGAATTGAATTGAATCAAAAGAAATGAATTGAATTGAATCAAAAAGGAACTAATCGAATCAAATCGAAAAAAATCGAATAGAATCAAAAAGAATCGAATAGATTCGAATAAAAAAGAATCGAATTGAGGGATCCCTGGGTGGCGCTGCGGTTTAGCGCCTGCCTTTGGCCCAGGGCGCGATCCTGGAGACCCGGGATCGAGTCAAATCGAAAAGAATCGAATTCCATGTAACGAAAAGATTCGAATTGAAAAGAATCGAATCGAAACAAAAGAATCGATTCGAATCGACATGAATCAAAAAGAATCGAATCAAAACGAATCGAAAAGAAACAAATCAAGTAGAATCTAAAAGAATCGAATCGAATCAAATCGAAAAAATTCGAATAGAATTGAATCGAAAAGAATCAAAACGAATCGAACCGAAGAGAATCGATTCGAATCAAAATAAAAAGTATCGTATCAAATCGAATCGAAAAGAATCATATCAAATAGAATCGAAAGAATGGAATCAAATCTAAAACAATCGAATCGAATCGAAAAGAATCGGATTGAACGGAATAGAATCGAATCGAAAAGAAACGAATCGAACCGAATCAAAACGAAAACAATCGAATCGAATCAAATACAAAAGAATCGCTTTGAATAGCATAGAATTGTAAAGAATCGAATCAATCGAACTGAAAACAATCGAATCGAAAAGAATCGAATCAAAAAAAGTCGAATCGAAACGAAAACAATCGAATCGAATCGAATCTAAAAGAATCGTATTGAATTGAATCGAGTCGAAAAGACTCGAATCAAAAAGACTCGAATCGAATTGAATCAAATCGAAAAGAATGTAATAGAAACCACTCGAACAGAATCAAATCGAAATGATTCAAAATGAATCGAATAGAATAGAATCGAAAAAAATCGAATAGAATCGAAACGAATCGAAACGAAATGAATCGAAGAGAATCGATTAGAAACGAAATGAAAAGAATCGTATTGAATCGAATCGAAAAGAATCAAATCAAATCGAATCGAAAGAATGGAATCAAATCGAAAAGAATCCAATCGAATCGAAAAGAATCGAACTGAATGGAATCAAATCGAAAAGAATCCAATCGAAAAGAAAAGAATCGAATCAAATTTAATGGAATCGAAAAGAATCGAATTGAATCGAAAAGAATCGAAATGAAACAAATCAGATCCAATGGAAAAGCATCAAATCGAATTGAAAAGAATCGAATCGAATCGAAATGAATCGAATCAAAAAGACTCGAATCGAAAAGAATCGAATTGAAAAGAATCGAATCGAATCGAAAAGACTCGAATCGAATTAAAAATATCAAATCGAATCGAATCGCAAAGAATCGAACTGAAAAGACTCGAATTGAAACGAATCGATTTGAAACGACAAGAATCGAATCGAATCGAATTGAAAGAATCGAATTGAATAGAAAAAAATCGAATAGAAAAGAATCGAACCGAAAAGAAAAGAATCAAATTGAATCAGTCGATTAAATTCTAGTCGAATCGAATCAAAAAGCATGAAATCGAGTCGAATCGAATCGAAAAGAATCGAATCGAATCGAAAAGAATCGAATTGTATCTAATCAAAAAGAATCGTATCGTATCGACTCGAATCGAAAAGAATCCAATTGCATCATCGAATGGAAACTAATCGAATTGAATAGAATAGAAAAGAATCGAATCGAATCAAATCGAAAACAAATTGAATTGATCGAAAAGAATCGAATTGAATCAAATCGAATCGAAATGAAAAGAATCGAATCGATTCAAATAGAAAAGAATCGAATCGAAAAGAATCAAATCGACACGAAAAGAATCGAATCGAATCAAAAAGTATCGAATTGATTCGAAAACATTCGATTCGAAAAGAATCGAATTGAAATGAATCCGATCGAAATGGAAAGAATCTACTCGATTCGAATCCAAAAGAATCGAATCCAAAAGAATCGAATCGAATCCAAAAGAATCGAATTGAATTGAATCAAAAGAAATGAATTGAATTGAATCAAAAAGGAACTAATCGAATCAAATCGAAAAAAATCGAATAGAATCAAAAAGAATCGAATAGATTCGAATAAAAAAGAATCGAATTGAGGGATCCCTGGGTGGCGCTGCGGTTTAGCGCCTGCCTTTGGCCCAGGGCGCGATCCTGGAGACCCGGGATCGAGTCAAATCGAAAAGAATCGAATTCCATGTAACGAAAAGATTCGAATTGAAAAGAATCGAATCGAAACAAAAGAATCGAATCGAATCGACATGAATCAAAAAGAATCGAATCAAAACGAATCGAAAAGAAACAAATCAAGTAGAATCTAAAAGAATCGAATCGAATCAAATCGAAAAAATTCGAATAGAATTGAATCGAAAAGAATCAAAACGAATCGAACCGAAGAGAATCGATTCGAATCAAAATAAAAAGTATCGTATCAAATCGAATCAAAAAGAATCATATCAAATAGAATCGAAAGAATGGAATCAAATCTAAAACAATCGAATCGAATCGAAAAGAATCGGATTGAACGGAATAGAATCGAAAAGAATAGAATAGAATCGAAAGAAATTGAATAGAATCAAATCAAATCAAAAAGAATCGAATTGAATTGATCCTAACCAAAATAAGCGAAATAAATCGACTCGAACCGAAAAAAATCAAATCGAAAAGAATCTAATCTCAACGAAAATCATCGAAATGAATAGAATCGAAAAGAATCGAATTGAATCAAATCGAAAAGAATCGAATGGAATCCAATCGAAAAGAACCAAATTGATTCGAATCGAAACAAATTGAATCCAATCGAAAAGAATCTAATTGAATCGAATCGAAAAGAATCGAATTCAATCAAAACGAATCGATTCGAATGGAATAGAAAGTAATAGAATAGAATCGAAAAGAATCAAATCGAATCGAAAAGAATCGAATCGAAAAGAATTGAATCGAATCGAAAAGAAACGAATCGAACCGAATCAAAACGAAAACAATCGAATCGAATCAAATACAAAAGAATCGCTTTGAATAGCATAGAATTGTAAAGAATCGAATCAATCGAACTGAAAACAATCGAATCGAAAAGAATCGAATCAAAAAAAGTCGAATCGAAACGAAAACAATCGAATCGAATCGAATCTAAAAGAATCGTATTGAATTGAATCGAGTCGAAAAGACTCGAATCAAAAAGACTCGAATCGAATTGAATCAAATCGAAAAGAATGTAATAGAAACCACTCGAACAGAATCAAATCGAAATGATTCAAAATGAATCGAATAGAATAGAATCGAAAAAAATCGAATAGAATCGAAACGAATCGAAACGAAATGAATCGAAGAGAATCGATTAGAAACGAAATGAAAAGAATCGTATTGAATCGAATCGAAAAGAATCAAATCAAATCGAATCGAAAGAATGGAATCAAATCGAAAAGAATCCAATCGAATCGAAAAGAATCGAACTGAATGGAATCAAATCGAAAAGAATCCAATCGAAAAGAAAAGAATCGAATCAAATTTAATGGAATCGAAAAGAATCGAATTGAATCGAAAAGAATCGAAATGAAACAAATCAGATCCAATGGAAAAGCATCAAATCGAATTGAAAAGAATCGAATCGAATCGAAATGAATCGAATCAAAAAGACTCGAATCGAAAAGAATCGAATTGAAAAGAATCGAATCGAATCGAAAAGACTCGAATCGAATTAAAAATATCAAATCGAATCGAATCGCAAAGAATCGAACTGAAAAGACTCGAATTGAAACGAATCGATTTGAAACGACAAGAATCGAATCGAATCGAATTGAAAGAATCGAATTGAATAGAAAAAAATCGAATAGAAAAGAATCGAACCGAAAAGAAAAGAATCAAATTGAATCAGTCGATTAAATTCTAGTCGAATCGAATCAAAAAGCATGAAATCGAGTCGAATCGAATCGAAAAGAATCGAATCGAATCGAAAAGAATCGAATTGTATCTAATCAAAAAGAATCGTATCGTATCGACTCGAATCGAAAAGAATCCAATTGCATCATCGAATGGAAACTAATCGAATTGAATAGAATAGAAAAGAATCGAATCGAATCAAATCGAAAACAAATTGAATTGATCGAAAAGAATCGAATTGAATCAAATCGAATCGAAATGAAAAGAATCGAATCGATTCAAATAGAAAAGAATCGAATCGAAAAGAATCAAATCGACACGAAAAGAATCGAATCGAATCAAAAAGTATCGAATTGATTCGAAAACATTCGATTCGAAAAGAATCGAATTGAAATGAATCCGATCGAAATGGAAAGAATCTACTCGATTCGAATCCAAAAGAATCGAATCCAAAAGAATCGAATCGAATCCAAAAGAATCGAATTGAATTGAATCAAAAGAAATGAATTGAATTGAATCAAAAAGGAACTAATCGAATCAAATCGAAAAAAATCGAATAGAATCAAAAAGAATCGAATAGATTCGAATAAAAAAGAATCGAATTGAGGGATCCCTGGGTGGCGCTGCGGTTTAGCGCCTGCCTTTGGCCCAGGGCGCGATCCTGGAGACCCGGGATCGAGTCAAATCGAAAAGAATCGAATTCCATGTAACGAAAAGATTCGAATTGAAAAGAATCGAATCGAAACAAAAGAATCGAATCGAATCGACATGAATCAAAAAGAATCGAATCAAAACGAATCGAAAAGAAACAAATCAAGTAGAATCTAAAAGAATCGAATCGAATCAAATCGAAAAAATTCGAATAGAATTGAATCGAAAAGAATCAAAACGAATCGAACCGAAGAGAATCGATTCGAATCAAAATAAAAAGTATCGTATCAAATCGAATCAAAAAGAATCATATCAAATAGAATCGAAAGAATGGAATCAAATCTAAAACAATCGAATCGAATCGAAAAGAATCGGATTGAACGGAATAGAATCGAAAAGAATAGAATAGAATCGAAAGAAATTGAATAGAATCAAATCAAATCAAAAAGAATCGAATTGAATTGATCCTAACCAAAATAAGCGAAATAAATCGACTCGAACCGAAAAAAATCAAATCGAAAAGAATCTAATCTCAACGAAAATCATCGAAATGAATAGAATCGAAAAGAATCGAATTGAATCAAATCGAAAAGAATCGAATGGAATCCAATCGAAAAGAACCAAATTGATTCGAATCGAAACAAATTGAATCCAATCGAAAAGAATCTAATTGAATCGAATCGAAAAGAATCGAATTCAATCAAAACGAATCGATTCGAATGGAATAGAAAGTAATAGAATAGAATCGAAAAGAATCAAATCGAATCGAAAAGAATCGAATCGAAAAGAATTGAATCGAATCGAAAAGAAACGAATCGAACCGAATCAAAACGAAAACAATCGAATCGAATCAAATACAAAAGAATCGCTTTGAATAGCATAGAATTGTAAAGAATCGAATCATCGAACTGAAAACAATCGAATCGAAAAGAATCGAATCAAAAAAAGTCGAATCGAAACGAAAACAATCGAATCGAATCGAATCTAAAAGAATCGTATTGAATTGAATCGAGTCGAAAAGACTCGAATCAAAAAGACTCGAATCGAATTGAATCAAATCGAAAAGAATGTAATAGAAACCACTCGAACAGAATCAAATCGAAATGATTCAAAATGAATCGAATAGAATAGAATCGAAAAAAATCGAATAGAATCGAAACGAATCGAAACGAAATGAATCGAAGAGAATCGATTAGAAACGAAATGAAAAGAATCGTATTGAATCGAATCGAAAAGAATCAAATCAAATCGAATCGAAAGAATGGAATCAAATCGAAAAGAATCCAATCGAATCGAAAAGAATCGAACTGAATGGAATCAAATCGAAAAGAATCCAATCGAAAAGAAAAGAATCGAATCAAATTTAATGGAATCGAAAAGAATCGAATTGAATCGAAAAGAATCGAAATGAAACAAATCAGATCCAATGGAAAAGCATCAAATCGAATTGAAAAGAATCGAATCGAATCGAAATGAATCGAATCAAAAAGACTCGAATCGAAAAGAATCGAATTGAAAAGAATCGAATCGAATCGAAAAGACTCGAATCGAATTAAAAATATCAAATCGAATCGAATCGCAAAGAATCGAACTGAAAAGACTCGAATTGAAACGAATCGATTTGAAACGACAAGAATCGAATCGAATCGAATTGAAAGAATCGAATTGAATAGAAAAAAATCGAATAGAAAAGAATCGAACCGAAAAGAAAAGAATCAAATTGAATCAGTCGATTAAATTCTAGTCGAATCGAATCAAAAAGCATGAAATCGAGTCGAATCGAATCGAAAAGAATCGAATCGAATCGAAAAGAATCGAATTGTATCTAATCAAAAAGAATCGTATCGTATCGACTCGAATCGAAAAGAATCCAATTGCATCATCGAATGGAAACTAATCGAATTGAATAGAATAGAAAAGAATCGAATCGAATCAAATCGAAAACAAATTGAATTGATCGAAAAGAATCGAATTGAATCAAATCGAATCGAAATGAAAAGAATCGAATCGATTCAAATAGAAAAGAATCGAATCGAAAAGAATCAAATCGACACGAAAAGAATCGAATCGAATCAAAAAGTATCGAATTGATTCGAAAATATTCGATTCGAAAAGAATCGAATTGAAATGAATCCGATCGAAATGGAAAGAATCTACTCGATTCGAATCCAAAAGAATCGAATCCAAAAGAATCGAATCGAATCCAAAAGAATCGAATTGAATTGAATCAAAAGAAATGAATTGAATTGAATCAAAAAGGAACTAATCGAATCAAATCGAAAAAAATCGAATAGAATCAAAAAGAATCGAATAGATTCGAATAAAAAAGAATCGAATTGAGGGATCCCTGGGTGGCGCTGCGGTTTAGCGCCTGCCTTTGGCCCAGGGCGCGATCCTGGAGACCCGGGATCGAGTCAAATCGAAAAGAATCGAATTCCATGTAACGAAAAGATTCGAATTGAAAAGAATCGAATCGAAACAAAAGAATTGAATCGAATCGACATGAATCAAAAAGAATCGAATCAAAACGAATCGAAAAGAAACAAATCAAGTAGAATCTAAAAGAATCGAATCGAATCAAATCGAAAAAATTCGAATAGAATTGAATCGAAAAGAATCAAAACGAATCGAACCGAAGAGAATCGATTCGAATCAAAATAAAAAGTATCGTATCAAATCGAATCGAAAAGAATCATATCAAATAGAATCGAAAGAATGGAATCAAATCCAAAACAATCGAATCGAATCGAAAAGAATCGAATTGAACGGAATGGAATCGAAAAGAATACAATAGAATAGAATCGAAAGAAATCGAATAGAAACAAATCAAATCAAAAAGAATCGAATTGAATTGATCCTAACCAAAATAAGCGAAATGAATCGACTCGAACCGAAAAAAATCAAATCGAAAAGAATCTAATCTCAACGAAAATCATCGAAATGAATAGAATCGAAAAGAATCGAATTGAATCAAATCGAAAAGAATCGAATGGAATCCAATCGAAAAGAACCAAATTGATTCGAAACGAAACAAATTGAATCCAATCGAAAAGAATCGAATGGAATCGAATCGAAAAGAATCGAATTCAATCAAAACGAATCGATTCGAATGGAATAGAAAGTAATAGAATAGAATCGAAAAGAATCAAATCGAATCGAAAAGAATCGAATCGAAAAGAATTGAATCGAATCGAAAAGAAACGAATCGAACCGAATCAAAAAGAAAACAATCGAATCGAATCAAATACAAAAGAATCGCTTTGAATAGCATAGAATTGTAAAGAATCGAATCAATCGAACTGAAAACAATCGAATCGAAAAGAATCGAATCAAAAAAGTCGAATCGAAACGAAAACAATCGAATCGAATCGAATCTAAAAGAATCGTATTGAATTGAATCGAGTCGAAAAGACTCGAATCAAAAAGACTCGAATCGAATTGAATCAAATCGAAAAGAATCTAATAGAAACCACTCGAACAGAATCAAATCGAAATGATTCAAAATGAATCGAATAGAATAGAATCGAAAAAAATCGAATAGAATCGAAACGAATCGAAACGAAATGAATCGAAGAGAATCGATTAGAATCGAAATGAAAAGAATCGTATTGAATCGAATCGAAAAGAATCAAATCAAATCGAATCGAAAGAATTGAATCAAATCGAAAAGAATCTAATCGAATCGAAAAGAATCGAACTGAATGGAATCAAATCGAAAAGAATCCAATCGAATCGAAAAGAATCGAATCAAATTTAATGGAATCGAAAAGAATCGAATTGAATCGAAAAGAATCGAAATGAAACAAATCAGATCAAATGGAAAAGCATCAAATCGAATTGAAAAGAATCGAATGAGATCGAAATGAATCGAATCAAAGAGACTCGAATCGAAAAGAATCGAATTGAAAAGAATCGAATCGAATCGAAAAGACTCGAATCGAATTAAAAATATCAAATCGAATCGAATCGCAAAGAATCGAACTGAAAAGACTCGAATTGAAACGAATCGATTTGAAACGACAAGAATCGAATCGAATCGAATTGAAAGAATCGAATTGAATAGAAAAAAATCGAATAGAAAAGAATCGAACCGAAAAGAAAAGAATCAAATTGAATCAGTCGATTAAATTCTAGTCGAATCGAATCAAAAAGCATGAAATCGAGTCGAATTGAATCGAAAAGAATCGAATCGAATCGAAAAGAATCGAATTGTATCTAATCAAAAAGAATCGTATCGTATCGACTCGAATCGAAAAGAATCCAATTGCATCATCGAATGGAAACTAATCGAATTGAATAGAATAGAAAAGAATCGAATCGAATCAAATCGAAAACAAATTGAATTGATCGAAAAGAATCGAATTGAATCAAATCGAATCGAAATGAAAAGAATCGAATCGATTCAAATAGAAAAGAATCGAATCGAAAAGAATCAAATCGACACGAAAAGAATCGAATCGAATCAAAAAGTATCGAATTGATTCGAAAATATTCGATTCGAAAAGAATCGAATTGAAATGAATCCGATCGAAATGGAAAGAATCTACTCGATTCGAATCCAAAAGAATCGAATCCAAAAGAATCGAATCGAATCCAAAAGAATCGAATTGAATTGAATCAAAAGAAATGAATTGAATTGAATCAAAAAGGAACTAATCGAATCAAATCGAAAAAAATCGAATAGAATCAAAAAGAATCGAATAGATTCGAATAAAAAAGAATCGAATTGAGGGATCCCTGGGTGGCGCTGCGGTTTAGCGCCTGCCTTTGGCCCAGGGCGCGATCCTGGAGACCCGGGATCGAGTCAAATCGAAAAGAATCGAATTCCATGTAACGAAAAGATTCGAATTGAAAAGAATCGAATCGAAACAAAAGAATCGAATCGAATCGACATGAATCAAAAAGAATCGAATCAAAACGAATCGAAAAGAAACAAATCAAGTAGAATCTAAAAGAATCGAATCGAATCAAATTGAAAAAATTCGAATAGAATTGAATCGAAAAGAATCAAAACGAATCGAACCGAAGAGAATCGATTCGAATCAAAATAAAAAGTATCGTATCAAATCGAATCGAAAAGAATCATATCAAATAGAATCGAAAGAATGGAATCAAATCCAAAACAATCGAATCGAATCGAAAAGAATCGAATTGAACGGAATGGAATCGAAAAGAATACAATAGAATAGAATCGAAAGAAATCGAATAGAAACAAATCAAATCAAAAAGAATCGAATTGAATTGATCCTAACCAAAATAAGCGAAATGAATCGACTCGAACCGAAAAAAATCAAATCGAAAAGAATCTAATCTCAACGAAAATAATCGAAATGAATAGAATCGAAAAGAATCGAATTGAATCAAATCGAAAAGAATCGAATGGAATCCAATCGAAAAGAACCAAATTGATTCGAAACGAAACAAATTGAATCCAATCGAAAAGAATCGAATGGAATCGAATCGAAAAGAATCGAATTCAATCAAAACGAATCGATTCGAATGGAATAGAAAGTAATAGAATAGAATCGAAAAGAATCAAATCGAATCGAAAAGAATCGAATCGAAAAGAATTGAATCGAATCGAAAAGAAACGAATCGAACCGAATCAAAAAGAAAACAATCGAATCGAATCAAATACAAAAGAATCGCTTTGAATAGCATAGAATTGTAAAGAATCGAATCAATCGAACTGAAAACAATCGAATCGAAAAGAATCGAATCAAAAAAAGTCGAATCGAAACGAAAACAATCGAATCGAATCGAATCTAAAAGAATCGTATTGAATTGAATCGAGTCGAAAAGACTCGAATCAAAAAGACTCGAATCGAATTGAATCAAATCGAAAAGAATCTAATAGAAACCACTCGAACAGAATCAAATCGAAATGATTCAAAATGAATCGAATAGAATAGAATCGAAAAAAATCGAATAGAATCGAAACGAATCGAAACGAAATGAATCGAAGAGAATCGATTAGAAACGAAATGAAAAGAATCGTATTGAATCAAATCGAAAAGAATCAAATCAAATCGAATTGAAAGAATTGAATCAAATCGAAAAGAATCCAATCGAATCGAAAAGAATCGAACTGAATGGAATCAAATCGAAAAGAATCCAATCGAAAAGAAAAGAATCGAATCAAATTTAATGGAATCGAAAAGAATCGAATTGAATCGAAAAGAATCGAAATGAAACAAATCAGATCCAATGGAAAAGCATCAAATCGAATTGAAAAGAATCGAATCGAATCGAAATGAATCGAATCAAAAAGACTCGAATCGAAAAGAATCGAATTGAAAAGAATCGAATCGAATCGAAAAGACTCGAATCGAATTAAAAATATCAAATCGAATCGAATCGCAAAGAATCGAATTGAAAAGACTCGAATTGAAACGAATCGATTTGAAACGAAAAGAATCGAATCGAATCGAATTGAAAGAATCGAATTGAATAGAAAAAAATCGAATAGAAAAGAATCGAACCGAAAAGAAAAGAATCAAATTGAATCAGTCGATTAAATTCTAGTCGAATCGAATCAAAAAGCATGAAATCGAGTCGAATCGAATCGAAAAGAATCCAATTGCATCATCGAATGGAAAATAATCGAATTGAATAGAATAGAAAAGAATCGAATCGAATCAAATCGAAAACAATCAAATTGAATTGATCGAAAAGAATCGAATTGAATGAAATCGAATCGAAATGAAAAGAATCGAATCGATTCAAATAGAAAAGAATATAATCGAAGAATCAAATCGACACGAAAAGAATCGAATCGAATCAAAAAGTATCGAATTGATTCGAAAACATTCGAATCGAAAAGAATCGAATTGAAATGATCCGATCGAAATGAAAAGAATCTACTCGATTCGAATCCAAAAGAATCGAATCCAAAAGAATCGAATCGAAACCAAAAGAATCGAATTGAATTGAATCAAAAGAAATGAATTGAATTGAATCAAAAAGGAAGTAATCGAATCAAATCGAAAAAACTCGAATAGAATCAAATCGAATCAAAAAGAATCGAATAGATTCGAATAAAAAAGAATCGAATTGAGGGATCCCTGAGTGGCGCAGCGGTTTAGCGCCTGCCTTTGGCCCAGGGCGTGATCCTGGAGACCCGGGATCGAATCCCACATCGGGCTCCTGGTGCATGGAGCCTGCTTCTCCCTCTGCCTGTGTCTCTGCCTCTCTCTCTCTCTGTGACTATCATAAAAAAAAGAATCGAATTGAATCGAGTTGAAAAAAATCATAAAGAATCAAATCGAAAAGAATCGAATTCCATGTAACGAAAAGATTCGAATTGAAAAGAATCGAATCGAAACAAAAGAATCGAATCGAATCGACATGAATCAAAAAGAATCGAATCAAAACGAATCGAAAAGAAACAAATCAAGTAGAATCTAAAAGAATCGAATCGAATCAAATCGAAAAAATTCGAATAGAATTGAATCGAAAAGAATCAAAACGAATCGAACCGAAGAGAATCGATTCGAATCAAAATAAAAAGTATCGTATCAAATCGAATCGAAAAGAATCATATCAAATAGAATCGAAAGAATGGAATCAAATCCAAAACAATCGAATCGAATCGAAAAGAATCGAATTGAACGGAATGGAATCGAAAAGAATACAATAGAATAGAATCGAAAGAAATCGAATAGAAACAAATCAAATCAAAAAGAATCGAATTGAATTGATCCTAACCAAAATAAGCGAAATGAATCGACTCGAACCGAAAAAAATCAAATCGAAAAGAATCTAATCTCAACGAAAATCATCGAAATGAATAGAATCGAAAAGAATCGAATTGAATCAAATCGAAAAGAATCGAATGGAATCCAATCGAAAAGAACCAAATTGATTCGAAACGAAACAAATTGAATCCAATCGAAAAGAATCGAATGGAATCGAATCGAAAAGAATCGAATTCAATCAAAACGAATCGATTCGAATGGAATAGAAAGTAATAGAATAGAATCGAAAAGAATCAAATCGAATCGAAAAGAATCGAATCGAAAAGAATTGAATCGAATCGAAAAGAAACGAATCGAACCGAATCAAAAAGAAAACAATCGAATCGAATCAAATACAAAAGAATCGCTTTGAATAGCATAGAATTGTAAAGAATCGAATCAATCGAACTGAAAACAATCGAATCGAAAAGAATCGAATCAAAAAAGTCGAATCGAAACGAAAACAATCGAATCGAATCGAATCTAAAAGAATCGTATTGAATTGAATCGAGTCGAAAAGACTCGAATCAAAAAGACTCGAATCGAATTGAATCAAATCGAAAAGAATCTAATAGAAACCACTCGAACAGAATCAAATCGAAATGATTCAAAATGAATCGAATAGAATAGAATCGAAAAAAATCGAATAGAATCGAAACGAATCGAAACGAAATGAATCGAAGAGAATCGATTAGAATCGAAATGAAAAGAATCGTATTGAATCGAATCGAAAAGAATCAAATCAAATCGAATCGAAAGAATTGAATCAAATCGAAAAGAATCTAATCGAATCGAAAAGAATCGAACTGAATGGAATCAAATCGAAAAGAATCCAATCGAATCGAAAAGAATCGAATCAAATTTAATGGAATCGAAAAGAATCGAATTGAATCGAAAAGAATCGAAATGAAACAAATCAGATCAAATGGAAAAGCATCAAATCGAATTGAAAAGAATCGAATGAGATCGAAATGAATCGAATCAAAAAGACTCGAATCGAAAAGAATCGAATTGAAAAGAATCGAATCGAATCGAAAAGACTCGAATCGAATTAAAAATATCAAATCGAATCGAATCGCAAAGAATCGAACTGAAAAGACTCGAATTGAAACGAATCGATTTGAAACGACAAGAATCGAATCGAATCGAATTGAAAGAATCGAATTGAATAGAAAAAAATCGAATAGAAAAGAATCGAACCGAAAAGAAAAGAATCAAATTGAATCAGTCGATTAAATTCTAGTCGAATCGAATCAAAAAGCATGAAATCGAGTCGAATTGAATCGAAAAGAATCGAATCGAATCGAAAAGAATCGAATTGTATCTAATCAAAAAGAATCGTATCGTATCGACTCGAATCGAAAAGAATCCAATTGCATCATCGAATGGAAACTAATCGAATTGAATAGAATAGAAAAGAATCGAATCGAATCAAATCGAAAACAAATTGAATTGATCGAAAAGAATCGAATTGAATCAAATCGAATCGAAATGAAAAGAATCGAATCGATTCAAATAGAAAAGAATCGAATCGAAAAGAATCAAATCGACACGAAAAGAATCGAATCGAATCAAAAAGTATCGAATTGATTCGAAAATATTCGATTCGAAAAGAATCGAATTGAAATGAATCCGATCGAAATGGAAAGAATCTACTCGATTCGAATCCAAAAGAATCGAATCCAAAAGAATCGAATCGAATCCAAAAGAATCGAATTGAATTGAATCAAAAGAAATGAATTGAATTGAATCAAAAAGGAACTAATCGAATCAAATCGAAAAAAATCGAATAGAATCAAAAAGAATCGAATAGATTCGAATAAAAAAGAATCGAATTGAGGGATCCCTGGGTGGCGCTGCGGTTTAGCGCCTGCCTTTGGCCCAGGGCGCGATCCTGGAGACCCGGGATCGAGTCAAATCGAAAAGAATCGAATTCCATGTAACGAAAAGATTCGAATTGAAAAGAATCGAATCGAAACAAAAGAATCGAATCGAATCGACATGAATCAAAAAGAATCGAATCAAAACGAATCGAAAAGAAACAAATCAAGTAGAATCTAAAAGAACCGAATCGAATCAAATCGAAACAATTCGAATAGAATTGAATCGAAAAGAATCAAAACGAATCGAACCGAAGAGAATCGATTCGAATCAAAATAAAAAGTATCGTATCAAATCGAATCGAAAAGAATCATATCAAATAGAATCGAAAGAATGGAATCAAATCCAAAACAATCGAATCGAATCGAAAAGAATCGAATTGAACGGAATGGAATCGAAAAGAATACAATAGAATAGAATCGAAAGAAATCGAATAGAAACAAATCAAATCAAAAAGAATCGAATTGAATTGATCCTAACCAAAATAAGCGAAATGAATCGACTCGAACCGAAAAAAATCAAATCGAAAAGAATCTAATCTCAACGAAAATCATCGAAATGAATAGAATCGAAAAGAATCGAATTGAATCAAATCGAAAAGAATCGAATGGAATCCAATCGAAAAGAACCAAATTGATTCGAAACGAAACAAATTGAATCCAATCGAAAAGAATCGAATGGAATCGAATCGAAAAGAATCGAATTCAATCAAAACGAATCGATTCGAATGGAATAGAAAGTAATAGAATAGAATCGAAAAGAATCAAATCGAATCGAAAAGAATCGAATCGAAAAGAATTGAATCGAATCGAAAAGAAACGAATCGAACCGAATCAAAAAGAAAACAATCGAATCGAATCAAATACAAAAGAATCGCTTTGAATAGCATAGAATTGTAAAGAATCGAATCAATCGAACTGAAAACAATCGAATCGAAAAGAATCGAATCAAAAAAGTCGAATCGAAACGAAAACAATCGAATCGAATCGAATCTAAAAGAATCGTATTGAATTGAATCGAGTCGAAAAGACTCGAATCAAAAAGACTCGAATCGAATTGAATCAAATCGAAAAGAATCTAATAGAAACCACTCGAACAGAATCAAATCGAAATGATTCAAAATGAATCGAATAGAATAGAATCGAAAAAAATCGAATAGAATCGAAACGAATCGAAACGAAATGAATCGAAGAGAATCGATTAGAATCGAAATGAAAAGAATCGTATTGAATCGAATCGAAAAGAATCAAATCAAATCGAATCGAAAGAATTGAATCAAATCGAAAAGAATCTAATCGAATCGAAAAGAATCGAACTGAATGGAATCAAATCGAAAAGAATCCAATCGAATCGAAAAGAATCGAATCAAATTTAATGGAATCGAAAAGAATCGAATTGAATCGAAAAGAATCGAAATGAAACAAATCAGATCAAATGGAAAAGCATCAAATCGAATTGAAAAGAATCGAATGAGATCGAAATGAATCGAATCAAAAAGACTCGAATCGAAAAGAATCGAATTGAAAAGAATCGAATCGAATCGAAAAGACTCGAATCGAATTAAAAATATCAAATCGAATCGAATCGCAAAGAATCGAACTGAAAAGACTCGAATTGAAACGAATCGATTTGAAACGACAAGAATCGAATCGAATCGAATTGAAAGAATCGAATTGAATAGAAAAAAATCGAATAGAAAAGAATCGAACCGAAAAGAAAAGAATCAAATTGAATCAGTCGATTAAATTCTAGTCGAATCGAATCAAAAAGCATGAAATCGAGTCGAATTGAATCGAAAAGAATCGAATCGAATCGAAAAGAATCGAATTGTATCTAATCAAAAAGAATCGTATCGTATCGACTCGAATCGAAAAGAATCCAATTGCATCATCGAATGGAAACTAATCGAATTGAATAGAATAGAAAAGAATCGAATCGAATCAAATCGAAAACAAATTGAATTGATCGAAAAGAATCGAATTGAATCAAATCGAATCGAAATGAAAAGAATCGAATCGATTCAAATAGAAAAGAATCGAATCGAAAAGAATCAAATCGACACGAAAAGAATCGAATCGAATCAAAAAGTATCGAATTGATTCGAAAATATTCGATTCGAAAAGAATCGAATTGAAATGAATCCGATCGAAATGGAAAGAATCTACTCGATTCGAATCCAAAAGAATCGAATCCAAAAGAATCGAATCGAATCCAAAAGAATCGAATTGAATTGAATCAAAAGAAATGAATTGAATTGAATCAAAAAGGAACTAATCGAATCAAATCGAAAAAAATCGAATAGAATCAAAAAGAATCGAATAGATTCGAATAAAAAAGAATCGAATTGAGGGATCCCTGGGTGGCGCTGCGGTTTAGCGCCTGCCTTTGGCCCAGGGCGCGATCCTGGAGACCCGGGATCGAGTCAAATCGAAAAGAATCGAATTCCATGTAACGAAAAGATTCGAATTGAAAAGAATCGAATCGAAACAAAAGAATCGAATCGAATCGACATGAATCAAAAAGAATCGAATCAAAACGAATCGAAAAGAAACAAATCAAGTAGAATCTAAAAGAATCGAATCGAATCAAATCGAAAAAAATTCGAATACAATTGAATCGAAAAGAATCAAAAGGAACCGGACCGAAGAGAATCGATTCGAATCAAAATGAAAAGTATCGTATCAAATCGAATCGAAAAGAATCCTATCAAATAGAATCGAAAGAATGGAATCAAATCTAAAACAATCGAATCGAATCGAAAAGAATCGGATTGAATGGAATAGAATCGAAAAGAATAGAATAGAATCGAAAGAAATCGAATAGAATCAAATCAAATAAAAAAGAATCGAATTGAATTGATCCTAAACAAAATAAGCGAAATGAATCGACTCGAACCGAAAAAAATCAAATCGAAAAGAATCTAATCTCAACGAAAATCATCGAAATGAATAGAATCGAAAAGAATCGAATTGAATCAAATCGAAAAGAATCGAATGGAATCCAATCGAAAAGAATCAAATTGATTCGAATCGAAACAAATTGAATCCAATCGAAAAGAATCTAATTGAATCGAATCGAAAAGAATCGAATTCAATCAAAACGAATCGATTCGAATAGAATAGAAAAGGATAGAATAGAATAGAATCGAAAAGAATCAAATCGAATCGAAAAGAATCGAATCGAAAAGAATTGAATCGAATCGAAAAGAAACGAATCGAACCGAATCAAAAAGAAAACAATCGAATCGAATCAAATACAAAAGAATCGCTTTGAATAGCATAGAATTGAAAAGAATCGAATCAATCGAATTGAAAACAATCGAATCGAAAAGAATCGAATCAAAAAAAGTCGAATCGAAACGAAAACAATCGAATCGAATCTAAAAGAACCGTATTGAATTGAATCGAGTCGAAAAGACTCGAATCAAAAAGACTCGAATCGAATTGAATCAAATCGAAAAGAATCTAATAGAAACCACTCGAACAGAATCAAATCGAAATGATTCAAAATGAATCGAATAGAATAGAATCGAAAAAAATCGAATAGAATCGAAACGAATCGAACGAAATGAATCGAAGAGAATCGATTAGAAACGAAATGAAAAGAATCGTATTGAATCGAATCGAAAAGAATCAAATCAAATCGAATCGAAAGAATTGAATCAAATCGAAAAGAATCCAATCGAATCGAAAAGAATCGAACTGAATGGAATCAAATCGAAAAGAATCGAATAGAATCGAAAAGAATCGAATCGAATGTAATGGAATCGAAAAGAATCGAATTGAATCGAAAAGAATCGAAATGAAACAAATCAGATCAAATGGAAAAGCATCAAATCGAATTGAAAAGAATCGAATCGAATCGAAATGAATCGAATCAAAAAGACTCGAATCGAAAAGAATCGAACTGAAAAGAATCGAATCGAATCGAAAAGACTCGAATCGAATTAAAAATATCAAATCGAATCGAATCACAAATAATCGAATTGAAAAGAATCGAATTGAAACGAATATGATTTGAAACGAAAAGAATCGAATCGAATCGAATCGAATTGAAAGAATCGAATTGAATAGAAAAAAATCGAATAGAAAAGAATCGAACCGAAAAGAAAAGAATCAAATTGAATCACTCGATTAAATTCTAGTGGAATCGAATCAAAAAGCATGAAATCGAGTCGAATCGAATCGAAAAGAATCGAATCGAATCGAAAAGAATCGAATTGATTCGAAAACATTCGAATTGAAAAGAATCGAAATGAAATGAATCTGATCGAAATGAAAAGAATCTACTCGATTCCAATCCAAAAGAATCGAATCCAAAAGAATCGAATCGAATCCAAAAGAATCGAATTGAATTGAATCAAAAGAAATGAATTGAATTGAATCAAAAAGGAACTAATCGAATCAAATCGAAAAAACTCGAATAGAATCAAATCGAATCAAAAAGAATCGAATAGATTCGAATAAAAAAGAATCGAATTGAGGGATCCCTGGGTGGCGCTGCGGTTTAGCGCCTGCCTTTGGCCCAGGGCGCGATCCTGGAGACCCGGGATCGAATCCCACATCGGGCTCCTGGTGCATGGAGCCTGCTTCTCCCTCTGCCTGTGTCTCTGCCTCTCTCTCTCTCTGTGACTATCATAAAAAAACGAATCGATTTGAATCGCGTTGAAAAAAATCATAAGGAGTCAAATCGAAAAGAATCGAATTCCATGTAACGAAAAGATTCGAATTGAACGAATCGAATCGAAACAAAAGAATCGAATCGAATCGACATGAATCAAAAAGAATCGAATCAAAACGAATCGAAAAGAAACAAATCAAGTAGAATCTAAAAGAATCGAATCGAATCAAATCGAAAAAATTCGAATAGAATTGAATCGAAAAGAATCAAAACGAATCGAACCGAAGAGAATCGATTCGAATCAAAATGAAAAGTATCGTATCAAATCGAATCGAAAAGAATCATATCAAATAGAATCGAAAGAATGGAATCAAATCTAAAACAATCGAATCGAATCGAAAAGAATCGGATTGAATGGAATAGAATCGAAAAGAATAGAATAGAGTCGAAAGAAATCGAATAGAATCAAATCAAATCAAAAAGAATCGAATTGAATTGATCCTAACCAAAATAAGCGAAATGAATCGACTCGAACCGAAAAAAATCAAATCGAAAAGAATCTAATCTCAACGAAAATCATCGAAATGAATAGAATCGAAAAGAATCGAATTGAATCAAATCGAAAAGAATCGAATGGAATCCAATCGAAAAGAATCAAATTGATTCGACTCGAAACAAATTGAATCCAATCGAAAAGAATCTAATTGAATCGAATCGAAAAGAATCGAATTCAATCAAAATGAATCGATTCGAATGGAATAGAAAAGAATAGAATAGAATAGAATCGAAAAGAATCAAACCGAATCGAAAAGAATCGAATCGAAAAGAATTGAATCGAATCGAAAAGAAAAGAATTGAACCGAATCAAAAAGAAAATAGAATCGAATCAAATACAAAAGAATCGCTTTGAATAGCATAGAATTGAAAAGAATCGAATCAATCGAATTGAAAACAATCGAATCGAAAAGAATCGAATCAAAAATGTCGAATCGAAACAAAAACAATCGAATCGAATCTAAAATTATCGTATTGAATTGAATCGAGACGAAAAGACTCGAATCAAAAAGACTCGAATCGAATTGAATCAAATCGAAAAGAATCTAATAGAAACCACTCGAACAGAATCAAATCGAAATGATTCAAAATGAATCGAATAGAATAGAATCGAAAAAAATCGAAACGAATCGAAACGAATCGAAACGAAATGAATCGAAGAGAATCGATTAGAATCGAAATGAAAAGAATCGTATTGAATCGAATCGAAAAGAATCAAATCAAATCGAATCGAAAGAATTGAATCAAATCGAAAAGAATCCAATCGAATCGAAAAGAATCGAACTGAATGGAATCAAATCGAAAAGAATCGAATCGAATCGAAAAGAATCGAATCAAATTGAATGGAATCGAAAAGAATCGAATTGAATCGAAAAGAATCGAAATGAAACAAATCAGATCAAATGGAAAAGCATCAAATCGAATTGAAAAGAATCGAATCGAATCAAAAAGAGTCGAATCGAAAAGAATCGAATTGAAAAGAATCGAATCGAATTGAAAAGACTCGAATCGAATTAAAAATATCAAATCGAATCGAATCGCAAAGAATCGAATTGAAAAGACTCGAATTGAAACGAATCGATTTGAAACGAAAAGAATCGAATCGAATCGAATTGAATAGAAAAAAATCGAATAGAAAAGAATCGAACCGAAAAGAAAAGAATCAAATTGAATCAGTCGATTAAATTCTAGTCGAATCGAATCAAAAAGAATGAAATCGAGTCGAATCGAATCGAAAAGAATCGAATCGAATCGAAAAGAATCGAATTGTATCTAATCAAAAAGAATCGAATCGTATCGACTCGAATCGAAAAGAATCCAATTGCATCATCGAATGGAAACTAATCGAATTCAATAGAATCGAAAAGAATCGAATCGAATCAAATCGAAAACAATCAAATTGAATTGATCGAAAAGAATCGAATTGAATCAAATCGAATCGAAATGAAAAGAATCGAATCGATTCAAATAGAAAAGAATCGAATCGAAAAGAATCAAATCGACACGAAAAGAATCGAATCGAATCAAAAAGTATCGAATTGATTCGAAAATATTCGATTCGAAAAGAATCGAATTGAAATGAATCCGATCGAAATGGAAAGAATCTACTCGATTCGAATCCAAAAGAATCGAATCCAAAAGAATCGAATCGAATCCAAAAGAATCGAATTGAATTGAATCAAAAGAAATGAATTGAATTGAATCAAAAAGGAACTAATCGAATCAAATCGAAAAAAATCGAATAGAATCAAAAAGAATCGAATAGATTCGAATAAAAAAGAATCGAATTGAGGAATCCCTGGGTGGCGCTGCGGTTTAGCGCCTGCCTTTGGCCCAGGGCGCGATCCTGGAGACCCGGGATCGAATCAAATCGAAAAGAATCGAATTCCATGTAACGAAAAGATTCGAATTGAACGAATCGAATCGAAACAAAAGAATCGAATCGAATCGACATGAATCAAAAAGAATCGAATCAAAACGAATCGAAAAGAAACAAATCAAGTAGAATCTAAAAGAATCGAATCGAATCAAATCGAAAAAATTCGAATAGAATTGAATCGAAAAGAATCAAAACGAATCGAACCGAAGAGAATCGATTCGAATCAAAATAAAAAGTATCGTATCAAATCGAATCGAAAAGAATCATATCAAATAGAATCGAAAGAATGGAATCAAATCCAAAACAATCGAATCGAATCGAAAAGAATCGGATTGAATGGAATAGAATCGAAAAGAATAGAATAGAGTCGAAAGGAATCGAATAGAATCAAATCAAATCAAAAAGAATCGAATTGAATTGATCCTAACCAAAATAAGCGAAATGAATCGACTCGAACCGAAAAAAATCAAATCGAAAAGAATCTAACCTCAACGAAAATAATCGAAATGAATAGAAACGAAAAGAATCGAATTGAATCAAATCGAAAAGAATCGAATGGAATCCAATCGAAAAGAATCAAATCGATTCGAATCGAAACAAATTGAATCCAATCGAAAAGAATCTAATTGAATCGAATCGAAAAGAATCGAATTCAATCAAAACGAATCGATTCGAATGGAATAGAAAAGAATAGAATAGAATAGAATCGAAAAGAATCAAATCAAATCGAAAAGAATCGAATCGAAAAGAATTGAATCGAAAAGAAACGAATCGAACCGAATCAAAAAGAAAACAATCGAATCGAATCAAATACAAAAGAATCGCTTTGAATAGCATAGAATTGAAAAGAATCGAATCAATCGAATTGAAAACAATCGAATCGAAAAGAATCGAATCAAAAAAAGTCGAATCGAAACGAAAACAATCGAATCGAATCTAAAAGAATCGTATTGAATTGAATCGAGACGAAAAGACTCGAATCAAAAAGACTCGAATCGAATTGAATCAAATCGAAAAGAATCTAATAGAAACCACTCGAACAGAATCAAATCGAAATGATTCAAAATGAATCGAATAGAATAGAATCGAAAAAAATCGAAACGAATCGAAACGAATCGAAACGAAATGAATCGAAGAGAATCGATTAGAATCGAAATGAAAAGAATCGTATTGAATCGAATCGAAAAGAATCAAATCAAATCGAATCGAAAGAATTGAATCAAATTGAAAAGAATCCAATCGAATCGAAAAGAATCGAACTGAATGGAATCAAATCGAAAAGAATCGAATCGAAAAGAATCGAATCAAATTGAATGGAATCGAAAAGAATCGAATTGAATCGAAAAGAATCGAAATGAAACAAATCAGATCAAATGGAAAAGCATCAAATCGAATTGAAAAGAATCGAATCGAATCAAAAAGACTCGAATCGAAAAGAATCGAATTGAAAAGAATCGAATCGAATTGAAAAGACTCGAATCGAATTAAAAATATCAAATCGAATCGAATCGCAAAGAATCGAATTGAAAAGACTCGAATTGAAACGAATCGATTTGAAACGAAAAGAATCGAATCGAATCGAATTGAATAGAATAAAATCGAATAGAAAAGAATCGAACCGAAAAGAAAAGAATCAAATTGAATCAGTCGATTAAATTCTAGTGGAATCGAATCAAAAAGCATGAAATCGAGTCGAATCGAATCGAAAAGAATCGAATCGAATCGAAAAGAATCGAATTGTATCTAATCAAAAAGAATCGAATTGTATCGACTCGAATCGAAAAGAATCCAATTGCATCATCGAATGGAAACTAATCGAATTGAATAGAATCGAAAAGAATCGAATAGAATCAAATCGAAAACAATCAAATTGAATTGATCGAAATGAATCGAATTGAATCAAATCGAATCGAAATGAAAAGAATCGAATCGATTCAAATAGAAAAGAATCGAATCGAAAAGAATCAAATCGACACGAAAAGAATCGAATCGAATCAAAAAGTATCGAATTGATTCGAAAACATTCGAATGGAAAAGAATCGAAATGAAATGAATCCGATCGAAATGAAAAGAATCTACTCGATTCGAATCCAAAAGAATCGAATCCAAAAGAATCGAATCGAATCCAAAAGAATCGAATTGAATTGAATCAAAAGAAATGAATTGAATTGAATCAAAAAGGAACTAATCGAATCAAATCGAAAAAACTCGAATAGAATCAAATCGAATCAAAAAGAATCGAATAGATTCGAATAAAAAAGAATCGAATTGAGGGATCCCTGGGTGGCGCTGCGGTTTAGCGCCTGCCTTTGGCCCAGGGCGCGATCCTGGAGACCCGGGATCGAATCCCACATCGGGCTCCTGGTGCATGGAGCCTGCTTCTCCCTCTGCCTGTGTCTCTGCCTCTCTCTCTCTCTGTGACTATCATAAAAAAACGAATCGATTTGAATCGCGTTGAAAAAAATCATAAGGAGTCAAATCGAAAAGAATCGAATTCCATGTAACGAAAATTTTCGAATTGAAAAGAATCGAATCGAAACAAAAGAATCGAATCGACTGAATCAAAAAGAATCGAATCAAAACGAATCGAAAAGAAACAAATCAAGTAGAATCTAAAAGAATCGAATCGAATCAAATCGAAAAAATTCGAATAGAATTGAATCGAAAAGAATCAAAACGAATCGAACCGAAGAGAATCGATTCGAATCAAAATGAAAAGTATCGTATCAAATCGAATCGAAAAGAATCATATCAAATAGAATCGAAAGAATGCAATCAAATCTAAAACAATCGAATCGAATCGAAAAGAATCGGATTGAATGGAATCGAATCGAAAAGAATAGAATAGAATCGAAAGAAATCGAATAGAATCAAATCAAATCAAAAAGAATCGAATTGAATTGATCCTAACCAAAATAAGCGAAATGAATCGACTCGAACCGAAAAAAATCAAATCGAAAAGAATCTAATCTCAACGAAAATAATCGAAATGAATAGAATCGAAAAGAATCGAATTGAATCAAATCGAAAAGAATCGAATGGAATCCAATCGAAAAGAATCAAATTGATTCGAATCGAAACAAATTGAATCCAATCGAAAAGAATCTAATTGAATCGAATCGAAAAGAATCTAATTCAATCAAAACGAATCGATTCGAATGGCATAGAAAAGAATAGAATAGAATAGAATCGAAAAGAATCAAATCGAATCGAAAAGAATCGAATCGAAAAGAATTGAATCGAATCGAAAAGAAACGAATCGAACCGAATCAAAAAGAAAACAATCGAATCGAATCAAATACAAAAGAATCGCTTTGAATAGCATAGAATTGAAAAGAATCGAATCAATCGAATTGAAAACAATCGAATCGAAAAGAATCGAATCAAAAAAAGTCGAATCGAAACGAAAATTATCGAATCGAATCTAAAAGAATCGTATTGAATTGAATCGAGTCGAAAAGACTCGAATCAAAAAGACTCGAATCGAATTGAATCAAATCGAAAAGAATCTAATAGAAACCACTCGAACATAATCAAATCGAAATGATTCAAAATGAATCGAATAGAATAGAATCGAAAAAAATCGAAACGAATCGAAACGAATCGAAACGAAATGAATCGAAGAGAATCGATTAGAATCGAAATGAAAAGAATCGTATTGAATCGAATCGAAAAGAATCAAATCAAATCGAATCGAAAGAATTGAATCAAATCGAAAAGAATCCAATCGAATTGAAAAGAATCGAACTGAATGGAATCAAATCGAAAAGAATCGAATCGAATCGAAAAGAATCGAATCAAATTGAATGGAATCGAAAAGAATCGAATTGAATCGAAAAGAATCGAAATGAAACAAATCAGATCAAATGGAAAAGCATCAAATCGAATTGAAAAGAATCGAATCGAATCAAAAAGACTCGAATCGAAAAGAATCGAATTGAAAAGAATCGAATCGAATTGAAAAGACTCGAATCGAATTAAAAATATCAAATCGAATCGAATCGCAAAGAATCGAATTGAAAAGACTCGAATTGAAACGAATCGATTTGAAACGAAAAGAATCGAATCGAATCGAATTGAATAGAAAAAATCGAATAGAAAAGAATCGAACCGAAAAGAAAAGAATCAAATTGAATCAGTCGATTAAATTCTAGTGGAATCGAATCAAAAAGCATGAAATCGAGTCGAATCGAATCGAAAAGAATCGAATCGAATCGAAAAGAATCGAATTGTATCTAATCAAAAAGAATCGTATCGTATCGACTCGAATCGAAAAGAATCCAATTGCATCATCGAATGGAAACTAATCGAATTGAATAGAATAGAAAAGAATCGAATCGAATCAAATCGAAAACAAATTGATCGAAAAGAATCGAATTGAATCAAATCGAATCGAAATGAAAAGAATCGAATCGATTCAAATAGAAAAGAATCGAATCGAAAAGAATCAAATCGACACGAAAAGAATCGAATCGAATCAAAAAGTATCGAATTGATTCGAAAATATTCGATTCGAAAAGAATCGAATTGAAATGAATCCGATCGAAATGGAAAGAATCTACTCGATTCGAATCCAAAAGAATCGAATCCAAAAGAATCGAATCGAATCCAAAAGAATCGAATTGAATTGAATCAAAAGAAATGAATTGAATTGAATCAAAAAGGAACTAATCGAATCAAATCGAAAAAAATCGAATAGAATCAAAAAGAATCGAATAGATTCGAATAAAAAAGAATCGAATTGAGGAATCCCTGGGTGGCGCTGCGGTTTAGCGCCTGCCTTTGGCCCAGGGCGCGATCCTGGAGACCCGGGATCGAATCAAATCGAAAAGAATCGAATTCCATGTAACGAAAAGATTCGAATTGAACGAATCGAATCGAAACAAAAGAATCGAATCGAATCGACATGAATCAAAAAGAATCGAATCAAAACGAATCGAAAAGAAACAAATCAAGTAGAATCTAAAAGAATCGAATCGAATCAAATCGAAAAAATTCGAATAGAATTGAATCGAAAAGAATCAAAACGAATCGAACCGAAGAGAATCGATTCGAATCAAAATAAAAAGTATCGTATCAAATCGAATCGAAAAGAATCATATCAAATAGAATCGAAAGAATGGAATCAAATCCAAAACAATCGAATCGAATCGAAAAGAATCGGATTGAATGGAATAGAATCGAAAAGAATAGAATAGAGTCGAAAGAAATCGAATAGAATCAAATCAAATCAAAAAGAATCGAATTGAATTGATCCTAACCAAAATAAGCGAAATGAATCGACTCGAACCGAAAAAAATCAAATCGAAAAGAATCTAATCTCAACGAAAATCATCAAAATGAATAGAATCGAAAAGAATCTAATTGAATCAAATCGAAAAGAATCGAATGGAATCCAATCGAAAAGAATCAAATTGATTCGAATCGAAACAAATTGAATCCAATCGAAAAGAATCTAATTGAATCGAATCGAAAAGAATCGAATTCAATCAAAATGAATCGATTCGAATGGAATAGAAAAGAATAGAATAGAATAGAATCGAAAAGAATCAAATCGAATCGAAAAGAATCGAATCGAAAAGAATTGAATCGAATCGAAAAGAAAAGAATTGAACCGAATCAAAAAGAAAATAGAATCGAATCAAATACAAAAGAATCGCTTTGAATAGCATAGAATTGAAAAGAATCGAATCAATCGAATTGAAAACAATCGAATCGAAAAGAATCGAATCAAAAAAAGTCGAATCGAAACAAAAACAATCGAATCGAATCTAAAAGAATCGTATTGAATTGAATCGAGACGAAAAGACTCGAATCAAAAAGACTCGAATCGAATTGAATCAAATCGAAAAGAATCTAATAGAAACCACTCGAAGAGTATCAAATCGAAATGATTCAAAATGAATCGAATAGAATAGAATCGAAAAAAATCGAAACGAATCGAAACGAATCGAAAAGAAATGAATCGAAGAGAATCGATTAGAATCGAAATGAAAAGAATCGTATTGAATCGAATCGAAAAGAATCAAATCAAATCGAATCGAAAGAATTGAATCAAATCGAAAAGAATCCAATCGAATCGAAAAGAATCGAACTGAATGGAATCAAATCGAAAAGAATCCAATCGAATCGAAAAGAATCGAATCAAATTGAATGGAATCGAAAAGAATCGAATTGAATCGAAAAGAATCGAAATGAAACAAATCAGATCAAATGGAAAAGCATCAAATCGAATTGAAAAGAATCGAATCGAATCAAAAAGACTCGAATCGAAAAGAATCGAATTGAAAAGAATCGAATCGAATTGAAAAGACTCGAATCGAATTAAAAATATCAAATCGAATCGAATCGCAAAGAATCGAATTGAAAAGACTCGAATTGAAACGAATCGATTTGAAACGAAAAGAATCGAATCGAATCGAATTGAATAGAATAAAATCGAATAGAAAAGAATCGAACCGAAAAGAAAAGAATCAAATTGAATCAGTCGATTAAATTCTAGTGGAATCGAATCAAAAAGCATGAAATCGAGTCGAATCGAATCGAAAAGAATCGAATCGAATCGAAAAGAATCGAATTGTATCTAATCAAAAAGAATCGAATCGTATCGACTCGAATCGAAAAGAATCCAATTGCATCATCGAATGGAAACTAGTCGAATTGAATAGAATCGAAAAGAATCGAATCGAATCAAATCGAAAACAATCAAATTGAATTGATCGAAAAGAATCGAATTGAATCAAATCGAATCGAAATGAAAAGAATCGAATCGATTCAAATAGAAAAGAATCGAATCGAAAAGAATCAAATCGACACGAAAAGAATCGAATCGAATCAAAAAGTATCGAATTGATTCGAAAACATTCGAATTGAAAAGAATCGAAATGAAATGAATCCGATCGAAATGAAAAGAATCTACTCGATTCGAATCCAAAAGAATCGAATCCAAAAGAATCGAATCGAATCCACAAGAATCGAATTGAATTGAATCAAAAGAAATGAATTGAATTGAATCAAAAAGGAACTAATCGAATCAAATCGAAAAAACTCGAATAGAATCAAATTGAATCAAAAAGAATCGAATAGATTCGAATAAAAAAGAATCGAATTGAGGGATCCCTGGTTGGCGCTGCGGTTTAGCGCCTGCCTTTGGCCCTGGGCGCGATCCTGGAGACCCTGGATTGAATCCCACATCGGGCTCCTGGTGCATGGAGCCTGCTTCTCCCTCTGCCTGTGTCTCTGCCTCTCTCTCTCTCTGTGACTATCATAAAAAACAAATCGAATTGAATCGCTTTGAAAAAAATCATAAGGAGTCAAATCGAAAAGAATCGAATTCCATGTAACGAAAAGATTCGAATTGAACGAATCGAATCGAAACAAAAGAATCGAATCGAATCGACTGAATCAAAAAGTATCGAATCAAAACAAATCGAAAAGAAACAAATCAAGTAGAATCTAAAAGAATCGAATCGAATCAAATCGAAAAAATTCGAATAGAATTGAATCGAAAAGAATCAAAACGAATCGAACCGAAGAGAATCGATTCGAATCAAAATAAAAAGTATCGTATCAAATCGAATCGAAAAGAATCATATCAAATAGAATCGAAAGAATGCAATCAAATCTAAAACAATCGAATCGAATCGAAAAGAATCGGATTGAATGGAATAGAATCGAAAAGAATAGAATAGAGTCGAAAGAAATCGAATAGAATCAAATCAAATCAAAAAGAATCGAATTGAATTGATCTTAACCAAAATAAGCGAAATGAATGGACTCGAACCGAAAAAAATCAAATCGAAAAGAATCTAATCTCAACGAAAATAATCGAAATGAATAGAATCAAAAAGATTCGAATTGAAATGAATCCGATCGAAATGGAAAAAAATCTACTCGATTCGAATCCAAAAGAATCGAATCCAAAAGAATCGAATCGAATCCAAAAGAATCGAATTGAATTGAATCAAAAGAAATGAATTGAATTGAATCAAAAAGGAACTAATCGAATCAAATCGAAAAAAATCGAATAGAATCAAATCGAATCAAATAGATTCGAATAAAAAAGAATCGAATTGAGGGATCCCTGGGTGGTGCTGCGGTTTAGCGCATGCCTTTGGCCCAGGGTTCGAACCTGGAGAATCGGGATCGAATCCCACTTCGGGCTCCTGGTGCATGGAGCCTGCTTCTCCCTCTGCCTGTGTCTCTGCCTCTCTGTCTCTCTCTGTGACTAACATAAAAAAAAAGAATCGAATTGAATCGAGTTCAAAAAAATCATAAAGAATCAAATCGAAAAGAATCGGATTCCATGTAACGAAAAGATTCGAATTGAACGAATCGAATCGAAACAAAAGAATCGATTCGAATCGACATGAATCAAAAAGAATCGAATCAAAACGAATCGAAAAGAAACAAATCAAGTAGAATCTAAGAGAATCGAATCGAATCAAATCGAAAAAATTCGAATAGAATTGAATCGAAAAGAATCAAAACGAATCGAACCGAAGAGAATCGATTCATATCAAAATAAAAAGTATCGTATCAAATCGAATCGAAAAGAATCATATCAAATAGAATTGAAAGAATGGAATCAAATCTAAAACAATCGAATCGAATCGAAAAGAATCGGATTGAATGGAATAGAATCGAATAGAATAGAATAGAATCGAAAGAAATCGAATAGAATCAAATCAAATCAAAAAGAATCGAATTGAATTGATCCTAACCAAAATAAGCGAAATGAATCGACTCAAACCGAAAAAATCAAATCGAAAAGAATCTAATCTCAACGAAAATAATCGAAATGAATAGAATCGAAAAGAATCGAATTGAATCAAATCGAAAAGAATCGAATGGAATCCAATCGAAAAGAATCAAATTGATTCGAATCGAAACAAATTGAATCCAATCGAAAAGATTCTAATTGAATCGAATCGAAAAGAATCGAATTCAATCAAAACGAATCGATTCGAATGGAATAGAAAAGAATAGAATAGAATAGAATCGAAAAGAATCAACTCGAATCGAAAAGAATCGAATCGAAAAGAATTGAATCGAATCGAAAAGAAACGAATCGAACCGAATCAAAAAGAAAACAATCGAATCGAATCAAATACAAAAGAATCGCTTTGAATAGCATAGAATTGAAAAGAATCGAATCAATCGAATTGAAAACAATCGAATCGAAAAGAATCGAATCAAAAAAGTCGAATCGAAACTAAAACAATCGAATCGAATCTAAAAGAATCGTATTGAATTGAATCGAGTCGAAAAGACTCGAATCAAAAAGACTCGAATCGAATTGAATCAAATCGAAAAGAATCTAATAGAAAAAACTCGAACAGAATCAAATCGAAATGATTCAAAATGAATCGAATAGAATAGAATCGAAAAAAATCGAAACGAATCGAAACGAATCGAAAAGAAATGAATCGAAGAGAATCGATTAGAATCGAAATGAAAAGAATCGTATTGAATCGAATCGAAAAGAATCAAATCAAATCGAATCGAAAGAATTGAATCAAATCGAAAAGAATCCAATCGAATCGAAAAGAATCGAACTGAATGGAATCAAATCGAAAAGAATCGAATCGAATCGAAAAGAATCGAATCAAATTGAATGGAATCGAAAAGAATCGAATTGAATCGAAAAGAATCGAAATGAAACAAATCAGATCAAATGGAAAAGCATCAAATCGAATTGAAAAGAATCGAATCGAATAGAAATGAATCGAATCAAAAAGACTCGAATCGAAAAGAATCGAATTGAAAAGAATCGAATCGAATCGAAAAGACTCGAATCGAATTAAAAATATCAAATCGAATCGAATCACAAAGAATCGAATTGAAAAGACTCGAATTGAAACGAATATGATTTGAAACGAAAAGAATCGAATCGAATCGAATCGAATTGAAAGAATCAAATTGAATAGAAAAAAATCGAATAGAAAAGAATCGAACCGAAAAGAAAAGAATCAAATTGAATCAGTCGATTAAATTCTAGTGGAATCGAATCAAAAAGCATGAAATCGAGTCGAATCGAATCGAAAAGAATCGAATCGAATCGAAAAGAATCGAATTGTATCTAATCAAAAAGAATCGAATCGTATCGACTCGAATCGAAAAGAATCCAATTGCATCATCGAATGGAAACTAATCGAATTGAATAGAATAGAAAAGAATCGAATCGAATCAAATCGAAAACAATCAAATTGAATTGATCGAAAAGAATCGAATTGAATCAAATCGAATCGAAATGAAAAGAATCGAATCGATTCAAATAGAAAAGAATCGAATCGAAAAGAATCAAATCGACACGAAAAGAATCGAATCGAATCAAAAAGTATCGAATTGATTCGAAAACATTCGAATTGAAAAGAATCGAAATGAAATGAATCCGATCGAAATGAAAAGAATCTACTCGATTCGAATCCAAAAGAATCGAATCCAAAAGAATCGAATCGAATCCAAAAGAATCGAATTGAATTGAATCAAAAGAAATGAATTGAATTGAATCAAAAAGGAACTAATCGAATCAAATCGAAAAAACTCGAATAGAATCAAATCGAATGAAAAAGAATCGAATAGATTCGAATAAAAAAGAATCGAATTGAGGGATCCCTGGGTGGCGCTGCGGTTTAGCGCCTGCCTTTGGCCCAGGGCGCGATCCTGGAGACCCGGGATCGAATCCCACATCGGGTCCTGGTGCATGGAGCCTGCTTCTCCCTCTGCCTGTGTCTCTGCCTCTCTCTCTCTCTGTGACTATCATAAAAAAACGAATCGAATTGAATCGCGTTGAAAAAAATCATAAGGAGTCAAATCGAAAAGAATCGAATTCCATGTAACGAAAAGATTCGAATTGAACGAATCGAATCGAAACAAAAGAATCGAATCGAATCGACTGAATCAAAAAGAATCGAATCAAAACGGATCGAAAAGAAACAAATCAAGTAGAATCTAAAAGAATCGAATCGAATCAAATCGAAAAAATTCGAATAGAATTGAATCGAAAAGAATCAAAACGAATCGAACCGAAGAGAATCGATTCGAATCAAAATAAAAAGTATCGTATCAAATCGAATCGCAAAGAATCATATCAAATAGAATCGAAAGAATGCAATCAAATCTAAAACAATCGAATCGAATCGAAAAGAATCGGATTGAATGGAATAGAATCGGAAAGAATAGAATAGAGTCGAAAGAAATCGAATAGAATCAAATCAAATCAAAAAGAATCGAATTGAATTTATCCTAACCAAAATAAGCGAAATGAATCGACTCGAACCGAAAAAAATCAAATCGAAAAGAATCTAATCTCAACGAAAATAATCGAAATGAATAGAATCGAAAAGAATCGAATTGAATCAAATCGAAAAGAATCGAATGGAATCCAATCGAAAAGAATCAAATTGATTCGAATCGAAACAAATTGAATCCAATGGAAAAGAATCTAATTGAATCGAATCGAAAAGAATCTAATTCAATCAAAACGAATCGATTCGAAAGGAAGAGAAAAGAATAGAATAGAATAGAATCGAAAATAATCAAATCGAATCGAAAAGAATCGAATCGAAAAGAATTGAATCGAATCGAAAAGAAACGAATCGAACCGAATCAAAAAGAAAACAATCGAATCGAATCAAATACAAAAGAATCGCTTTGAATAGCATAGAATTGAAAAGAATCAAATCAATCGAATTGAAAACAATCGAATCGAAAAGAATCGAATCAAAAAAAGTCGAATCGAAATGAAAACAATCGAATCGAATCTAAAAGAATCGTATTGAATTGAATCGAGTCGAAAAGACTCGAATCAAAAAGACTCGAATCGAATTGAATCAAATCGAAAAGAATCTAATAGAAACCACTCGAACAGAATCAAATCGAAATGATTCAAAATGAATCGAATAGAATAGAATCGAAAAAAATCGAAACGAATCGAAACGAATCGAAACGAAATGAATCGAAGAGAATCGATTAGAATCGAAATGAAAAGAATCGTATTGAATCGAATCGAAAAGAATCAAATCGAATCGAATCGAAAGAATTGAATCAAATCGAAAAGAATCCAATCGAATGGAAAAGAATCGAACTGAATGGAATCAAATCGAAAAGAATCGAATCGAATCGAAAAGAATCGAATCAAATTGAATGGAATCGAAAAGAATCGAATTGAATCGAAAAGAATCGAAATGAAACAAATCAGATCAAATGGAAAAGCATCAAATCGAATTGAAAAGAATCGAATCGAATCAAAAAGACTCGAATCGAAAAGAATCGAATTGAAAAGAATCGAATCGAATTGAAAAGACTCGAATCGAATTAAAAATATCAAATCGAATCGAATCGCAAAGAATCGAATTGAAACGAATCGATTTGAAACGAAAAGAATCGAATCGAATCGAATTGAATAGAAAAAATCGAATAGAAAAGAATCGAACCGAAAAGAAAAGAATCAAATTGAATCAGTCGATTAAATTCTAGTGGAATCGAATCAAAAAGCATGAAATCGAGTCGAATCGAATCGAAAAGAATCGAATCGAATCGAAAAGAATCGAATTGTATCTAATCAAAAAGAATCGAATCGTATCGACTCGAATCGAAAAGAATCCTATTGCATCATCGAATGGAAAGTAATCGAATTCAATAGAATCGAAAAGAATCGAATCGAATCAAATCGAAAACAATCAAATTGAATTGATCGAAAAGAATCGAATTGAATCAAATCGAATCGAAATGAAAAGAATCGAATCGATTCAAATAGAAAAGAATCGAATCGAAAAGAATCAAATCGACACGAAAAGAATCGAATCGAATCAAAAAGTATCGAATTGATTCGAAAACATTCGAATCGAAAAGAATCGAATTGAAATGAATCCGATCGAAATGAAAAGAATCTACTCGATTCGAATCCAAAAGAATCGAATCCAAAAGAATCGAATCGAATCCAAAAGAATCGAATTGAATTGAATCAAAAGAAATGAATTGAATTGAATCAAAAAGGAACTAATCGAATCAAATCGAAAAAACTCGAATAGAATCAAATCGAATCAAAAAGAATCGAATAGATTCGAATAAAAAAGAATCGAATTGAGGGATCCCTGGGTGGCGCTGCGGTTTAGCGCCTGCCTTTGGCCCAGGGCGCGATCCTGGAGACCCGGGATCGAATCCCACATCGGGCTCCTGGTGCATGGAGCCTGCTTCTCCCTCTGCCTGTGTCTCTGCCTCTCTGTCTCTCTCTGTGACTATCATAAAAAAACGAATCGAATTGAATCGCGTTGAAAAAAATCATAAAGAGTCAAATCGAAAAGAATCGAATTCCATGTAACGAAAAGATTCGAATTGAACGAATCGAATCGAAACAAAAGAATCGAATCGAATCGACTGAATCAAAAAGAATCGAATCAAAACGAATCGAAAAGAATCAAATCAAGTAGAATCTAAAAGAATCGAATCGAATCAAATCGAAAAAATTCGAATAGAATTGAATCGAAAAGAATCAAAACGAATCGAACCGAAGAGAATCGATTCGAATCAAAATAAAAAGTATCGTATCAAATCGAATCGCAAAGAATCATATCAAATAGAATCGAAAGAATGCAATCAAATCTAAAACAATCGAATCGAATCGAAAAGAATCGGATTGAATGGAATAGAATCGAAAAGAATAGAATAGAGTCGAAAGGAATCGAATAGAATCAAATCAAATCAAAAAGAATCGAATTGAATTGATCCTAACCAAAATAAGCGAAATGAATCGACTCGAACCGAAAAAAATCAAATCGAAAAGAATCTAATCTCAACGAAAATAATCGAAATGAATAGAATCGAAAAGAATCGAATTGAATCAAATCGAAAAGAATCGAATGGAATCCAATCGAAAAGAATCAAATTGATTCGAATCGAAACAAATTGAATCCAATGGAAAAGAATCTAATTGAATCGAATCGAAAAGAATCGAATTCAATCAAAACGAATCGATTCGAATGGAATAGAAAAGAATAGAATAGAATAGAATCGAAAAGAATCAAATCGAATCGAAAAGAATCGAATCGAAAAGAATTGAATCGAATCGAAAAGAAACGAATCGAACCGAATCAAAAAGAAAACAATAGAATCGAATCAAATACAAAAGAATCGCTTTGAATAGCATAGAATTGAAAAGAATCGAATCAATCGAATTGAAAACAATCGAATCGAAAAGAATCGAATCAAAAAAAGTCGAATCGAAACGAAAATTATCGAATCGAATCTAAAAGAATCGTATTGAATTGAATCGAGTCGAAAAGACTCGAATCAAAAAGACTCGAATCGAATTGAATCAAATCGAAAAGAATCTAATAGAAACCACTCGAACATAATCAAATCGAAATGATTCAAAATGAATCGAATAGAATAGAATCGAAAAAAATCGAAACGAATCGAAACGAATCGAAACGAAATGAATCGAAGAGAATCGATTAGAATCGAAATGAAAAGAATCGTATTGAATCGAATCGAAAAGAATCAAATCGAATCGAATCGAAAGAATTGAATCAAATCGAAAAGAATCCAATCGAATCGAAAAGAATCGAACTGAATGGAATCAAATCGAAAAGAATCCAATCGAATCGAAAAGAATCGAATCAAATTGAATGGAATCGAAAAGAATCGAATTGAATCGAAAAGAATCGAAATGAAACAAATCAGATCAAATGGAAAAGCATCAAATCGAATTGAAAAGAATCGAATCGAATCAAAAAGACTCGAATCGAAAAGAATCGAATTGAAAAGAATCGAATCGAATCAAAAAGACTCGAATCGAATTAAAAATATCAAATCGGGGGATCCCTGGGTGGCGCAGTGGTTTAGCGCCTGTCTTTGGCCCAGGGCGCGATCCTGGAGACCCGGGTTCGAATCCCATATCGGGCTCCCGGTGCATGGAGCCTGCTTCTCCCTCTGCCTGTGTCTCTGCCTCTCTCTCTCTCTCTGTTACTATCATAAATAAATAAAAAATTAAAAAAAAATATCAAATCCAATCGAATCGCAAAGAATCGAATTGAAAAGACTCGAATTGAAACGAATCGATTTGAAACGAAAAGAATCGAATCGAATCGAATTGAATAGAAAAAAATCGAATAGAAAAGAATTGAACCGAAAAGAATCAAATTGAATCAGTCGATTAAATTCTAGTGGAATCGAATCAAAAAGCATGAAATCGAGTCGAATCGAATCGAAAAGAATCGAATCGAATCGAAAAGAATCGAATTGTATCTAATCAAAAAGAATCGAATCGTATCGACTCGAATCGAAAAGAATCCTATAGCATCATCGAATGGAAACTAATCGAATTGAATAGAATAGAAAAGAATCGAATCGAATCAAATCGAAAACAATCAAGTTGAATTGATCGAAAAGAATCGAATTGAATCAAATCGAATCGAAATGAAAAGAATAGAATCGATTCAAATAGAAAAGAATCGAATCGAAAAGAATCAAATCGACACGAAAAGAATCGAATCGAATCAAAAAGTATCGAATTGATTCGAAAACATTCGAATCGAAAAGAATCGAATTGAAATGAATCCGATCGAAATGAAAAGAATCTACTCGATTCGAATCCAAAAGAATCGAATCCAAAAGAATCGAATCGAATCCAAAAGAATCGAATTGAATTGAATCAAAAGAAATGAATTGAATTGAATCAAAAAGGAACTAATCGAATCAAATCGAAAAAACTCGAATAGAATCAAATCGAATCAAAAAGAATCGAATAGATTCGAATAAAAAAGAATCGAATTGAGGGATCCCTGGGTGGCGCTGCGGTTTAGCGCCTGCCTTTGGCCCAGGGCGCGATCCTGGAGACCCGGGATCGAATCCCACATCGGGCTCCTGGTGCATGGAGCCTGCTTCTCCCTCTGCCTGTGTCTCTGCCTCTCTCTCTCTGTGACTATCATAAAAAAACGAATCGAATTGAATCGCGTTGAAAAAAATCATAAAGTGTCAAATCGAAAAGAATCGAATTCCATGTAACGAAAAGATTCGAATTGAACGAATCGAATCGAAACAAAAGAATCGAATCGAATCGACAGAATCAAAAAGAATCGAATCAAAACGAATCGAAAAGAAACAAATCAAGTAGAATCTAAAAGAATCGAATCGAATCAAATCGAAAAAATTCGAATAGAATTGAATCGAAAAGAATCAAAACGAATCGAACCGAAGAGAATCGATTCGAATCAAAATAAAAAGTATCGTATCAAATCGAATCGCAAAGAATCATATCAAATAGAATCGAAAGAATGCAATCAAATCTAAAACAATCGAATCGAATCGAAAAGAATCGGATTGAATGGAATCGAATCGAAAAGAATAGAACAGAATCGAAAGAAATCGAATAGAATCAAATCAAATCAAAAAGAATCGAATTGAATTGATCCTAACCAAAATAAGCGAAATGAATCGACTCGAACCGAAAAAATCAAATCGAAAAGAATCTAATCTCAACGAAAATAATCGAAATGAATAGAATCGAAAAGAATCGAATTGAATCAAATCAAAAAGAATCGAATGGAATCCAATCGAAAAGAATCAAATTGATTCGAATCGAAACAAATTGAATCCAATCGAAAAGAATCTAATTGAATCGAATCGAAAAGAATCGAATTCAATCAAAACGAATCGATTCGAATGGAATAGAAAAGAATAGAATAGAATAGAATCGAAAAGAATCAAATCGAATCGAAAAGAATCGAATCGAAAAGAATTGAATCGAAAAGAAACGAATCGAACCGAATCAAAAAGAAAAAAATCGAGTCGAATCAAATACAAAAGAATCGCTTTGAATAGCATAGAATTGAAAAGAATCGAATCAATCGAATTGAAAACAATCGAATCGAAAAGAATCGAATCAAAAAAAGTCGAATCGAAACAAAAACGATCGAATCGAATCTAAAAGAATCGTATTGAATTGAATCGAGTCGAAAAGACTCGAATCAAAAAGACTCGAATCGAATTGAATCAAATCGAAAAGAATCTAATAGAAACCACTCGAACATAAATCGAAATGATTCAAAAATGAATCGAATAGAATAGAATCGAAAAAAATCGAAACGAATCGAAACGAATCGAAACGAAATGAATCGAAGAGAATCGATTAGAATCGAAATGAAAAGAATCGTATTGAATCGAATCGAAAAGAATCAAATCAAATCGAATCGAAAGAATTGAATCAAATCGAAAAGAATCCAATCGAATCGAAAAGAATCGAACTGAATGGAATAAAATCGAAAAGAATCGAATCGAATCGAAAATCGAAATGAAACAAATCAGATCAAATGGGAAAGCATCAAATAGAATTGAAAAGAATCGAATCGAATCAAAAAGACTCGAATCGAAAAGAATCGAATTGAAAAGAATCAAATCACATCGAAAAGACTCGAATCGAATTAAAAATATCAAATCGAATCGAATCGCAAAGAATCGAATTGAAAAGACTCGAATTGAAACGGATCGATTTGAAACGAAAAGAATCGAATCGAATCGAATTGAATAGAATAAAATCGAATAGAAAAGAATCGAACCGAAAAGAAAAGAATCAAATTGAATCAGTCGATTAAATTCTAGTGGAATCGAATCAAAAAGCATGAAATCGAGTCGAATCGAATCGAAAAGAATCGAATCGAATCGAAAAGAATCGAATTGTATCTAATCAAAAAGAATCGAATCGTATCGACTCGAATCGAAAAGAATCCAATTGCATCATCGAATGGAAACTAATCGAATTGAATAGAATCGAAAAGAATCGAATCGAATCAAATCGAAAACAATCAAATTGAATTGATCGAAAAGAATCGAATTGAATCAAATCGAATCGAAATGAAAAGAATCGAATCGATTCAAATAGAAAAGAATCGAATCGAAAAGAATCAAATCGACACGAAAAGAATCGAATCGAATCAAAAAGTATCGAATTGATTCGAAAACATTCGAATCGAAAAGAATCGAATTGAAATGAATCAGATCGAAATGAAAAGAATCTACTCGATTCGAATCCAAAAGAATCGAATCCAAAAGAATCGAATCGAATCCAAAAGAATCGAATTGAATTGAATCAAAAGAAATGAATTGAATTGAATCAAAAAGGAACTAATCGAATCAAATCGAAAAAACTCGAATAGAATCAAATCGAATCAAAAAGAATCGAATAGATTCGAATAAAAAAGAATCGAATTGAGGGATCCCTGGGTGGCGCTGCGGTTTAGCGCCTGCCTTTGGCCCAGGGCGCGATCCTGGAGACCCGGGATCGAATCCCACATCGGGCTCCTGGTGCATGGAGCCTGCTTCTCCCTCTGCCTGTGTCTCTGCCTCTCTGTCTCTCTCTGTGACTATCATAAAAAAACGAATCGAATTGAATCGCGTTGAAAAAAATCATAAAGAGTCAAATCGAAAAGAATCGAATTCCATGTAACGAAAAGATTCGAATTGAACGAATCGAATCGAAACAAAAGAATCGAATCGAATCGACTGAATCAAAAAGAATCGAATCAAAACGAATCGAAAAGAATCAAATCAAGTAGAATCTAAAAGAATCGAATCGAATCAAATCGAAAAAATTCGAATAGAATTGAATCGAAAAGAATCAAAACGAATCGAACCGAAGAGAATCGATTCGAATCAAAATAAAAAGTATCGTATCAAATCGAATCGCAAAGAATCATATCAAATAGAATCGAAAGAATGCAATCAAATCTAAAACAATCGAATCGAATCGAAAAGAATCGGATTGAATGGAATAGAATCGAAAAGAATAGAATAGAGTCGAAAGGAATCGAATAGAATCAAATCAAATCAAAAAGAATCGAATTGAATTGATCCTAACCAAAATAAGCGAAATGAATCGACTCGAACCGAAAAAAATCAAATCGAAAAGAATCTAATCTCAACGAAAATAATCGAAATGAATAGAATCGAAAAGAATCGAATTGAATCAAATCGAAAAGAATCGAATGGAATCCAATCGAAAAGAATCAAATTGATTCGAATCGAAACAAATTGAATCCAATGGAAAAGAATCTAATTGAATCGAATCGAAAAGAATCGAATTCAATCAAAACGAATCGATTCGAATGGAATAGAAAAGAATAGAATAGAATAGAATCGAAAAGAATCAAATCGAATCGAAAAGAATCGAATCGAAAAGAATTGAATCGAATCGAAAAGAAACGAATCGAACCGAATCAAAAAGAAAACAATAGAATCGAATCAAATACAAAAGAATCGCTTTGAATAGCATAGAATTGAAAAGAATCGAATCAATCGAATTGAAAACAATCGAATCGAAAAGAATCGAATCAAAAAAAGTCGAATCGAAACGAAAATTATCGAATCGAATCTAAAAGAATCGTATTGAATTGAATCGAGTCGAAAAGACTCGAATCAAAAAGACTCGAATCGAATTGAATCAAATCGAAAAGAATCTAATAGAAACCACTCGAACATAATCAAATCGAAATGATTCAAAATGAATCGAATAGAATAGAATCGAAAAAAATCGAAACGAATCGAAACGAATCGAAACGAAATGAATCGAAGAGAATCGATTAGAATCGAAATGAAAAGAATCGTATTGAATCGAATCGAAAAGAATCAAATCGAATCGAATCGAAAGAATTGAATCAAATCGAAAAGAATCCAATCGAATCGAAAAGAATCGAACTGAATGGAATCAAATCGAAAAGAATCCAATCGAATCGAAAAGAATCGAATCAAATTGAATGGAATCGAAAAGAATCGAATTGAATCGAAAAGAATCGAAATGAAACAAATCAGATCAAATGGAAAAGCATCAAATCGAATTGAAAAGAATCGAATCGAATCAAAAAGACTCGAATCGAAAAGAATCGAATTGAAAAGAATCGAATCGAATCAAAAAGACTCGAATCGAATTAAAAATATCAAATCGGGGGATCCCTGGGTGGCGCAGTGGTTTAGCGCCTGTCTTTGGCCCAGGGCGCGATCCTGGAGACCCGGGTTCGAATCCCATATCGGGCTCCCGGTGCATGGAGCCTGCTTCTCCCTCTGCCTGTGTCTCTGCCTCTCTCTCTCTCTCTGTTACTATCATAAATAAATAAAAAATTAAAAAAAAATATCAAATCCAATCGAATCGCAAAGAATCGAATTGAAAAGACTCGAATTGAAACGAATCGATTTGAAACGAAAAGAATCGAATCGAATCGAATTGAATAGAAAAAAATCGAATAGAAAAGAATTGAACCGAAAAGAATCAAATTGAATCAGTCGATTAAATTCTAGTGGAATCGAATCAAAAAGCATGAAATCGAGTCGAATCGAATCGAAAAGAATCGAATCGAATCGAAAAGAATCGAATTGTATCTAATCAAAAAGAATCGAATCGTATCGACTCGAATCGAAAAGAATCCTATAGCATCATCGAATGGAAACTAATCGAATTGAATAGAATAGAAAAGAATCGAATCGAATCAAATCGAAAACAATCAAGTTGAATTGATCGAAAAGAATCGAATTGAATCAAATCGAATCGAAATGAAAAGAATAGAATCGATTCAAATAGAAAAGAATCGAATCGAAAAGAATCAAATCGACACGAAAAGAATCGAATCGAATCAAAAAGTATCGAATTGATTCGAAAACATTCGAATCGAAAAGAATCGAATTGAAATGAATCCGATCGAAATGAAAAGAATCTACTCGATTCGAATCCAAAAGAATCGAATCCAAAAGAATCGAATCGAATCCAAAAGAATCGAATTGAATTGAATCAAAAGAAATGAATTGAATTGAATCAAAAAGGAACTAATCGAATCAAATCGAAAAAACTCGAATAGAATCAAATCGAATCAAAAAGAATCGAATAGATTCGAATAAAAAAGAATCGAATTGAGGGATCCCTGGGTGGCGCTGCGGTTTAGCGCCTGCCTTTGGCCCAGGGCGCGATCCTGGAGACCCGGGATCGAATCCCACATCGGGCTCCTGGTGCATGGAGCCTGCTTCTCCCTCTGCCTGTGTCTCTGCCTCTCTCTCTCTGTGACTATCATAAAAAAACGAATCGAATTGAATCGCGTTGAAAAAAATCATAAAGTGTCAAATCGAAAAGAATCGAATTCCATGTAACGAAAAGATTCGAATTGAACGAATCGAATCGAAACAAAAGAATCGAATCGAATCGACAGAATCAAAAAGAATCGAATCAAAACGAATCGAAAAGAAACAAATCAAGTAGAATCTAAAAGAATCGAATCGAATCAAATCGAAAAAATTCGAATAGAATTGAATCGAAAAGAATCAAAACGAATCGAACCGAAGAGAATCGATTCGAATCAAAATAAAAAGTATCGTATCAAATCGAATCGCAAAGAATCATATCAAATAGAATCGAAAGAATGCAATCAAATCTAAAACAATCGAATCGAATCGAAAAGAATCGGATTGAATGGAATCGAATCGAAAAGAATAGAACAGAATCGAAAGAAATCGAATAGAATCAAATCAAATCAAAAAGAATCGAATTGAATTGATCCTAACCAAAATAAGCGAAATGAATCGACTCGAACCGAAAAAATCAAATCGAAAAGAATCTAATCTCAACGAAAATAATCGAAATGAATAGAATCGAAAAGAATCGAATTGAATCAAATCAAAAAGAATCGAATGGAATCCAATCGAAAAGAATCAAATTGATTCGAATCGAAACAAATTGAATCCAATCGAAAAGAATCTAATTGAATCGAATCGAAAAGAATCGAATTCAATCAAAACGAATCGATTCGAATGGAATAGAAAAGAATAGAATAGAATAGAATCGAAAAGAATCAAATCGAATCGAAAAGAATCGAATCGAAAAGAATTGAATCGAAAAGAAACGAATCGAACCGAATCAAAAAGAAAAAAATCGAGTCGAATCAAATACAAAAGAATCGCTTTGAATAGCATAGAATTGAAAAGAATCGAATCAATCGAATTGAAAACAATCGAATCGAAAAGAATCGAATCAAAAAAAGTCGAATCGAAACAAAAACGATCGAATCGAATCTAAAAGAATCGTATTGAATTGAATCGAGTCGAAAAGACTCGAATCAAAAAGACTCGAATCGAATTGAATCAAATCGAAAAGAATCTAATAGAAACCACTCGAACATAAATCGAAATGATTCAAAAATGAATCGAATAGAATAGAATCGAAAAAAATCGAAACGAATCGAAACGAATCGAAACGAAATGAATCGAAGAGAATCGATTAGAATCGAAATGAAAAGAATCGTATTGAATCGAATCGAAAAGAATCAAATCAAATCGAATCGAAAGAATTGAATCAAATCGAAAAGAATCCAATCGAATCGAAAAGAATCGAACTGAATGGAATAAAATCGAAAAGAATCGAATCGAATCGAAAATCGAAATGAAACAAATCAGATCAAATGGGAAAGCATCAAATAGAATTGAAAAGAATCGAATCGAATCAAAAAGACTCGAATCGAAAAGAATCGAATTGAAAAGAATCAAATCACATCGAAAAGACTCGAATCGAATTAAAAATATCAAATCGAATCGAATCGCAAAGAATCGAATTGAAAAGACTCGAATTGAAACGGATCGATTTGAAACGAAAAGAATCGAATCGAATCGAATTGAATAGAATAAAATCGAATAGAAAAGAATCGAACCGAAAAGAAAAGAATCAAATTGAATCAGTCGATTAAATTCTAGTGGAATCGAATCAAAAAGCATGAAATCGAGTCGAATCGAATCGAAAAGAATCGAATCGAATCGAAAAGAATCGAATTGTATCTAATCAAAAAGAATCGAATCGTATCGACTCGAATCGAAAAGAATCCAATTGCATCATCGAATGGAAACTAATCGAATTGAATAGAATCGAAAAGAATCGAATCGAATCAAATCGAAAACAATCAAATTGAATTGATCGAAAAGAATCGAATTGAATCAAATCGAATCGAAATGAAAAGAATCGAATCGATTCAAATAGAAAAGAATCGAATCGAAAAGAATCAAATCGACACGAAAAGAATCGAATCGAATCAAAAAGTATCGAAATGATTCGAAAACATTCGAATTGAAAAGAATCGAAATGAAATGAATCCGATCGAAATGAAAAGAATCTACTCGATTCGAATCCAAAAGAATCGAATCCAAAAGAATCGAATCGAATCCAAAAGAATCGAATTGAATTGAATCAAAAGAAATGAATTGAATTGAATCAAAAAGGAACTAATCGAATCAAATCGAAAAAACTCGAATAGAATCAAATCGAATCAAAAAGAATCGAATAGATTCGAATAAAAAAGAATCGAATTGAGGGATCCCTGGGTGGCGCAGCGGTTTAGCGCCTGCCTTTGGCCCAGGGCGCGATCCTGGAGACCCGGGATCGAATCCCACATCGGGCTCCCGCTGCATGGAGCCTGCTTCTCCCTCTGCCTGTGTCTCTGCCTCTCTCACTCTCTCTGTGACTATCATAAAAATAAGAATCGAATTGAATCGAGTTGAAAAAATCATAAAGAATCAAATCGAAAAGAATCGAATTCCATGTAACGATAAGATTCGAATTGAAAAGAATCGAATCGAAACAAAAGAATCGAATCGAATCGACATGAATCAAAAAGAATCGAATCAAAACGAATCGAAAAGAAACAAATCAAGTAGAATCTAAAAGAACCGAATCGAATCAAATCGAAACAATTCGAATAGAATTGAATCGAAAAGAATCAAAACGAATCGAACCGAAGAGAATCGATTCGAATCAAAATAAAAAGTATCGTATCAAATCGAATCGAAAAGAATCATATCAAATAGAATCGAAAGAATGGAATCAAATCTAAAACAATCGAATGGAATCGAAAAGAATCGAATTGAACGGAATGGAATCGAAAAGAATACAATAGAATAGAATCGAAAGACATCGAATAGAATCAAATCAAATCAAAAAGAATCGAATTGAATTGATCCTAACCAAAATAAGCGAAATGAATCGACTCGAACCGAAAAAAATCAAATCAAAAAAGACTCTAATCTCAACGAAAATCATCGAAATGAATAGAATCGAAAAGAATCGAATTGAATCAAATCGAAAAGAATCGAATGGAATCCAATCGAAAAGAATCAAATTGATTCGACTCGAAACAAATTGAAACCAATCGAAAAGAATCTAATTGAATCGAATCGAAAAGAATCGAATTCAATCAAAACGAATCGATTCGAATGGAATAGAAAAGAATAGAATAGAATAGAATCGAAAAGAATCAAATCGAATCGAAAAGAATCGAATCGAAAAGAATTGAATCGAATCGAAAAGAAACGACTCGAACCGAATCAAAAAGAAAACCATCGAATCGAATCAAATACAAAAGAATCGCTTTGAATAGCATAGAATTGAAAAGAATCGAATCAATCGAATTGAAAACAATCGAATCGAAAAGAATCGAATAAAAAAAAGTCGAATCGAAACGAAAACAATCGAATCGAATCGAATCTAAAAGAATCGTATTGAATTGCATCGAGTCGAAAAGACTCGAATCAAAAACACTCGAATCGAATTGAATCAAATCGAAAAGAATCTAATAGAAACCACTCGAACAGAATCAAATCGAAATGATTCAAAATGAATCGAATAGAATAGAATCGAAAAAAATCGAATAGAATCGAAACGAATTGAATCGAAGAGAATCGATTAGAATCGAAATGAAAAGAATCGTATTGAATCGAATCGAAAAGAATCAACTCAAATCGAATCGAAAGAATTAAATCAAATCGAAAAGAATCCAATCGAATCGAAAAGAATCGAACTGAATGGAATCAAATCGAAAAGAATCGAATCGAAAAGAATCGAATCAAAAAGAATCGAATCAAATTGAATGGAATCGAATTGAATCGAAAAGAATCGAAATGAAACAAATCAGATCAAATGGGAAAGCATCAAATCGAATTGAAAAGAATCGAATCGAATCAAAAAGACTCGAATCGAAAAGAATCGAATTGAAAAGAATCGAATCGAATTGAAAAGACTCGAATCGAATTAAAAATATCAAATCGAATCGAATCGCAAAGAATCGAATTGAAAAGACTCGAATTGAAACGAATCGTTTTGAAACGAAAAGAATCGAATCGAATCGAATTGAATAGAATAAAATCGAATAGAAAAGAATCGAACCGAAAAGAAAAGAATCAAATTGAATCAGTCGATTAAATTCTAGTGGAATCGAATCAAAAAGCATGAAATCGAGTCGAATCGAATCGAAAAGAATCGAATCGAATCGAAAAGAATCGAATTGTATCTAATCAAAAAGAATCGAATCGTATCGACTCGAATCGAAAAGAATCCAATTGCATCATCGAATGGAAACTAATCGAATTGAATAGAATCGAAAAGAATCGAATCGAATCAAATCGAAAACAATCAAATTGAATTGATCGAAAAGAATCGAATTGAATCAAATCGAATCGAAATGAAAAGAATCGAATCGATTCAAATAGAAAAGAATCGAATCGAAAAGAATCAAATCGACACGAAAAGAATCGAATCGAATCAAAAAGTATCGAAATGATTCGAAAACATTCGAATTGAAAAGAATCGAAATGAAATGAATCCGACCGAAATGAAAAGAATCTACTCGATTCGAATCCAAAAGAATCGAATCCAAAAGAATCGAATCGAATCCAAAAGAATAGAATTGAATTGAATCAAAAGAAATGAATTGAATTGAATCAAAAAGGAACTAATCGAATCAAATCGAAAAAACTCGAATAGAATCAAATCGAATCAAAAAGAATCGAATAGATTCGAATAAAAAAGAATCGAATTGAGGGATCCCTGGGTGGCGCTGCGGTTTAGCGCCTGCCTTTGGCCCAGGGCGCGATCCTGGAGACCCGGGATCGAATCCCACATCGGGCTCCTGGTGCATGGAGCCTGCTTCTCCCTCTGCCTGTGTCTCTGCCTCTCTCTCTCTCTGTGACTATCATAAAAAAACGAATCGAATTGAATCGCGTTGAAAAAAATCATAAGGAGTCAAATCGAAAAGAATCGAATTCCATGTAACGAAAAGATTCGAATTGAACGAATCGAATCGAAACAAAAGAATCGAATCGAATCGACTGAATCAAAAAGAATCGAATCAAAACGAATCGAAAAGAAACAAATCGAGTAGACTCTAAAAGAATCGAATCGAATCAAATCGAAAAAATTCGAATAGAATTGAATCGAAAAGAATCAAAACGAATCGAACCGAAGAGAATCGATTCGAATCAAAATAAAAAGTATCGTATCAAATCGAATCGCAAAGAATCATATCAAATAGAATCGAAAGAATGCAATCAAATCTAAAACAATCGAATCGAATCGAAAAGAATCGGATTGAATGGAATAGAATCGAAAAGAATAGAATAGAGTCGAAAGGAATCGAATAGAATCAAATCAAATCAAAAAGAATCGAATTGAATTGATCCTAACCAAAATAAGCGAAATGAATCGACTCGAACCGAAAAAAATCAAATCGAAAAGAATCTAATCTCAACGAAAATAATCGAAATGAATAGAATCGAAAAGAATCGAATTGAATCAAATCGAAAAGAATCGAATGGAATCCAATCGAAAAGAATCAAATTGATTCGAATCGAAACAAATTGAATCCAATGGAAAAGAATCTAATTGAATCGAATCGAAAAGAATCGAATTCAATCAAAACGAATCGATTCGAATGGAATAGAAAAGAATAGAATAGAATAGAATCGAAAAGAATCAAATCGAATCGAAAAGAATCGAATCGAAAAGAATTGAATCGAATCGAAAAGAAACGACTCGAACCGAATCAAAAAGAAAACAATAGAATCGAATCAAATACAAAAGAATCGCTTTGAATAGCATAGAATTGAAAAGAATCGAATCAATCGAATTGAAAACAATCGAATCGAAAAGAATCGAATCAAAAAAAGTCGAATCGAAACGAAAATTATCGAATCGAATCTAAAAGAATCGTATTGAATTGAATCGAGTCGAAAAGACTCGAATCAAAAAGACTCGAATCGAATTGAATCAAATCGAAAAGAATCTAATAGAAACCACTCGAACATAATCAAATCGAAATGATTCAAAATGAATCGAATAGAATAGAATCGAAAAAAATCGAAACGAATCGAAACGAATCGAAACGAAATGAATCGAAGAGAATCGATTAGAATCGAAATGAAAAGAATCGTATTGAATCGAATCGAAAAGAATCAAATCGAATCGAATCGAAAGAATTGAATCAAATCGAAAAGAATCCAATCGAATCGAAAAGAATCGAACTGAATGGAATCAAATCGAAAAGAATCGAATCGAATCGAAAAGAATCGAATCAAATTGAATGGAATCGAAAAGAATCGAATTGAATCGAAAAGAATCGAAATGAAACAAATCAGATCAAATGGAAAAGCATCAAATCGAATTGAAAAGAATCGAATCGAATCAAAAAGACTCGAATCGAAAAGAATCGAATTGAAAAGAATCGAATCGAATCAAAAAGACTCGAATCGAATTAAAAATATCAAATCGGGGGATCCCTGGGTGGCGCAGTGGTTTAGCGCCTGTCTTTGGCCCAGGGCGCGATCCTGGAGACCCGGGTTCGAATCCCATATCGGGCTCCCGGTGCATGGAGCCTGCTTCTCCCTCTGCCTGTGTCTCTGCCTCTCTCTCTCTCTCTGTTACTATCATAAATAAATAAAAAATTAAAAAAAAATATCAAATCCAATCGAATCGCAAAGAATCGAATTGAAAAGACTCGAATTGAAACGAATCGATTTGAAACGAAAAGAATCGAATCGAATCGAATTGAATAGAAAAAAATCGAATAGAAAAGAATTGAACCGAAAAGAATCAAATTGAATCAGTCGATTAAATTCTAGTGGAATCGAATCAAAAAGCATGAAATCGAGTCGAATCGAATCGAAAAGAATCGAATCGAATCGAAAAGAATCGAATTGTATCTAATCAAAAAGAATCGAATCGTATCGACTCGAATCGAAAAGAATCCTATAGCATCATCGAATGGAAACTAATCGAATTGAATAGAATAGAAAAGAATCGAATCGAATCAAATCGAAAACAATCAAGTTGAATTGATCGAAAAGAATCGAATTGAATCAAATCGAATCGAAATGAAAAGAATAGAATCGATTCAAATAGAAAAGAATCGAATCGAAAAGAATCAAATCGACACGAAAAGAATCGAATCGAATCAAAAAGTATCGAATTGATTCGAAAACATTCGAATCGAAAAGAATCGAATTGAAATGAATCCGATCGAAATGAAAAGAATCTACTCGATTCGAATCCAAAAGAATCGAATCCAAAAGAATCGAATCGAATCCAAAAGAATCGAATTGAATTGAATCAAAAGAAATGAATTGAATTGAATCAAAAAGGAACTAATCGAATCAAATCGAAAAAACTCGAATAGAATCAAATCGAATCAAAAAGAATCGAATAGATTCGAATAAAAAAGAATCGAATTGAGGGATCCCTGGGTGGCGCTGCGGTTTAGCGCCTGCCTTTGGCCCAGGGCGCGATCCTGGAGACCCGGGATCGAATCCCACATCGGGCTCCTGGTGCATGGAGCCTGCTTCTCCCTCTGCCTGTGTCTCTGCCTCTCTCTCTCTGTGACTATCATAAAAAAACGAATCGAATTGAATCGCGTTGAAAAAAATCATAAAGTGTCAAATCGAAAAGAATCGAATTCCATGTAACGAAAAGATTCGAATTGAACGAATCGAATCGAAACAAAAGAATCGAATCGAATCGACAGAATCAAAAAGAATCGAATCAAAACGAATCGAAAAGAAACAAATCAAGTAGAATCTAAAAGAATCGAATCGAATCAAATCGAAAAAATTCGAATAGAATTGAATCGAAAAGAATCAAAACGAATCGAACCGAAGAGAATCGATTCGAATCAAAATAAAAAGTATCGTATCAAATCGAATCGCAAAGAATCATATCAAATAGAATCGAAAGAATGCAATCAAATCTAAAACAATCGAATCGAATCGAAAAGAATCGGATTGAATGGAATCGAATCGAAAAGAATAGAACAGAATCGAAAGAAATCGAATAGAATCAAATCAAATCAAAAAGAATCGAATTGAATTGATCCTAACCAAAATAAGCGAAATGAATCGACTCGAACCGAAAAAATCAAATCGAAAAGAATCTAATCTCAACGAAAATAATCGAAATGAATAGAATCGAAAAGAATCGAATTGAATCAAATCAAAAAGAATCGAATGGAATCCAATCGAAAAGAATCAAATTGATTCGAATCGAAACAAATTGAATCCAATCGAAAAGAATCTAATTGAATCGAATCGAAAAGAATCGAATTCAATCAAAACGAATCGATTCGAATGGAATAGAAAAGAATAGAATAGAATAGAATCGAAAAGAATCAAATCGAATCGAAAAGAATCGAATCGAAAAGAATTGAATCGAAAAGAAACGAATCGAACCGAATCAAAAAGAAAAAAATCGAGTCGAATCAAATACAAAAGAATCGCTTTGAATAGCATAGAATTGAAAAGAATCGAATCAATCGAATTGAAAACAATCGAATCGAAAAGAATCGAATCAAAAAAAGTCGAATCGAAACAAAAACGATCGAATCGAATCTAAAAGAATCGTATTGAATTGAATCGAGTCGAAAAGACTCGAATCAAAAAGACTCGAATCGAATTGAATCAAATCGAAAAGAATCTAATAGAAACCACTCGAACATAAATCGAAATGATTCAAAAATGAATCGAATAGAATAGAATCGAAAAAAATCGAAACGAATCGAAACGAATCGAAACGAAATGAATCGAAGAGAATCGATTAGAATCGAAATGAAAAGAATCGTATTGAATCGAATCGAAAAGAATCAAATCAAATCGAATCGAAAGAATTGAATCAAATCGAAAAGAATCCAATCGAATCGAAAAGAATCGAACTGAATGGAATAAAATCGAAAAGAATCGAATCGAATCGAAAATCGAAATGAAACAAATCAGATCAAATGGGAAAGCATCAAATAGAATTGAAAAGAATCGAATCGAATCAAAAAGACTCGAATCGAAAAGAATCGAATTGAAAAGAATCAAATCACATCGAAAAGACTCGAATCGAATTAAAAATATCAAATCGAATCGAATCGCAAAGAATCGAATTGAAAAGACTCGAATTGAAACGGATCGATTTGAAACGAAAAGAATCGAATCGAATCGAATTGAATAGAATAAAATCGAATAGAAAAGAATCGAACCGAAAAGAAAAGAATCAAATTGAATCAGTCGATTAAATTCTAGTGGAATCGAATCAAAAAGCATGAAATCGAGTCGAATCGAATCGAAAAGAATCGAATCGAATCGAAAAGAATCGAATTGTATCTAATCAAAAAGAATCGAATCGTATCGACTCGAATCGAAAAGAATCCAATTGCATCATCGAATGGAAACTAATCGAATTGAATAGAATCGAAAAGAATCGAATCGAATCAAATCGAAAACAATCAAATTGAATTGATCGAAAAGAATCGAATTGAATCAAATCGAATCGAAATGAAAAGAATCGAATCGATTCAAATAGAAAAGAATCGAATCGAAAAGAATCAAATCGACACGAAAAGAATCGAATCGAATCAAAAAGTATCGAAATGATTCGAAAACATTCGAATCGAAAAGAATCGAAATGAAATGAATCCGATCGAAATGAAAAGAATCTACTCGATTCGAATCCAAAAGAATCGAATCCAAAAGAATCGAATCGAATCCAAAAGAATCGAATTGAATTGAATCAAAAGAAATGAATTGAATTGAATCAAAAAGGAACTAATCGAATCAAATCGAAAAAACTCGAATAGAATCAAATCGAATCAAAAAGAATCGAATAGATTCGAATAAAAAAGAATCGAATTGAGGGATCCCTGGGTGGCGCAGCGGTTTAGCGCCTGCCTTTGGCCCAGGGCGCGATCCTGGAGACCCGGGATCGAATCCCACATCGGGCTCCCGCTGCATGGAGCCTGCTTCTCCCTCTGCCTGTGTCTCTGCCTCTCTCACTCTCTCTGTGACTATCATAAAAATAAGAATCGAATTGAATCGAGTTGAAAAAATCATAAAGAATCAAATCGAAAAGAATCGAATTCCATGTAACGACAAGATTCGAATTGAAAAGAATCGAATCGAAACAAAAGAATCGAATCGAATCGACATGAATCAAAAAGAATCGAATCAAAACGAATCGAAAAGAAACAAATCAAGTAGAATCTAAAAGAACCGAATCGAATCAAATCGAAACAATTCGAATAGAATTGAATCGAAAAGAATCAAAACGAATCGAACCGAAGAGAATCGATTCGAATCAAAATAAAAAGTATCGTATCAAATCGAATCGAAAAGAATCATATCAAATAGAATCGAAAGAATGGAATCAAATCTAAAACAATCGAATGGAATCGAAAAGAATCGAATTGAACGGAATGGAATCGAAAAGAATACAATAGAATAGAATCGAAAGACATCGAATAGAATCAAATCAAATCAAAAAGAATCGAATTGAATTGATCCTAACCAAAATAAGCGAAATGAATCGACTCGAACCGAAAAAAATCAAATCGAAAAGACTCTAATCTCAACGAAAATCATCGAAATGAATAGAATCGAAAAGAATCGAATTGAATCAAATCGAAAAGAATCGAATGGAATCCAATCGAAAAGAATCAAATTGATTCGACTCGAAACAAATTGAAACCAATCGAAAAGAATCTAATTGAATCGAATCGAAAAGAATCGAATTCAATCAAAACGAATCGATTCGAATGGAATAGAAAAGAATAGAATAGAATAGAATCGAAAAGAATCAACTCGAATCGAAAAGAATCGAATCGAAAAGAATTGAATCGAATCGAAAAGAAACGAATCGAACCGAATCAAAAAGAAAACCATCGAATCGAATCAAATACAAAAGAATCGCTTTGAATAGCATAGAATTGAAAAGAATCGAATCAATCGAATTGAAAACAATCGAATCGAAAAGAATCGAATCAAAAAAAGTCGAATCGAAACGAAAACAATCGAATCGAATCGAATCTAAAAGAATCGTATTGAATTGCATCGAGTCGAAAAGACTCGAATCAAAAACACTCGAATCGAATTGAATCAAATCGAAAAGAATCTAATAGAAACCACTCGAACAGAATCAAATCGAAATGATTCAAAATGAATCGAATAGAATAGAATCGAAAAAAATCGAATAGAATCGAAACGAATTGAATCGAAGAGAATCGATTAGAATCGAAATGAAAAGAATCGTATTGAATCGAATCGAAAAGAATCAACTCAAATCGAATCGAAAGAATTGAATCAAATCGAAAAGAATCCAATCGAATCGAAAAGAATCGAACTGAATGGAATCAAATCGAAAAGAATCGAATCGAAAAGAATCGAATCGAAAAGAATCGAATCAAATTGAATGGAATCGAATTGAATCGAAAAGAATCGAAATGAAACAAATCAGATCAAATGGGAAAGCATCAAATCGAATTGAAAAGAATCGAATCGAATCAAAAAGACTCGAATCGAAAAGAATCGAATTGAAAAGAATCGAATCGAATTGAAAAGACTCGAATCGAATTAAAAATATCAAATCGAATCGAATCGCAAAGAATCGAATTGAAAAGACTCGAATTGAAACGAATCGTTTTGAAACGAAAAGAATCGAATCGAATCGAATTGAATAGAATAAAATCGAATAGAAAAGAATCGAACCGAAAAGAAAAGAATCAAATTGAATCAGTCGATTAAATTCTAGTGGAATCGAATCAAAAAGCATGAAATCGAGTCGAATCGAATCGAAAAGAATCGAATCGAATCGAAAAGAATCGAATTGTATCTAATCAAAAAGAATCGAATCGTATCGACTCGAATCGAAAAGAATCCAATTGCATCATCGAATGGAAACTAATCGAATTCAATAGAATCGAAAAGAATCGAATCGAATCAAATCGAAAACAATCAAATTGAATTGATCGAAAAGAATCGAATTGAATCAAATCGAATCGAAATGAAAAGAATCGAATCGATTCAAATAGAAAAGAATCGAATCGAAAAGAATCAAATCGACACGAAAAGAATCGAATCGAATCAAAAAGTATCGAATTGATTCGAAAACATTCGAATTGAAAAGAATCGAAATGAAATGAATCCGATCGAAATGAAAAGAATCTACTCGATTCGAATCCAAAAGAATCGAATCCAAAAGAATCGAATCGAATCCAAAAGAATCGAATTGAATTGAATCAAAAGAAATGAATTGAATTGAATCAAAAAGGAACTAATCGAATCAAATCGAAAAAACTCGAATAGAATCAAATCGAATCAAAAAGAATCGAATAGATTCGAATAAAAAAGAATCGAATTGAGGGATCCCTGGGTGGCGCTGCGGTTTAGCGCCTGCCTTTGGCCCAGGGCGCGATCCTGGAGACCCGGGATCGAATCCCACATCGGGCTCCTGGTGCATGGAGCCTGCTTCTCCCTCTGCCTGTGTCTCTGCCTCTCTCTCTCTCTGTGACTATCATAAAAAAACGAATCGAATTGAATCGCGTTGAAAAAAATCATAAGGAGTCAAATCGAAAAGAATCGAATTCCATGTAACGAAAAGATTCGAATTGAACGAATCGAATCGAAACAAAAGAATCGAATCGAATCGACTGAATCAAAAAGAATCGAATCAAAACGAATCGAAAAGAAACAAATCGAGTAGACTCTAAAAGAATCGAATCGAATCAAATCGAAAAAATTCGAATAGAATTGAATCGAAAAGAATCAAAACGAATCGAACCGAAGAGAATCGATTCGAATCAAAATAAAAAGTATCGTATCAAATCGAATCGAAAAGAATCATATCAAATAGAATCGAAAGAATGCAATCAAATCTAAAACAATCGAATCGAATCGAAAAGAATCGGATTGAATGGAATAGAATCGAAAAGAATAGAATAGAATCGAAAGAAATCGAATAGAATCAAATCAAATCAAAAAGAATCGAATTGAATTGATCCTAACCAAAATAAGCGAAATGAATCGACTCGAACCGAAAAAAATCAAATCGAAAAGAATCTAATCTCAACGAAAATAATCGAAATGAATAGAATCGAAAAGAATCGAATTGAATCAAATCAAAAAGAATCGAATGGAATCCAATCGAAAAGAATCAAATTGATTCGACTCGAAACAAATTGAATCCAATCGAAAAGAATCTAATTGAATCGAATCGAAAAGAATCGAATTCAATCAAAACGAATCGATTCGAATGGAATAGAAAAGAATAGAATAGAATAGAATCGAAAAGAATCAAATCGAATCGAAAAGAATCGAATCGAAAAGAATTGAATCGAAAAGAAACGAATCGAACCGAATCAAAAAGAAAAAAATCGAGTCGAATCAAATACAAAAGAATCGCTTTGAATAGCATAGAATTGAAAAGAATCGAATCAATCGAATTGAAAACAATCGAATCGAAAAGAATCGAATCAAAAAAAGTCGAATCGAAACAAAAACAATCGAATCGAATCTAAAAGAATCGTATTGAATTGAATCGAGTCGAAAAGACTCGAATCAAAAAGACTCGAATCGAATTGAATCAAATCGAAAAGAATCTAATAGAAACCACTCGAACATAAATCGAAATGATTAAAAAATGAATCGAATAGAATAGAATCGAAAAAAATCGAAACGAATCGAAACGAATCGAAACGAAATGAATCGAAGAGAATCGATTAGAATCGAAATGAAAAGAATCGTATTGAATCGAATCGAAAAGAATCAAATCAAATCGAATCGAAAGAATTGAATCAAATCGAAAAGAATCCAATCGAATCGAAAAGAATCGAACTGAATGGAATAAAATCGAAAAGAATCGAATCGAATCGAAAAGAATCGAAATGAAACAAATCAGATCAAATGGGAAAGCATCAAATCGAATTGAAAAGAATCGAATCGAATCAAAAAGACTCGAATCGAAAAGAATCGAATTGAAAAGAATCAAATCACATCGAAAAGACTCGAATCGAATTAAAAATATCAAATCGAATCGAATCGCAAAGAATCGAATTGAAAAGACTCGAATTGAAACGGATCGATTTGAAACGAAAAGAATCGAATCGAATCGAATTGAATAGAATAAAATCGAATAGAAAAGAATCGAACCGAAAAGAAAAGAATCAAATTGAATCAGTCGATTAAATTCTAGTGGAATCGAATCAAAAAGCATGAAATCGAGTCGAATCGAATCGAAAAGAATCGAATCGAATCGAAAAGAATCGAATTGTATCTAATCAAAAAGAATCGAATCGTATCGACTCGAATCGAAAAGAATCCAATTGCATCATCGAATGGAAACTAATCGAATTGAATAGAATCGAAAAGAATCGAATCGAATCAAATCGAAAACAATCAAATTGAATTGATCGAAAAGAATCGAATTGAATCAAATCGAATCGAAATGAAAAGAATCGAATCGATTCAAATAGAAAAGAATCGAATCGAAAAGAATCAAATCGACACGAAAAGAATCGAATCGAATCAAAAAGTATCGAATTGATTCGAAAACATTCGAATTGAAAAGAATCGAAATGAAATGAATCCGATCGAAATGAAAAGAATCTACTCGATTCGAATCCAAAAGAATCGAATCCAAAAGAATCGAATCGAATCCAAAAGAATCGAATTGAATTGAATCAAAAGAAATGAATTGAATTGAATCAAAAAGGAACTAATCGAATCAAATCGAAAAAACTCGAATAGAATCAAATCGAATCAAAAAGAATCGAATAGATTCGAATAAAAAAGAATCGAATTGAGGGATCCCTGGGTGGCGCAGCGGTTTAGCGCCTGCCTTTGGCCCAGGGCGCGATCCTGGAGACCCGGGATCGAATCCCACATCGGGCTCCTGGTGCATGGAGCCTGCTTCTCCCTCTGCCTGTGTCTCTGCCTCTCTCTCTCTGTGACTATCATAAAAAAACGAATCGAATTGAATCGCGTTGAAAAAAATCATAAAGAGTCAAATCGAAAAGAATCGAATTCCATGTAACGAAAAGATTCGAATTGAACGAATCGAATCGAAACAAAAGAATCGAATCGAATCGACTGAATCAAAAAGAATCGAATCAAAACGAATCGAAAAGAAACAAATCAAGTAGAATCTAAAAGAATCGAATCGAATCAAATCGAAAAAATTCGAATAGAATTGAATCGAAAAGAATCAAAACGAATCGAACCGAAGAGAATCGATTCGAATCAAAATAAAAAGTATCGTATCAAATCGAATCTTAAAGAATCATATCAAATAGAATCGAAAGAATGCAATCAAATCTAAAACAATCGAATCGAATCGAAAAGAATCGGATTGAATGGAATCGAATCGAAAAGAATAGAATAGAATCGAAAGAAATCGAATAGAATCAAATCAAATCAAAAAGAATCGAATTGAATTGATCCTAACCAAAATAAGCGAAATGAATCGACTCGAACCGAAAAAAATCAAATCGAAAAGAATCTAATCTCAACGAAAATCATCGAAATGAATAGAATCGAAAAGAATCGAATTGAATCAAATCGAAAAGAATCGAATGGAATCCAATCGAAAAGAATCAAATTGATTCGAATCGAAACAAATTGAATCCAATGGAAAAGAATCTAATTGAATCGAATCGAAAAGAATCGAATTCAATCAAAACGAATCGATTCGAATGGAATAGAAAAGAATAGAATAGAATAGAATCGAAAAGAATCAAATCGAATCGAAAAGAATCGAATCGAAAAGAATTGAATCGAGTCGAAAAGAAACGAATCGAACCGAATCAAAAGAAAAAAATGGAATCGAATCAAATACAAAAGAATCGCTTTGAATAGCATAGAATTGAAAAGAATCGAATCAATCGAATTGAAAACAATCGAATCGAAAAGAATCGAATCAAAAAAAGTCGAATCGAAACTAAAACAATCGAATCGAATCTAAAAGAATCGTATATAATTGAATCGAGTCGAAAAGACTCGAATCAAAAAGACTCGAATCGAATTGAATCAAATCGAAAAGAATCTAATAGAAACCACTCGAACAGAATCAAATCGAAATGATTCAAAATGAATCGAATAGAATAGAATCGAAAAAAATCGAAACGAATCGAAACGAATCGAAACGAAATGAATCGAAGAGAATCGATTAGAATCGGAAGGAAAAGAATCGTATTGAATCGAATCGAAAAGAATCAAATCAAATCGAATCGAAAGAATTGAATCAAATTGAAAAGAATCCAATCGAATCGAAAAGAATCGAACTGAATGGAATCAAATCGAAAAGAATCGAATCGAAAAGAATCGAATCAAATTGAATGGAATCGAAAAGAATCGAATTGAATCGAAAAGAATCGAAATGAAACAAATCAGATCCAATGGAAAAGCATCAAATCGAATTGAAAAGAATCGAATCGAATCAAAAAGACTCGAATCGAAAAGAATCGAATTGAAAAGAATCGAATCGAATTGAAAAGACTCGAATCGAATTAAAAATATCAAATCGAATCGAATCGCAAAGAATCGAATTGAAAAGACTCGAATTGAAACGAATCGATTTGAAACGAAAAGAATCGAATCGAATCGAATTGAATAGAATAAAATCGAATAGAAAAGAATCGAACCGAAAAGAAAAGAATCAAATTGAATCAGTCGATTAAATTCTAGTGGAATCGAATCAAAAAGCATGAAATCGAGTCGAATCGAATCGAAAAGAATCGAATCGAATCGAAAAGAATCGAATTGTATCTAATCAAAAAGAATCGAATCGTATCGACTCGAATCGAAAAGAATCCAATTGCATCATCGAATGGAAACTAATCGAATTGAATAGAATCGAAAAGAATCGAATCGAATCAAATCGAAAACAATCAAATTGAATTGATCGAAAAGAATCGAATTGAATCAAATCGAATCGAAATGAAAAGAATCGAATCGATTCAAATAGAAAAGAATCGAATCGAAAAGAATCAAATCGACACGAAAAGAATCGAATCGAATCAAAAAGTATCGAATTGATTCGAAAACATTCGAATTGAAAAGAATCGAAATGAAATGAATCCGATCGAAATGAAAAGAATCTACTCGATTCGAATCCAAAAGAATCGAATCCAAAAGAATCGAATCGAATCCAAAAGAATCGAATTGAATTGAATCAAAAGAAATGAATTGAATTGAATCAAAAAGGAACTAATCGAATCAAATCGAAAAAAATCGAAAAGAATCAAATCGAATCAAATAGATTCGAATAAAAAAGAATCGAATTGAGGGATCCCTGGGTGGTGCTGCGGTTTAGCGCATGCCTTTGGCCCAGGGTTCGAACCTGGAGAATCGGGATCGAATCCCACTTCGGGCTCCTGGTGCATGGAGCCTGCTTCTCCCTCTGCCTGTGTCTCTGCCTCTCTGTCTCTCTCTGTGACTATCATAAAAAAAAGAATCGAATTGAATCGAGTTCAAAAAAATCATAAAGAATCAAATCGAAAAGAATCGGATTCCAAGTAACGAAAAGATTCGAATTGAACGAATCGAATCGAAACAAAAGAATCGATTCGAATCGACATGAATCAAAAAGAATCGAATCAAAACGAATCGAAAAGAAACAAATCAAGTAGAATCTAAGAGAATCGAATCGAATCAAATCGAAAAAATTCGAATAGAATTGAATCGAAAAGAATCAAAACGAATCGAACCGAAGAGAATCGATTCATATCAAAATAAAAAGTATCGTATCAAATCGAATCGAAAAGAATCATATCAAATAGAATCGAAAGAATGGAATCAAATCTAAAACAATCGAATCGAATCGAAAAGAATCGGATTGAATGGAATAGAATCGAATAGAATAGAATAGAATCGAAAGAAATCGAATAGAATCAAATCAAATCAAAAAGAATCGAATTGAATTGATCCTAACCAAAATAAGCGAAATGAATCGACTCAAACCGAAAAAATCAAATCGAAAAGAATCTAATCTCAACGAAAATAATCGAAATGAATAGAATCGAAAAGAATCGAATTGAATCAAATCGAAAAGAATCGAATGGAATCCAATCGAAAAGAATCAAATTGATTCGAATCGAAACAAATTGAATCCAATCGAAAAGATTCTAATTGAATCGAATCGAAAAGAATCGAATTCAATCAAAACGAATCGATTCGAATGGAATAGAAAAGAATAGAATAGAATAGAATCGAAAAGAATCAACTCGAATCGAAAAGAATCGAATCGAAAAGAATTGAATCGAATCGAAAAGAAACGAATCGAACCGAATCAAAAAGAAAACAATCGAATCGAATCAAATACAGAAGAATCGCTTTGAATAGCATAGAATTTAAAAGAATCGAATCAATCGAATTGAAAACAATCGAATCGAAAAGAATCGAATCAAAAAAGTCGAATCGAAACTAAAACAATCGAATCGAATCTAAAAGAATCGTATTGAATTGAATCGAGTCGAAAAGACTCGAATCAAAAAGACTCGAATCGAATTGAATCAAATCGAAAAGAATCTAATAGAAAAAACTCGAACAGAATCAAATCGAAATGATTCAAAATGAATCGAATAGAATAGAATCGAAAAAAATCGAAACGAATCGAAACGAATCGAAACGAAATGAATCGAAGAGAATCGATTAGAATCGAAATGAAAAGAATCGTATTGAATCGAATCGAAAAGAATCAAATCAAATCGAATCGAAAGAATTCAATCAAATCGAAAAGAATCCAATCGAATCGAAAAGAATCGAACTGAATGGAATCAAATCGAAAAGAATCGAATCGAATCGAAAAGAATCGAATCAAATTGAATGGAATCGAAAAGAATCGAATTGAATCGAAAAGAATCGAAATGAAACAAATCAGATCAAATGGAAAAGCATCAAATCGAATTGAAAAGAATCGAATCGAATAGAAATGAATCGAATCAAAAAGACTCGAATCGAAAAGAATCGAATTGAAAAGAATCAAATCAAATCGAAAAGACTCGAATCGAATTAAAAATATCAAATCGAATCGAATCGCAAAGAATCGAATTGAAAAGACTCGAATTGAAACGAATCGATTTGAAACGAAAAGAATCGAATCGAATCGAATTGAATAGAAAAAAATCGAATACAAAAGAATCGAACCGAAAAGAAAAGAATCAAATTGAATCAGTCGATTAAATTCTAGTGGAATCGAATCAAAAAGCATGAAATCGAGTCAAATCGAATCGAAAAGAATCGAATCGAATCGAAAAGAATCGAATTGTATCTAATCAAAAAGAATCGAAACGTATCGACTCGAATCGAAAAGAATCCAATTGCATCATCGAATGGAAACTAATCGAATTGAATAGAATCGAAAAGAATCGAATCGAATCAAATCGAAAACAATCAAATTGAATTGATCGAAAAGAATCGAATTGAATCAAATCGAATCGAAATGAAAAGAATCGAATCGATTCAAATAGAAAAGAATCGAATCGAAAAGAATCAAATCGACACGAAAAGAATCGAATCGAATCAAAAAGTATCGAATTGATTCGAAAACATTCGAATCGAAAAGAATCGAATTGAAATGAATCCGATCGAAATGAAAAGAATCTACTCGATTCGAATCCAAAAGAATCGAATCCAAAAGAATCGAATCGAATCCAAAAGAATGGAATTGAATTGAATCAAAAGAAATGAATTGAATTGAATCAAAAAGGAACTAATCGAATCAAATCGAAAAAACTCGTATAGAATCAAATCGAATCAAAAAGAATCGAATAGATTCGAATAAAAAAGAATCGAATTGAGGGATCCCTGGGTGGCGCAGCGGTTTAGCGCCTGCCTTTGGCCCAGGGCGCGATCCTGGAGACCCGGGATCGAATCCCACAACGGGCTCCTGGTGCATGGAGCCTACTTCTACCTCTGCCTGTGTCTCTGCCTCTCTGTCTCTCTCTGGGACTATCATAAAAAAACGAATCGAATTGAATCGCGTTGAAAAAAATCATAAAGAGTCAAATCGAAAAGAATCGAATTCCATATAACGAAAAGATTCGATTGAACGAATCGAATCGAAACAAAAGAATCGATTCGAATCGACTGAATCAAAAAGAATCGAATCAAAACGAATCGAAAAAAAACAAATCAAGTAGAATCTAAAAGAATCGAATCGAATCAAATCGAAAAAATTCGAATAGAATTGAATCGAAAAGAATCAAAAGGAATCGAACCGAAGAGAATCGATTCGAATCAAAATAAAAAGTATCGTATCAAATCGAATCGAAAAGAATCATTTCAAATAGAATCGAAAGAATGCAATCAAATCTAAAACAATCGAATCGAATCGAAAAGAATCGGATTGAATGGAATAGAATCGAATAGAATAGAATAGAATCTAAAGAAATCGAATAGAATCAAATCAAATCAAAAAGAATCGAATTGAATTGATCCTAACCAAAATAAGCGAAATGAATCGACTCGAACCGAAAAAAATCAAATCGAAAAGAATCTAATCTCAACGAAAATAATCGAAATGAATAGAATCGAAAAGAATCGAATTGAATCAAATCGAAAAGAATCGAATGGAATCCAATCGAAAAGAATCAAATTGATTCGAATCGAAACAAATTGAATCCAATGGAAAAGAATCTAATTGAATCGAATCGAAAAGAATCGAATTCAATCAAAACGAATCCATTCGAATGGAATAGAAAAGAATAGAATAGAATAGAATCGAAAAGAATCAAATCGAATCGAAAAGAATCGAATCGAAAAGAATTGAATCGAATCAAAAAGAAACGAATCGAACCGAATCAAAAAGAAAACAATCGAATCGAATCAAATACAAAAGAATCGCTTTGAATAGCATAGAATTGAAAAGAATCGAATCAATCGAATTGAAAACAATCGAATCGAAAAGAATCGAATCAAAAAAGTCGAATCGAAACGAAAACAATCGAATCGAATCTAAAAGAATCGTATTGAATTGAATCGAGACGAAAAGACTCGAATCAAAAAGACTCGAATCGAATTGAATCAAATCGAAAAGAATCTAATAGAAAAAACTCGAACAGAATCAAATCGAAATGATTCAAAATGAATCGAATAGAATAGAATCGAAAAAAATCGAATAGAATCGAAACGAATCGAAACGAAATGAATCGAAGAGAATCGATTAGAATCGAAATGAAAAGAATCGTATTGAATCGAATCGAAAAGAATCAAATCAAATCGAATCAAAAGAATTGAATCAAATCGAAAAGAATCCAATCGAATCGAAAAGAATCGAACTGAATGGAATCAAATCGAAAAGAATCTAATCGAATCGAAAAGAATCGAATCAAATTGAATGGAATCGAAAAGAATCGAATTGAATCGAAAAGAATCGAAATGAAACAAATCAGATCAAATGGAAAAGCATCAAATCGAATTGAAAAGAATCGAATCGAATCAAAAAGACTCGAATCGAAAAGAATCGAATTGAAAAGAATCGAATCGAATTGAAAAGACTCGAATCGAATCAAAAAGACTCGAATCGAATTAAAAATATCAAATCGAATCGAATCGCAAAGAATCGAATTGAAAAGACTCGAATTGAAACGAATCGATTTGAAACGAAAAGAATCGAATCGAATCGAATCGAATTGAATTGAAAGAATCGAATTGAATATTAAAAAATCGAATAGAAAAGAATCGAACCGAAAAGAAAAGAATCAAATTGAATCAGTCGATTAAATTCTAGTCGAATCGAATCAAAAAGCATGAAATCGAGTCGAATCGAATCGAAAAGAATCGAATCGAATCGAAAAGAATCGAATTGTATCTAATCAAAAAGAATCGAATCGTATCGACTCGAATCGAAAAGACTCCAAATGCATCATCGAATGGAAAATAATCGAATTGAATAGAATAGAAAAGAATCGAATCGAATCAAATCGAAAATAATCAAATTGAATTGATCGAAAAGAATCGAATTGAATCAAATCGAATTGAAATGAAAAGAATCGAATCGATTAAAAGAATCGATTCGAAAAGAATCAAATCGACACGAATAGAATCGAATCGAATCAAAAAGTATCGAATGGATTCGAAAACATTCGAATCGAAAAGAATCGAATTGAAATGAATCCGATCGAAATGAAAAGAATCTACTCGATTCGAATCCAAAAGAATCGAATCCAAAAGAATCGAATCGAATCCAAAAGAATAGAATTGAATTGAATCAAAAGAAATGAATTGAATTGAATCAAAAAGGAACTAATCGAATCAAATCAAAAATAATCGAATAGAATCAAATCGAATCAAAAAGAATCGAATAGATTCGAATAAAAAAGAATCGAATTGAGGGATCCCTGGGTGGCGCAGCGGTTTAGCGCCTGCCTTTGGCCCAGGGCGCGATCCTGGAGACGCGGGATCGAATCCCACATCGGGCTCCTGGTGCATGGAGCCTGCTTTTCCCTCTGCCTGTGTCTCTGCCTCTCTGTCTCTCTCTGTGACTATCATAAAAAAAAGAATCGAATTGAATCGCGTTGAATAAAATCATAAGGAATCAAATCGAAAAGAATCGAATTCCATGTAACGAAAAGATTCGAATTGAAAAGAATCGAATCGAAACAAAAGAATCGAATCGAATCGACATGAATCAAAAAGAATCGAATCAAAACGAATCGAAAACAAACAAATCAAGTAGAATCTAAAAGAATCGAATCGAATCAAATCGAAAAAATTCGAATAGAATTGAATCGAAAAGAATCAAAACGAATCGAACCGAAGAGAATCGATTCGAATCAAAATAAAAAGTATCGTATCAAATCGAATCGAAAAGAATCATATCAAATAGAATCGAAAGAATGGAATCAAATCTAAAACAATCGAATCGAATCGAAAAGAATCGGATTGGAAGGAATAGCAACGAAAAGAATAGAATAGAATCGAAAGAAATCGAATAGAATCAAATCAAATCAAAAAGAATCGAATTGAATTGATCCTAACCAAAATAAGCGAAATGAATCGACTCGAACAGAAAAAAATCAAATCGAAAAGAATCTAATCTCAACGAAAATCATCGAAATGAATAGAATCGAAAAGAATCGAATTGAATCAAATCGAAAAGAATCGAATGGAATCCAATCGAAAAGAATCAAATTGATTCGAATCGAAACAAATTGAATCCAATCGAAAAGAATCTAATTGAATCGAATCGAAAAGAATCGAATTCAGTCAAAACGAATCGATTCGAATGGAAGAGAAAAGAATAGAATAGAATAGAATCGAAAAGAATCAAATCGAATCGAAAAGAATCGAATCGAAAAGAATTGAATCGAATCGAAAAGAAACGAATCGAACCGAATCAAAAAGAAAACAATCGAATCGAATCAAATACAAAAGAATCGCTTTGAATAGCATAGAATTGAAAAGAATCGAATCAATCGAATTGAAAACAATCGAATCGAAAAGAATCGAATCAAAAAAAGTCGAATCGAAACGAAAACAATCGAATCGAATCGAATCTAAAAGAATCGTATTGAATTGAATCGAGTCGAAAAGACTCGAATCAAAAAGACTCGAATCGAATTGAATCAAATCGAAAAGAATCTAATAGAAACCACTCGAACAGAATCAAATCGAAATCATTCAAAATGAATCGAATAGAATAGAATCGAAAAAAATCGAATAGAATCGAAACGAATCGAAACGAAATGAATCGAAGAGAATCGATTAGAATCGAAATGAAAAGAATCGTACTGAATCGAATTGAAAAGAATCAAATCAAATCGAATCGAAAGAATTGAATCAAATCGAAAAGAATCCAATCGAATCGAAAAGAAACGAACTGAATGGAATCAAATCGAAAAGAATCTAATCGAATCGAAAAGAATCGAATCAAATTTAATGGAATCGAAAAGAATCGAATTGAATCGAAAAGAATCGAAATGAAACAAATCAGATCAAATGGAAAAGCATCAAATCGAATTGAAAAGAATCGAATCGAATCGAAATGAATCGAATCAAAAAGAATCGAATCGAAAAGAATCGAATTGAAAAGAATCGAATCGAATCAAAAAGACTCGAATCGAATTAAAAATATCAAATCGAATCGAATCGCAAAGAATCGAATTGAAAAGACTCGAATTGAAACGAATCGATTTGAAACGAAAAGAATCGAATCGAATCGAATCGAATTGAATTGAAAGAATCGAATTGAATATTAAAAAATCGAATAGAAAAGAATCGAACCGAAAAGAAAAGAATCAAATTGAATCAGTCGATTAAATTCTAGTCGAATCGAATCAAAAAGCATGAAATCGAGTCGAATCGAATCGAAAAGAATCGAATCGAATCGAAAAGAATCGAATTGTATCTAATCAAAAAGAATCGAATCGTATCGACTCGAATCGAAAAGACTCCAAATGCATCATCGAATGGAAAATAATCGAATTGAATAGAATAGAAAAGAATCGAATCGAATCAAATCGAAAATAATCAAATTGAATTGATCGAAAAGAATCGAATTGAATCAAATCGAATTGAAATGAAAAGAATCGAATCGATTAAAAGAATCGATTCGAAAAGAATCAAATCGACACGAATAGAATCGAATCGAATCAAAAAGTATCGAATGGATTCGAAAACATTCGAATCGAAAAGAATCGAATTGAAATGAATCCGATCGAAATGAAAAGAATCTACTCGATTCGAATCCAAAAGAATCGAATCCAAAAGAATCGAATCGAATCCAAAAGAATAGAATTGAATTGAATCAAAAGAAATGAATTGAATTGAATCAAAAAGGAACTAATCGAATCAAATCAAAAATAATCGAATAGAATCAAATCGAATCAAAAAGAATCGAATAGATTCGAATAAAAAAGAATCGAATTGAGGGATCCCTGGGTGGCGCAGCGGTTTAGCGCCTGCCTTTGGCCCAGGGCGCGATCCTGGAGACGCGGGATCGAATCCCACATCGGGCTCCTGGTGCATGGAGCCTGCTTTTCCCTCTGCCTGTGTCTCTGCCTCTCTGTCTCTCTCTGTGACTATCATAAAAAAAAGAATCGAATTGAATCGCGTTGAATAAAATCATAAGGAATCAAATCGAAAAGAATCGAATTCCATGTAACGAAAAGATTCGAATTGAAAAGAATCGAATCGAAACAAAAGAATCGAATCGAATCGACATGAATCAAAAAGAATCGAATCAAAACGAATCGAAAACAAACAAATCAAGTAGAATCTAAAAGAATCGAATCGAATCAAATCGAAAAAATTCGAATAGAATTGAATCGAAAAGAATCAAAACGAATCGAACCGAAGAGAATCGATTCGAATCAAAATAAAAAGTATCGTATCAAATCGAATCGAAAAGAATCATATCAAATAGAATCGAAAGAATGGAATCAAATCTAAAACAATCGAATCGAATCGAAAAGAATCGGATTGGAAGGAATAGCAACGAAAAGAATAGAATAGAATCGAAAGAAATCGAATAGAATCAAATCAAATCAAAAAGAATCGAATTGAATTGATCCTAACCAAAATAAGCGAAATGAATCGACTCGAACAGAAAAAAATCAAATCGAAAAGAATCTAATCTCAACGAAAATCATCGAAATGAATAGAATCGAAAAGAATCGAATTGAATCAAATCGAAAAGAATCGAATGGAATCCAATCGAAAAGAATCAAATTGATTCGAATCGAAACAAATTGAATCCAATCGAAAAGAATCTAATTGAATCGAATCGAAAAGAATCGAATTCAGTCAAAACGAATCGATTCGAATGGAAGAGAAAAGAATAGAATAGAATAGAATCGAAAAGAATCAAATCGAATCGAAAAGAATCGAATCGAAAAGAATTGAATCGAATCGAAAAGAAACGAATCGAACCGAATCAAAAAGAAAACAATCGAATCGAATCAAATACAAAAGAATCGCTTTGAATAGCATAGAATTGAAAAGAATCGAATCAATCGAATTGAAAACAATCGAATCGAAAAGAATCGAATCAAAAAAAGTCGAATCGAAACGAAAACAATCGAATCGAATCGAATCTAAAAGAATCGTATTGAATTGTATCGAGTCGAAAAGACTCGAATCAAAAAGACTCGAATCGAATTGAATCAAATCGAAAAGAATGTAATAGAAACCACTCGAACAGAATCAAATCGAAATGATTCAAAATGAATCGAATAGAATAGAATCGAAAAAAATCGAATAGAATCGAAACGAATCGAAATGAATCGAAGAGAATCGATTAGAATCGAAATGAAAAGAATCGTACTGAATCGAATTGAAAAGAATCAAATCAAATCGAATCGAAAGAATTGAATCAAATCGAAAAGAATCCAATCGAATCGAAAAGAAACGAACTGAATGGAATCAAATCGAAAAGAATCTAATCGAATCGAAAAGAATCGAATCAAATTTAATGGAATCGAAAAGAATCGAATTGAATCGAAAAGAATCGAAATGAAACAAATCAGATCAAATGGAAAAGCATCAAATCGAATTGACAAGAATCGAATCGAATCGAAATGAATCGAATCAAAAAGAATCGAATCGAAAAGAATCGAATTGAAAAGAATCGAATCGAATCGAAAAGACTCGAATCGAATTAAAAATATCAAATCGAATCGAATCGCAAAGAATCGAATTGAAAAGACTCGAATTGAAACGAATCGATTTGAAACGAAAAGAATCGAATCGAATCGAATCGAATTGAAAGAATCGAATTGAATAGAAAAAAATCGAATAGAAAAGAATCGAACCGAAAAGAAAAGAATCAAATTGAATCAGTCGATTAAATTCTAGTCGAATCGAATCAAAAAGCATGAAATCGAGTCGAATCGAATCGAAAAGCATCGAATCGAATCGAAAAGAATCGAATTGTATCTAATCAAAAAGAATCGAATCGTATCGACTCGAATCGAATAGAATCCAATTGCATCATCGAATGGAAACTAATCGAATTGAATAGAATAGAAAAGATTCGAATCGAATCAAATCGAAAACAATCAAATTGAATTGATCGAAAAGAATCGAATTGAATCAAATCGAATCGAAATGAAAAGAGTCGAATCGATTCAAATAGAAAAGAATCGAATCGAAAAGAATCAAATCGACACGAAAAGAATCGAATCGAATCAAAAAGTATCGAATGGATTCGAAAACATTCGAATCGAAAAGAATCGAATTGAAATGAATCCGATCGAAATGAAAAGAATCTACTCGATTCGAATCCAAAAGGATCGAATCCAAAAGAATCGAATCGAATCCAAAAGAATCGAATTGAATTGAATCAAAAGAAATGAATTGAATTGAATCAAAAAGGAACTAATCGAATCAAATCGAAAATAATCGAATAGAATCAAATCGAATCAAAAAGAATCGAATAGATTCGAATCAAAAAGAATCGAATTGAGGGATCCCTGGGTGGCGCAGCGGTTTAGCGCCTGCCTTTGGCCCAGGGCGCGATCCTGGAGACGCGGGATCGAATCCCACATCGGGCTCCCGCTGCATGGAGCCTGCTTCTCCCTCTGCCTGTGTCTCTGCCTCTCTGTCTCTCTCTGTGACTATCATAAAAAAAAGAATCGAATTGAATCGCGTTGAAAAAAATCATAAAGAATCAAATCGAAAAGAATCGAATTCCATGTAACGAAAAGATTCGAATTGAAAAGAATCGAATCGAAACAAAAGAATCGAATCGAATCGACATGAATCAAAAAGAATCGAATCAAAACGAATCGAAAAGAAACAAATCAAGTAGAATCTAAAAGAATCGAATCGAATCGAATCGAAAAAATTCGAATAGAATTGAATCGAAAAGAATCAAAACGAATCGAACCGAGGAGAATCGATTCGAATCAAAATAAAAAGTATCGTATCAAATCGAATCGAAAAGAATCATTTCAAATAGAATCGAAAGAATGGAATCAAATGTAAAACAATCGAATCGAATCGAAAAGAATCGGATTGAATGGAATAGAATCGAAAAGAATATAATAGAATCGAAAGAAATCGAATAGAATCAAATCAAATCAAAAAGAATCAAATTGAATTGATCCTAAACAAAATAAGCGAAATGAATCGACTCGAACCGAAAAAAATCAAATCGAAAAGAATCTAACCTCAACGAAAATCATCGAAATGAATAGAATCGAAAAGAATCGAATTGAATCAAATCGAAAAGAATCGAATGGAATCCAATCGAAAAGAATCAAATTGATTCGAATCAAAACAAATTGAATCCAATCGAAAAGAATCTAATTGAATCGAAGCGAAAAGAATCAAATTCAATCAAAACGAATCGATTCGAATGGAATAGAAAAGAATAGAATAGAATAGAATAGAATCGAAAAGAATCAAATCGAATCGAAAAGAATCGAATCAAAAAGAATTGTATCGAATCGAAAAGAAACGAATCGAACCGAATCAAAAAGAAAACAATCGAATCGAATCAAATACAAAAGAATCGCTTTGAATAGCATAGAATTGAAAAGAATCGAATCAATCGAATTGAAAACAATCGAATCGAAAAGAATCGAATCAAAAAAAGTCGAATCGAAACGAAAACAATCGAATCGAATCGAATCTAAAAGAATCGTATTGAATTGAATCGAGTCGAAAAGACTCGAATCAAAAAGACTCGAATCGAATTGAATCAAATCGAAAAGAATGTAATAGAAACCACTCGAACAGAATCAAATCGAAATGATTCAAAATGAATCGAATAGAATAGAATCGAAAAAAATCGAATAGAATCGAAACGAATGGAAACGAATCGAAGAGAATCGATTAGAATCGAAATGAAAAGAATCGTACTGAATCGAATTGAAAAGAATCAAATCAAATCGAATCGAAAGAATTGAATCAAATCGAAAAGAATCCAATCGAATCGAAAAGAAACGAACTGAATGGAATCAAATCGAAAAGAATCTAATCGAATCGAAAAGAATCGAATCAAATTTAATGGAATCGAAAACAATCGAATTGAATCGAAAAGAATCGAACTGAATGGAATCAAATCGAAAAGAATCTAATCGAATCGAAAAGAATCGAATCAAATTTAATGGAATCGAAAAGAATCGAATTGAATCGAAAAGAATCGAAATGAAAAATATCAGATCAAATGGAAAAGCATCAAATCGAATTGAAAAGAATCGAATCGAATCGAAATGAATCGAATCAAAAAGAATCGAATCGAAAGAATCGAATTGAAAAGAATCGAATCGAATCGAAAAGACTCGAATCGAATTAAAAATATCAAATCGAATCGAATCGCAAAGAATCGAATTGAAAAGACTCGAATTGAAACGAATCGATTTGAAACGAAAAGAATCGAATCGAATCGAATCGAATCGAATTGAATTGAAAGAATCGAATTGAATAGAAAAAAATCGAATACAAAAGAATCGAACCGAAAAGAAAAGAATCAAATTGAATCAGTCGATTAAATTCTAGTCGAATCGAATCAAAAAGCATGAAATCGAGTCGAATCGAATCGAAAAGCATCGACTCGAATCGAAAAGAAACCAATTGCATCATCGAATGGAAACTAATCGAATTGAATAGAATAGAAAAGAATCGAATCAAATCGAAAACAATCAAGTTGAATTGATCGAAAAGAATCGAATTGAATCAAATCGAATCGAAATGAAAAGAGTCGAATCGATTCAAAATAGAAAAGAATCGAATCGAAAAGAATCAAATCGACACGAAAAGAATCGAATCGAATCAAAAAGTATCGAATGGATTCGAAAACATTCGAATCGAAAAGAATCGAATTGAAATGAATCCGATCGAAATGAAAAGAATGTACTCGATTCGAATCCAAAAGAATCGAATCCAAAAGAATCGATTCGAATCCAAAAGAATCGAATTGAATTGAATCAAAAGAAATGAATTGAATTGAATCAAAAAGGAACTAATCGAATCAAATCGAAAAAACTCGAATAGAATCAAATCGAATCAAAAAGAATCGAATAGATTCGAATCAAAAAGAATCGAATTGAGGGATCCCTGGGTGGCGCAGCGGTTTAGCGCCTGCCTTTGGCCCAGGGCGCGATCCTGGAGACGCGGGATCGAATCCCACATCGGGCTCCTGGTGCATGGAGCCTGCTTCTCCCTCTGCCTGTGTCTCTGCCTCTCTGTCTCTCTCTGTGACTATCATAAAAAAAAGAATCGAATTGAATCGCGTTGAAAAAAATCATAAAGAATCAAATCGAAAAGAATCGAATTCCATGTAACGAAAAGATTCGAATTGAAAAGAATCGAATCGAAACAAAAGAATCGAATCGAATCGACATGAATCAAAAAGAATCGAATCAAAACGAATCGAAAAGAAACAAATCAAGTAGAATCTAAAAGAATCGAATCGAATCAAATCGAAAAAATTCGAATAGAATTGAATCGAAAAGAATCAAAACGAATCGAACCGAGGAGAATCGATTCGAATCAAAATAAAAAGTATCGTATCAAATCGAATCGAAAAGAATCATTTCAAATAGAATCGAAAGAATGGAATCAAATCTAAAACAATCGAATCGAAAAGAATCGGATTGAATGCAATAGAATCGAAAAGAATAGAATAGAATCGAAAGAAATCGAATAGAATCAAATCAAATCAAAAAGAATCAAATTGAATTGATCCTAAACAAAATAAGCGAAATGAATCGACTCGAACCGAAAAAAATCAAATCGAAAAGAATCTAACCTCAACGAAAATCATCGAAATGAATAGAATCGAAAAGAATCAAATTGAATCAAATCGAAAAGAATCGAATGGAATCCAATCGAAAAGAATCAAATTGATTCGAATCAAAACAAATTGAATCCAATCGAAAAGAATCTAATTGAATCGAAGCGAAAAGAATCAAATTCAATCAAAACGAATCGATTCGAATGGAATAGAAAAGAATAGAATAGAATAGAATAGAATCGAAAAGAATCAAATCGAATCGAAAAGAATCGAATCGAAAAGAATTGAATCGAATCGAAAAGAAACGAATCGAACCGAATCAAAAAGAATACAATCGAATCGAATCAAATACAAAAGAATCGCTTTGAATAGCATAGAATTGAAAAGAATCGAATCAATCGAATTGAAAACAATCGAATCGAAAAGAATCGAATCAAAAAAAGTCGAATCGAAACGAAAACAATCGAATCGAATCGAATCTAAAAGAATCGTATTGAATTGAATCGAGTCGAAAAGACTCGAATCAAAAAGACTCGAATCGAATTGAATCAAATCGAAAAGAATCTAATAGAAACCACTCGAACAGAATCAAATCGAAATGATTCAAAATGAATCGAATAGAATAGAATCGAAAAAAATCAAAACGAATCGAAACGAATCGAAACGAATCGAAGAGAATCGATTAGAATCGAAATGAAAAGAATCGTACTGAATCGAATTGAAAAGAATCAAATCAAATCGAATCGAAAGAATTGAATCAAATCGAAAAGAATCCAATCGAATCGTAAAGAATCGAACTGAATGGAATCAAATCGAAAAGAATCTAATCGAATCGAAAAGAATCGAATCAAATTTAATGGAATCGAAAAGAATCGAATTGAATCGAAAAGAATCGAAATGAAACAAATCAGATCAAATGGAAAAGCATCAAATCGAATTGACAAGAATCGAATCGAATCGAAATGAATCGAATCAAAAAGAATCGAATCGAAAAGAATCGAATTGAAAAGAATCGAATCGAATCGAAAAGACTCGAATCGAATTAAAAATATCAAATCGAATCGAATCGCAAAGAATCGAATTGAAAAGACTCGAATTGAAACGAATCGATTTGAAACGAAAAGAATCGAATCGAATCGAATCGAATTGAAAGAATCGAATTGAATAGAAAAAAATCGAATAGAAAAGAATCGAACCGAAAAGAAAAGAATCAAATTGAATCAGTCGATTAAATTCTAGTCGAATCGAATCAAAAAGCATGAAATCGAGTCGAATCGAATCGAAAAGCATCGAATCGAATCGAAAAGAATCGAATTGTATCTAATCAAAAAGAATCGAATCGTATCGACTCGAATCGAAAAGAATCCAATTGCATCATCGAATGGAAACTAATCGAATTGAATAGAATAGAAAAGATTCGAATCGAATCAAATCGAAAACAATCAAATTGAATTGATCGAAAAGAATCGAATTGAATCAAATCGAATCGAAATGAAAAGAGTCGAATCGATTCAAATAGAAAAGAATCGAATCGAAAAGAATCAAATCGACACGAAAAGAATCGAATCGAATCAAAAAGTATCGAATGGATTCGAAAACATTCGAATCGAAAAGAATCGAATTGAAATGAATCCGATCGAAATGAAAAGAATCTACTCGATTCGAATCCAAAAGGATCGAATCCAAAAGAATCGAATCGAATCCAAAAGAATCGAATTGAATTGAATCAAAAGAAATGAATTGAATTGAATCAAAAAGGAACTAATCGAATCAAATCGAAAATAATCGAATAGAATCAAATCGAATCAAAAAGAATCGAATAGATTCGAATCAAAAAGAATCGAATTGAGGGATCCCTGGGTGGCGCAGCGGTTTAGCGCCTGCCTTTGGCCCAGGGCGCGATCCTGGAGACGCGGGATCGAATCCCACATCGGGCTCCCGCTGCATGGAGCCTGCTTCTCCCTCTGCCTGTGTCTCTGCCTCTCTGTCTCTCTCTGTGACTATCATAAAAAAAAGAATCGAATTGAATCGCGTTGAAAAAAATCATAAAGAATCAAATCGAAAAGAATCGAATTCCATGTAACGAAAAGATTCGAATTGAAAAGAATCGAATCGAAACAAAAGAATCGAATCGAATCGACATGAATCAAAAAGAATCGAATCAAAACGAATCGAAAAGAAACAAATCAAGTAGAATCTAAAAGAATCGAATCGAATCGAATCGAAAAAATTCGAATAGAATTGAATCGAAAAGAATCAAAACGAATCGAACCGAGGAGAATCGATTCGAATCAAAATAAAAAGTATCGTATCAAATCGAATCGAAAAGAATCATTTCAAATAGAATCGAAAGAATGGAATCAAATGTAAAACAATCGAATCGAATCGAAAAGAATCGGATTGAATGGAATAGAATCGAAAAGAATATAATAGAATCGAAAGAAATCGAATAGAATCAAATCAAATCAAAAAGAATCAAATTGAATTGATCCTAAACAAAATAAGCGAAATGAATCGACTCGAACCGAAAAAAATCAAATCGAAAAGAATCTAACCTCAACGAAAATCATCGAAATGAATAGAATCGAAAAGAATCGAATTGAATCAAATCGAAAAGAATCGAATGGAATCCAATCGAAAAGAATCAAATTGATTCGAATCAAAACAAATTGAATCCAATCGAAAAGAATCTAATTGAATCGAAGCGAAAAGAATCAAATTCAATCAAAACGAATCGATTCGAATGGAATAGAAAAGAATAGAATAGAATAGAATAGAATCGAAAAGAATCAAATCGAATCGAAAAGAATCGAATCAAAAAGAATTGTATCGAATCGAAAAGAAACGAATCGAACCGAATCAAAAAGAAAAAAATCGAGTCGAATCAAATACAAAAGAATCGCTTTGAATAGCATAGAATTGAAAAGAATCGAATCAATCGAATTGAAAACAATCGAATCGAAAAGAATCGAATCAAAAAAAGTCGAATCGAAACAAAAACAATCGAATCGAATCTAAAAGAATCGTATTGAATTGAATCGAGTCGAAAAGACTCGAATCAAAAAGACTCGAATCGAATTGAATCAAATCGAAAAGAATCTAATAGAAACCACTCGAACATAAATCGAAATGATTAAAAAATGAATCGAATAGAATAGAATCGAAAAAAATCGAAACGAATCGAAACGAATCGAAACGAAATGAATCGAAGAGAATCGATTAGAATCGAAATGAAAAGAATCGTATTGAATCGAATCGAAAAGAATCAAATCAAATCGAATCGAAAGAATTGAATCAAATCGAAAAGAATCCAATCGAATCGAAAAGAATCGAACTGAATGGAATAAAATCGAAAAGAATCGAATCGAATCGAAAAGAATCGAAATGAAACAAATCAGATCAAATGGGAAAGCATCAAATCGAATTGAAAAGAATCGAATCGAATCAAAAAGACTCGAATCGAAAAGAATCGAATTGAAAAGAATCAAATCACATCGAAAAGACTCGAATCGAATTAAAAATATCAAATCGAATCGAATCGCAAAGAATCGAATTGAAAAGACTCGAATTGAAACGGATCGATTTGAAACGAAAAGAATCGAATCGAATCGAATTGAATAGAATAAAATCGAATAGAAAAGAATCGAACCGAAAAGAAAAGAATCAAATTGAATCAGTCGATTAAATTCTAGTGGAATCGAATCAAAAAGCATGAAATCGAGTCGAATCGAATCGAAAAGAATCGAATCGAATCGAAAAGAATCGAATTGTATCTAATCAAAAAGAATCGAATCGTATCGACTCGAATCGAAAAGAATCCAATTGCATCATCGAATGGAAACTAATCGAATTGAATAGAATCGAAAAGAATCGAATCGAATCAAATCGAAAACAATCAAATTGAATTGATCGAAAAGAATCGAATTGAATCAAATCGAATCGAAATGAAAAGAATCGAATCGATTCAAATAGAAAAGAATCGAATCGAAAAGAATCAAATCGACACGAAAAGAATCGAATCGAATCAAAAAGTATCGAATTGATTCGAAAACATTCGAATTGAAAAGAATCGAAATGAAATGAATCCGATCGAAATGAAAAGAATCTACTCGATTCGAATCCAAAAGAATCGAATCCAAAAGAATCGAATCGAATCCAAAAGAATCGAATTGAATTGAATCAAAAGAAATGAATTGAATTGAATCAAAAAGGAACTAATCGAATCAAATCGAAAAAACTCGAATAGAATCAAATCGAATCAAAAAGAATCGAATAGATTCGAATAAAAAAGAATCGAATTGAGGGATCCCTGGGTGGCGCTGCGGTTTAGCGCCTGCCTTTGGCCCAGGGCGCGATCCTGGAGACCCGGGATCGAATCCCACATCGGGCTCCTGGTGCATGGAGCCTGCTTCTCCCTCTGCCTGTGTCTCTGCCTCTCTCTCTCTGTGACTATCATAAAAAAACGAATCGAATTGAATCGCGTTGAAAAAAATCATAAAGAGTCAAATCGAAAAGAATCGAATTCCATGTAACGAAAAGATTCGAATTGAACGAATCGAATCGAAACAAAAGAATCGAATCGAATCGACTGAATCAAAAAGAATCGAATCAAAACGAATCGAAAAGAAACAAATCAAGTAGAATCTAAAAGAATCGAATCGAATCAAATCGAAAAAATTCGAATAGAATTGAATCGAAAAGAATCAAAACGAATCGAACCGAAGAGAATCGATTCGAATCAAAATAAAAAGTATCGTATCAAATCGAATCTTAAAGAATCATATCAAATAGAATCGAAAGAATGCAATCAAATCTAAAACAATCGAATCGAATCGAAAAGAATCGGATTGAATGGAATCGAATCGAAAAGAATAGAATAGAATCGAAAGAAATCGAATAGAATCAAATCAAATCAAAAAGAATCGAATTGAATTGATCCTAACCAAAATAAGCGAAATGAATCGACTCGAACCGAAAAAAATCAAATCGAAAAGAATCTAATCTCAACGAAAATCATCGAAATGAATAGAATCGAAAAGAATCGAATTGAATCAAATCGAAAAGAATCGAATGGAATCCAATCGAAAAGAATCAAATTGATTCGAATCGAAACAAATTGAATCCAATGGAAAAGAATCTAATTGAATCGAATCGAAAAGAATCGAATTCAATCAAAACGAATCGATTCGAATGGAATAGAAAAGAATAGAATAGAATAGAATCGAAAAGAATCAAATCGAATCGAAAAGAATCGAATCGAAAAGAATTGAATCGAGTCGAAAAGAAACGAATCGAACCGAATCAAAAGAAAAAAATGGAATCGAATCAAATACAAAAGAATCGCTTTGAATAGCATAGAATTGAAAAGAATCGAATCAATCGAATTGAAAACAATCGAATCGAAAAGAATCGAATCAAAAAAAGTCGAATCGAAACTAAAACAATCGAATCGAATCTAAAAGAATCGTATATAATTGAATCGAGTCGAAAAGACTCGAATCAAAAAGACTCGAATCGAATTGAATCAAATCGAAAAGAATCTAATAGAAACCACTCGAACAGAATCAAATCGAAATGATTCAAAATGAATCGAATAGAATAGAATCGAAAAAAATCGAAACGAATCGAAACGAATCGAAACGAAATGAATCGAAGAGAATCGATTAGAATCGGAAGGAAAAGAATCGTATTGAATCGAATCGAAAAGAATCAAATCAAATCGAATCGAAAGAATTGAATCAAATTGAAAAGAATCCAATCGAATCGAAAAGAATCGAACTGAATGGAATCAAATCGAAAAGAATCGAATCGAAAAGAATCGAATCAAATTGAATGGAATCGAAAAGAATCGAATTGAATCGAAAAGAATCGAAATGAAACAAATCAGATCCAATGGAAAAGCATCAAATCGAATTGAAAAGAATCGAATCGAATCAAAAAGACTCGAATCGAAAAGAATCGAATTGAAAAGAATCGAATCGAATTGAAAAGACTCGAATCGAATTAAAAATATCAAATCGAATCGAATCGCAAAGAATCGAATTGAAAAGACTCGAATTGAAACGAATCGATTTGAAACGAAAAGAATCGAATCGAATCGAATTGAATAGAATAAAATCGAATAGAAAAGAATCGAACCGAAAAGAAAAGAATCAAATTGAATCAGTCGATTAAATTCTAGTGGAATCGAATCAAAAAGCATGAAATCGAGTCGAATCGAATCGAAAAGAATCGAATCGAATCGAAAAGAATCGAATTGTATCTAATCAAAAAGAATCGAATCGTATCGACTCGAATCGAAAAGAATCCAATTGCATCATCGAATGGAAACTAATCGAATTGAATAGAATCGAAAAGAATCGAATCGAATCAAATCGAAAACAATCAAATTGAATTGATCGAAAAGAATCGAATTGAATCAAATCGAATCGAAATGAAAAGAATCGAATCGATTCAAATAGAAAAGAATCGAATCGAAAAGAATCAAATCGACACGAAAAGAATCGAATCGAATCAAAAAGTATCGAATTGATTCGAAAACATTCGAATTGAAAAGAATCGAAATGAAATGAATCCGATCGAAATGAAAAGAATCTACTCGATTCGAATCCAAAAGAATCGAATCCAAAAGAATCGAATCGAATCCAAAAGAATCGAATTGAATTGAATCAAAAGAAATGAATTGAATTGAATCAAAAAGGAACTAATCGAATCAAATCGAAAAAAATCGAAAAGAATCAAATCGAATCAAATAGATTCGAATAAAAAAGAATCGAATTGAGGGATCCCTGGGTGGTGCTGCGGTTTAGCGCATGCCTTTGGCCCAGGGTTCGAACCTGGAGAATCGGGATCGAATCCCACTTCGGGCTCCTGGTGCATGGAGCCTGCTTCTCCCTCTGCCTGTGTCTCTGCCTCTCTGTCTCTCTCTGTGACTATCATAAAAAAAAGAATCGAATTGAATCGAGTTCAAAAAAATCATAAAGAATCAAATCGAAAAGAATCGGATTCCAAGTAACGAAAAGATTCGAATTGAACGAATCGAATCGAAACAAAAGAATCGATTCGAATCGACATGAATCAAAAAGAATCGAATCAAAACGAATCGAAAAGAAACAAATCAAGTAGAATCTAAGAGAATCGAATCGAATCAAATCGAAAAAATTCGAATAGAATTGAATCGAAAAGAATCAAAACGAATCGAACCGAAGAGAATCGATTCATATCAAAATAAAAAGTATCGTATCAAATCGAATCGAAAAGAATCATATCAAATAGAATCGAAAGAATGGAATCAAATCTAAAACAATCGAATCGAATCGAAAAGAATCGGATTGAATGGAATAGAATCGAATAGAATAGAATAGAATCGAAAGAAATCGAATAGAATCAAATCAAATCAAAAAGAATCGAATTGAATTGATCCTAACCAAAATAAGCGAAATGAATCGACTCAAACCGAAAAAATCAAATCGAAAAGAATCTAATCTCAACGAAAATAATCGAAATGAATAGAATCGAAAAGAATCGAATTGAATCAAATCGAAAAGAATCGAATGGAATCCAATCGAAAAGAATCAAATTGATTCGAATCGAAACAAATTGAATCCAATCGAAAAGATTCTAATTGAATCGAATCGAAAAGAATCGAATTCAATCAAAACGAATCGATTCGAATGGAATAGAAAAGAATAGAATAGAATAGAATCGAAAAGAATCAACTCGAATCGAAAAGAATCGAATCGAAAAGAATTGAATCGAATCGAAAAGAAACGAATCGAACCGAATCAAAAAGAAAACAATCGAATCGAATCAAATACAGAAGAATCGCTTTGAATAGCATAGAATTTAAAAGAATCGAATCAATCGAATTGAAAACAATCGAATCGAAAAGAATCGAATCAAAAAAGTCGAATCGAAACTAAAACAATCGAATCGAATCTAAAAGAATCGTATTGAATTGAATCGAGTCGAAAAGACTCGAATCAAAAAGACTCGAATCGAATTGAATCAAATCGAAAAGAATCTAATAGAAAAAACTCGAACAGAATCAAATCGAAATGATTCAAAATGAATCGAATAGAATAGAATCGAAAAAAATCGAAACGAATCGAAACGAATCGAAACGAAATGAATCGAAGAGAATCGATTAGAATCGAAATGAAAAGAATCGTATTGAATCGAATCGAAAAGAATCAAATCAAATCGAATCGAAAGAATTCAATCAAATCGAAAAGAATCCAATCGAATCGAAAAGAATCGAACTGAATGGAATCAAATCGAAAAGAATCGAATCGAATCGAAAAGAATCGAATCAAATTGAATGGAATCGAAAAGAATCGAATTGAATCGAAAAGAATCGAAATGAAACAAATCAGATCAAATGGAAAAGCATCAAATCGAATTGAAAAGAATCGAATCGAATAGAAATGAATCGAATCAAAAAGACTCGAATCGAAAAGAATCGAATTGAAAAGAATCAAATCAAATCGAAAAGACTCGAATCGAATTAAAAATATCAAATCGAATCGAATCGCAAAGAATCGAATTGAAAAGACTCGAATTGAAACGAATCGATTTGAAACGAAAAGAATCGAATCGAATCGAATTGAATAGAAAAAAATCGAATACAAAAGAATCGAACCGAAAAGAAAAGAATCAAATTGAATCAGTCGATTAAATTCTAGTGGAATCGAATCAAAAAGCATGAAATCGAGTCAAATCGAATCGAAAAGAATCGAATCGAATCGAAAAGAATCGAATTGTATCTAATCAAAAAGAATCGAAACGTATCGACTCGAATCGAAAAGAATCCAATTGCATCATCGAATGGAAACTAATCGAATTGAATAGAATCGAAAAGAATCGAATCGAATCAAATCGAAAACAATCAAATTGAATTGATCGAAAAGAATCGAATTGAATCAAATCGAATCGAAATGAAAAGAATCGAATCGATTCAAATAGAAAAGAATCGAATCGAAAAGAATCAAATCGACACGAAAAGAATCGAATCGAATCAAAAAGTATCGAATTGATTCGAAAACATTCGAATCGAAAAGAATCGAATTGAAATGAATCCGATCGAAATGAAAAGAATCTACTCGATTCGAATCCAAAAGAATCGAATCCAAAAGAATCGAATCGAATCCAAAAGAATGGAATTGAATTGAATCAAAAGAAATGAATTGAATTGAATCAAAAAGGAACTAATCGAATCAAATCGAAAAAACTCGTATAGAATCAAATCGAATCAAAAAGAATCGAATAGATTCGAATAAAAAAGAATCGAATTGAGGGATCCCTGGGTGGCGCAGCGGTTTAGCGCCTGCCTTTGGCCCAGGGCGCGATCCTGGAGACCCGGGATCGAATCCCACAACGGGCTCCTGGTGCATGGAGCCTACTTCTACCTCTGCCTGTGTCTCTGCCTCTCTGTCTCTCTCTGGGACTATCATAAAAAAACGAATCGAATTGAATCGCGTTGAAAAAAATCATAAAGAGTCAAATCGAAAAGAATCGAATTCCATATAACGAAAAGATTCGATTGAACGAATCGAATCGAAACAAAAGAATCGATTCGAATCGACTGAATCAAAAAGAATCGAATCAAAACGAATCGAAAAAAAACAAATCAAGTAGAATCTAAAAGAATCGAATCGAATCAAATCGAAAAAATTCGAATAGAATTGAATCGAAAAGAATCAAAAGGAATCGAACCGAAGAGAATCGATTCGAATCAAAATAAAAAGTATCGTATCAAATCGAATCGAAAAGAATCATTTCAAATAGAATCGAAAGAATGCAATCAAATCTAAAACAATCGAATCGAATCGAAAAGAATCGGATTGAATGGAATAGAATCGAATAGAATAGAATAGAATCTAAAGAAATCGAATAGAATCAAATCAAATCAAAAAGAATCGAATTGAATTGATCCTAACCAAAATAAGCGAAATGAATCGACTCGAACCGAAAAAAATCAAATCGAAAAGAATCTAATCTCAACGAAAATAATCGAAATGAATAGAATCGAAAAGAATCGAATTGAATCAAATCGAAAAGAATCGAATGGAATCCAATCGAAAAGAATCAAATTGATTCGAATCGAAACAAATTGAATCCAATGGAAAAGAATCTAATTGAATCGAATCGAAAAGAATCGAATTCAATCAAAACGAATCCATTCGAATGGAATAGAAAAGAATAGAATAGAATAGAATCGAAAAGAATCAAATCGAATCGAAAAGAATCGAATCGAAAAGAATTGAATCGAATCAAAAAGAAACGAATCGAACCGAATCAAAAAGAAAACAATCGAATCGAATCAAATACAAAAGAATCGCTTTGAATAGCATAGAATTGAAAAGAATCGAATCAATCGAATTGAAAACAATCGAATCGAAAAGAATCGAATCAAAAAAGTCGAATCGAAACGAAAACAATCGAATCGAATCTAAAAGAATCGTATTGAATTGAATCGAGACGAAAAGACTCGAATCAAAAAGACTCGAATCGAATTGAATCAAATCGAAAAGAATCTAATAGAAAAAACTCGAACAGAATCAAATCGAAATGATTCAAAATGAATCGAATAGAATAGAATCGAAAAAAATCGAATAGAATCGAAACGAATCGAAACGAAATGAATCGAAGAGAATCGATTAGAATCGAAATGAAAAGAATCGTATTGAATCGAATCGAAAAGAATCAAATCAAATCGAATCAAAAGAATTGAATCAAATCGAAAAGAATCCAATCGAATCGAAAAGAATCGAACTGAATGGAATCAAATCGAAAAGAATCTAATCGAATCGAAAAGAATCGAATCAAATTGAATGGAATCGAAAAGAATCGAATTGAATCGAAAAGAATCGAAATGAAACAAATCAGATCAAATGGAAAAGCATCAAATCGAATTGAAAAGAATCGAATCGAATCAAAAAGACTCGAATCGAAAAGAATCGAATTGAAAAGAATCGAATCGAATTGAAAAGACTCGAATCGAATCAAAAAGACTCGAATCGAATTAAAAATATCAAATCGAATCGAATCGCAAAGAATCGAATTGAAAAGACTCGAATTGAAACGAATCGATTTGAAACGAAAAGAATCGAATCGAATCGAATCGAATTGAATTGAAAGAATCGAATTGAATATTAAAAAATCGAATAGAAAAGAATCGAACCGAAAAGAAAAGAATCAAATTGAATCAGTCGATTAAATTCTAGTCGAATCGAATCAAAAAGCATGAAATCGAGTCGAATCGAATCGAAAAGAATCGAATCGAATCGAAAAGAATCGAATTGTATCTAATCAAAAAGAATCGAATCGTATCGACTCGAATCGAAAAGACTCCAAATGCATCATCGAATGGAAAATAATCGAATTGAATAGAATAGAAAAGAATCGAATCGAATCAAATCGAAAATAATCAAATTGAATTGATCGAAAAGAATCGAATTGAATCAAATCGAATTGAAATGAAAAGAATCGAATCGATTAAAAGAATCGATTCGAAAAGAATCAAATCGACACGAATAGAATCGAATCGAATCAAAAAGTATCGAATGGATTCGAAAACATTCGAATCGAAAAGAATCGAATTGAAATGAATCCGATCGAAATGAAAAGAATCTACTCGATTCGAATCCAAAAGAATCGAATCCAAAAGAATCGAATCGAATCCAAAAGAATAGAATTGAATTGAATCAAAAGAAATGAATTGAATTGAATCAAAAAGGAACTAATCGAATCAAATCAAAAATAATCGAATAGAATCAAATCGAATCAAAAAGAATCGAATAGATTCGAATAAAAAAGAATCGAATTGAGGGATCCCTGGGTGGCGCAGCGGTTTAGCGCCTGCCTTTGGCCCAGGGCGCGATCCTGGAGACGCGGGATCGAATCCCACATCGGGCTCCTGGTGCATGGAGCCTGCTTTTCCCTCTGCCTGTGTCTCTGCCTCTCTGTCTCTCTCTGTGACTATCATAAAAAAAAGAATCGAATTGAATCGCGTTGAATAAAATCATAAGGAATCAAATCGAAAAGAATCGAATTCCATGTAACGAAAAGATTCGAATTGAAAAGAATCGAATCGAAACAAAAGAATCGAATCGAATCGACATGAATCAAAAAGAATCGAATCAAAACGAATCGAAAACAAACAAATCAAGTAGAATCTAAAAGAATCGAATCGAATCAAATCGAAAAAATTCGAATAGAATTGAATCGAAAAGAATCAAAACGAATCGAACCGAAGAGAATCGATTCGAATCAAAATAAAAAGTATCGTATCAAATCGAATCGAAAAGAATCATATCAAATAGAATCGAAAGAATGGAATCAAATCTAAAACAATCGAATCGAATCGAAAAGAATCGGATTGGAAGGAATAGCAACGAAAAGAATAGAATAGAATCGAAAGAAATCGAATAGAATCAAATCAAATCAAAAAGAATCGAATTGAATTGATCCTAACCAAAATAAGCGAAATGAATCGACTCGAACAGAAAAAAATCAAATCGAAAAGAATCTAATCTCAACGAAAATCATCGAAATGAATAGAATCGAAAAGAATCGAATTGAATCAAATCGAAAAGAATCGAATGGAATCCAATCGAAAAGAATCAAATTGATTCGAATCGAAACAAATTGAATCCAATCGAAAAGAATCTAATTGAATCGAATCGAAAAGAATCGAATTCAGTCAAAACGAATCGATTCGAATGGAAGAGAAAAGAATAGAATAGAATAGAATCGAAAAGAATCAAATCGAATCGAAAAGAATCGAATCGAAAAGAATTGAATCGAATCGAAAAGAAACGAATCGAACCGAATCAAAAAGAAAACAATCGAATCGAATCAAATACAAAAGAATCGCTTTGAATAGCATAGAATTGAAAAGAATCGAATCAATCGAATTGAAAACAATCGAATCGAAAAGAATCGAATCAAAAAAAGTCGAATCGAAACGAAAACAATCGAATCGAATCGAATCTAAAAGAATCGTATTGAATTGAATCGAGTCGAAAAGACTCGAATCAAAAAGACTCGAATCGAATTGAATCAAATCGAAAAGAATCTAATAGAAACCACTCGAACAGAATCAAATCGAAATCATTCAAAATGAATCGAATAGAATAGAATCGAAAAAAATCGAATAGAATCGAAACGAATCGAAACGAAATGAATCGAAGAGAATCGATTAGAATCGAAATGAAAAGAATCGTACTGAATCGAATTGAAAAGAATCAAATCAAATCGAATCGAAAGAATTGAATCAAATCGAAAAGAATCCAATCGAATCGAAAAGAAACGAACTGAATGGAATCAAATCGAAAAGAATCTAATCGAATCGAAAAGAATCGAATCAAATTTAATGGAATCGAAAAGAATCGAATTGAATCGAAAAGAATCGAAATGAAACAAATCAGATCAAATGGAAAAGCATCAAATCGAATTGAAAAGAATCGAATCGAATCGAAATGAATCGAATCAAAAAGAATCGAATCGAAAAGAATCGAATTGAAAAGAATCGAATCGAATCAAAAAGACTCGAATCGAATTAAAAATATCAAATCGAATCGAATCGCAAAGAATCGAATTGAAAAGACTCGAATTGAAACGAATCGATTTGAAACGAAAAGAATCGAATCGAATCGAATCGAATTGAATTGAAAGAATCGAATTGAATATTAAAAAATCGAATAGAAAAGAATCGAACCGAAAAGAAAAGAATCAAATTGAATCAGTCGATTAAATTCTAGTCGAATCGAATCAAAAAGCATGAAATCGAGTCGAATCGAATCGAAAAGAATCGAATCGAATCGAAAAGAATCGAATTGTATCTAATCAAAAAGAATCGAATCGTATCGACTCGAATCGAAAAGACTCCAAATGCATCATCGAATGGAAAATAATCGAATTGAATAGAATAGAAAAGAATCGAATCGAATCAAATCGAAAATAATCAAATTGAATTGATCGAAAAGAATCGAATTGAATCAAATCGAATTGAAATGAAAAGAATCGAATCGATTAAAAGAATCGATTCGAAAAGAATCAAATCGACACGAATAGAATCGAATCGAATCAAAAAGTATCGAATGGATTCGAAAACATTCGAATCGAAAAGAATCGAATTGAAATGAATCCGATCGAAATGAAAAGAATCTACTCGATTCGAATCCAAAAGAATCGAATCCAAAAGAATCGAATCGAATCCAAAAGAATAGAATTGAATTGAATCAAAAGAAATGAATTGAATTGAATCAAAAAGGAACTAATCGAATCAAATCAAAAATAATCGAATAGAATCAAATCGAATCAAAAAGAATCGAATAGATTCGAATAAAAAAGAATCGAATTGAGGGATCCCTGGGTGGCGCAGCGGTTTAGCGCCTGCCTTTGGCCCAGGGCGCGATCCTGGAGACGCGGGATCGAATCCCACATCGGGCTCCTGGTGCATGGAGCCTGCTTTTCCCTCTGCCTGTGTCTCTGCCTCTCTGTCTCTCTCTGTGACTATCATAAAAAAAAGAATCGAATTGAATCGCGTTGAATAAAATCATAAGGAATCAAATCGAAAAGAATCGAATTCCATGTAACGAAAAGATTCGAATTGAAAAGAATCGAATCGAAACAAAAGAATCGAATCGAATCGACATGAATCAAAAAGAATCGAATCAAAACGAATCGAAAACAAACAAATCAAGTAGAATCTAAAAGAATCGAATCGAATCAAATCGAAAAAATTCGAATAGAATTGAATCGAAAAGAATCAAAACGAATCGAACCGAAGAGAATCGATTCGAATCAAAATAAAAAGTATCGTATCAAATCGAATCGAAAAGAATCATATCAAATAGAATCGAAAGAATGGAATCAAATCTAAAACAATCGAATCGAATCGAAAAGAATCGGATTGGAAGGAATAGCAACGAAAAGAATAGAATAGAATCGAAAGAAATCGAATAGAATCAAATCAAATCAAAAAGAATCGAATTGAATTGATCCTAACCAAAATAAGCGAAATGAATCGACTCGAACAGAAAAAAATCAAATCGAAAAGAATCTAATCTCAACGAAAATCATCGAAATGAATAGAATCGAAAAGAATCGAATTGAATCAAATCGAAAAGAATCGAATGGAATCCAATCGAAAAGAATCAAATTGATTCGAATCGAAACAAATTGAATCCAATCGAAAAGAATCTAATTGAATCGAATCGAAAAGAATCGAATTCAGTCAAAACGAATCGATTCGAATGGAAGAGAAAAGAATAGAATAGAATAGAATCGAAAAGAATCAAATCGAATCGAAAAGAATCGAATCGAAAAGAATTGAATCGAATCGAAAAGAAACGAATCGAACCGAATCAAAAAGAAAACAATCGAATCGAATCAAATACAAAAGAATCGCTTTGAATAGCATAGAATTGAAAAGAATCGAATCAATCGAATTGAAAACAATCGAATCGAAAAGAATCGAATCAAAAAAAGTCGAATCGAAACGAAAACAATCGAATCGAATCGAATCTAAAAGAATCGTATTGAATTGTATCGAGTCGAAAAGACTCGAATCAAAAAGACTCGAATCGAATTGAATCAAATCGAAAAGAATGTAATAGAAACCACTCGAACAGAATCAAATCGAAATGATTCAAAATGAATCGAATAGAATAGAATCGAAAAAAATCGAATAGAATCGAAACGAATCGAAATGAATCGAAGAGAATCGATTAGAATCGAAATGAAAAGAATCGTACTGAATCGAATTGAAAAGAATCAAATCAAATCGAATCGAAAGAATTGAATCAAATCGAAAAGAATCCAATCGAATCGAAAAGAAACGAACTGAATGGAATCAAATCGAAAAGAATCTAATCGAATCGAAAAGAATCGAATCAAATTTAATGGAATCGAAAAGAATCGAATTGAATCGAAAAGAATCGAAATGAAACAAATCAGATCAAATGGAAAAGCATCAAATCGAATTGACAAGAATCGAATCGAATCGAAATGAATCGAATCAAAAAGAATCGAATCGAAAAGAATCGAATTGAAAAGAATCGAATCGAATCGAAAAGACTCGAATCGAATTAAAAATATCAAATCGAATCGAATCGCAAAGAATCGAATTGAAAAGACTCGAATTGAAACGAATCGATTTGAAACGAAAAGAATCGAATCGAATCGAATCGAATTGAAAGAATCGAATTGAATAGAAAAAAATCGAATAGAAAAGAATCGAACCGAAAAGAAAAGAATCAAATTGAATCAGTCGATTAAATTCTAGTCGAATCGAATCAAAAAGCATGAAATCGAGTCGAATCGAATCGAAAAGCATCGAATCGAATCGAAAAGAATCGAATTGTATCTAATCAAAAAGAATCGAATCGTATCGACTCGAATCGAATAGAATCCAATTGCATCATCGAATGGAAACTAATCGAATTGAATAGAATAGAAAAGATTCGAATCGAATCAAATCGAAAACAATCAAATTGAATTGATCGAAAAGAATCGAATTGAATCAAATCGAATCGAAATGAAAAGAGTCGAATCGATTCAAATAGAAAAGAATCGAATCGAAAAGAATCAAATCGACACGAAAAGAATCGAATCGAATCAAAAAGTATCGAATGGATTCGAAAACATTCGAATCGAAAAGAATCGAATTGAAATGAATCCGATCGAAATGAAAAGAATCTACTCGATTCGAATCCAAAAGGATCGAATCCAAAAGAATCGAATCGAATCCAAAAGAATCGAATTGAATTGAATCAAAAGAAATGAATTGAATTGAATCAAAAAGGAACTAATCGAATCAAATCGAAAATAATCGAATAGAATCAAATCGAATCAAAAAGAATCGAATAGATTCGAATCAAAAAGAATCGAATTGAGGGATCCCTGGGTGGCGCAGCGGTTTAGCGCCTGCCTTTGGCCCAGGGCGCGATCCTGGAGACGCGGGATCGAATCCCACATCGGGCTCCCGCTGCATGGAGCCTGCTTCTCCCTCTGCCTGTGTCTCTGCCTCTCTGTCTCTCTCTGTGACTATCATAAAAAAAAGAATCGAATTGAATCGCGTTGAAAAAAATCATAAAGAATCAAATCGAAAAGAATCGAATTCCATGTAACGAAAAGATTCGAATTGAAAAGAATCGAATCGAAACAAAAGAATCGAATCGAATCGACATGAATCAAAAAGAATCGAATCAAAACGAATCGAAAAGAAACAAATCAAGTAGAATCTAAAAGAATCGAATCGAATCGAATCGAAAAAATTCGAATAGAATTGAATCGAAAAGAATCAAAACGAATCGAACCGAGGAGAATCGATTCGAATCAAAATAAAAAGTATCGTATCAAATCGAATCGAAAAGAATCATTTCAAATAGAATCGAAAGAATGGAATCAAATGTAAAACAATCGAATCGAATCGAAAAGAATCGGATTGAATGGAATAGAATCGAAAAGAATATAATAGAATCGAAAGAAATCGAATAGAATCAAATCAAATCAAAAAGAATCAAATTGAATTGATCCTAAACAAAATAAGCGAAATGAATCGACTCGAACCGAAAAAAATCAAATCGAAAAGAATCTAACCTCAACGAAAATCATCGAAATGAATAGAATCGAAAAGAATCGAATTGAATCAAATCGAAAAGAATCGAATGGAATCCAATCGAAAAGAATCAAATTGATTCGAATCAAAACAAATTGAATCCAATCGAAAAGAATCTAATTGAATCGAAGCGAAAAGAATCAAATTCAATCAAAACGAATCGATTCGAATGGAATAGAAAAGAATAGAATAGAATAGAATAGAATCGAAAAGAATCAAATCGAATCGAAAAGAATCGAATCAAAAAGAATTGTATCGAATCGAAAAGAAACGAATCGAACCGAATCAAAAAGAAAACAATCGAATCGAATCAAATACAAAAGAATCGCTTTGAATAGCATAGAATTGAAAAGAATCGAATCAATCGAATTGAAAACAATCGAATCGAAAAGAATCGAATCAAAAAAAGTCGAATCGAAACGAAAACAATCGAATCGAATCGAATCTAAAAGAATCGTATTGAATTGAATCGAGTCGAAAAGACTCGAATCAAAAAGACTCGAATCGAATTGAATCAAATCGAAAAGAATGTAATAGAAACCACTCGAACAGAATCAAATCGAAATGATTCAAAATGAATCGAATAGAATAGAATCGAAAAAAATCGAATAGAATCGAAACGAATGGAAACGAATCGAAGAGAATCGATTAGAATCGAAATGAAAAGAATCGTACTGAATCGAATTGAAAAGAATCAAATCAAATCGAATCGAAAGAATTGAATCAAATCGAAAAGAATCCAATCGAATCGAAAAGAAACGAACTGAATGGAATCAAATCGAAAAGAATCTAATCGAATCGAAAAGAATCGAATCAAATTTAATGGAATCGAAAACAATCGAATTGAATCGAAAAGAATCGAACTGAATGGAATCAAATCGAAAAGAATCTAATCGAATCGAAAAGAATCGAATCAAATTTAATGGAATCGAAAAGAATCGAATTGAATCGAAAAGAATCGAAATGAAAAATATCAGATCAAATGGAAAAGCATCAAATCGAATTGAAAAGAATCGAATCGAATCGAAATGAATCGAATCAAAAAGAATCGAATCGAAAGAATCGAATTGAAAAGAATCGAATCGAATCGAAAAGACTCGAATCGAATTAAAAATATCAAATCGAATCGAATCGCAAAGAATCGAATTGAAAAGACTCGAATTGAAACGAATCGATTTGAAACGAAAAGAATCGAATCGAATCGAATCGAATCGAATTGAATTGAAAGAATCGAATTGAATAGAAAAAAATCGAATACAAAAGAATCGAACCGAAAAGAAAAGAATCAAATTGAATCAGTCGATTAAATTCTAGTCGAATCGAATCAAAAAGCATGAAATCGAGTCGAATCGAATCGAAAAGCATCGACTCGAATCGAAAAGAAACCAATTGCATCATCGAATGGAAACTAATCGAATTGAATAGAATAGAAAAGAATCGAATCAAATCGAAAACAATCAAGTTGAATTGATCGAAAAGAATCGAATTGAATCAAATCGAATCGAAATGAAAAGAGTCGAATCGATTCAAAATAGAAAAGAATCGAATCGAAAAGAATCAAATCGACACGAAAAGAATCGAATCGAATCAAAAAGTATCGAATGGATTCGAAAACATTCGAATCGAAAAGAATCGAATTGAAATGAATCCGATCGAAATGAAAAGAATGTACTCGATTCGAATCCAAAAGAATCGAATCCAAAAGAATCGATTCGAATCCAAAAGAATCGAATTGAATTGAATCAAAAGAAATGAATTGAATTGAATCAAAAAGGAACTAATCGAATCAAATCGAAAAAACTCGAATAGAATCAAATCGAATCAAAAAGAATCGAATAGATTCGAATCAAAAAGAATCGAATTGAGGGATCCCTGGGTGGCGCAGCGGTTTAGCGCCTGCCTTTGGCCCAGGGCGCGATCCTGGAGACGCGGGATCGAATCCCACATCGGGCTCCTGGTGCATGGAGCCTGCTTCTCCCTCTGCCTGTGTCTCTGCCTCTCTGTCTCTCTCTGTGACTATCATAAAAAAAAGAATCGAATTGAATCGCGTTGAAAAAAATCATAAAGAATCAAATCGAAAAGAATCGAATTCCATGTAACGAAAAGATTCGAATTGAAAAGAATCGAATCGAAACAAAAGAATCGAATCGAATCGACATGAATCAAAAAGAATCGAATCAAAACGAATCGAAAAGAAACAAATCAAGTAGAATCTAAAAGAATCGAATCGAATCAAATCGAAAAAATTCGAATAGAATTGAATCGAAAAGAATCAAAACGAATCGAACCGAGGAGAATCGATTCGAATCAAAATAAAAAGTATCGTATCAAATCGAATCGAAAAGAATCATTTCAAATAGAATCGAAAGAATGGAATCAAATCTAAAACAATCGAATCGAAAAGAATCGGATTGAATGCAATAGAATCGAAAAGAATAGAATAGAATCGAAAGAAATCGAATAGAATCAAATCAAATCAAAAAGAATCAAATTGAATTGATCCTAAACAAAATAAGCGAAATGAATCGACTCGAACCGAAAAAAATCAAATCGAAAAGAATCTAACCTCAACGAAAATCATCGAAATGAATAGAATCGAAAAGAATCAAATTGAATCAAATCGAAAAGAATCGAATGGAATCCAATCGAAAAGAATCAAATTGATTCGAATCAAAACAAATTGAATCCAATCGAAAAGAATCTAATTGAATCGAAGCGAAAAGAATCAAATTCAATCAAAACGAATCGATTCGAATGGAATAGAAAAGAATAGAATAGAATAGAATAGAATCGAAAAGAATCAAATCGAATCGAAAAGAATCGAATCGAAAAGAATTGAATCGAATCGAAAAGAAACGAATCGAACCGAATCAAAAAGAATACAATCGAATCGAATCAAATACAAAAGAATCGCTTTGAATAGCATAGAATTGAAAAGAATCGAATCAATCGAATTGAAAACAATCGAATCGAAAAGAATCGAATCAAAAAAAGTCGAATCGAAACGAAAACAATCGAATCGAATCGAATCTAAAAGAATCGTATTGAATTGAATAGAGTCGAAAAGACTCGAATCAAAAAGACTCGAATCGAATTGAATCAAATCGAAAAGAATCTAATAGAAACCACTCGAACAGAATCAAATCGAAATGATTCAAAATGAATCGAATAGAATAGAATCGAAAAAAATCAAAACGAATCGAAACGAATCGAAACGAATCGAAGAGAATCGATTAGAATCGAAATGAAAAGAATCGTACTGAATCGAATTGAAAAGAATCAAATCAAATCGAATCGAAAGAATTGAATCAAATCGAAAAGAATCCAATCGAATCGTAAAGAATCGAACTGAATGGAATCAAATCGAAAAGAATCTAATCGAATCGAAAAGAATCGAATCAAATTTAATGGAATCGAAAAGAATCGAATTGAATCGAAAAGAATCGAAATGAAACAAATCAGATCAAATGGAAAAGCATCAAATCGAATTGACAAGAATCGAATCGAATCGAAATGAATCGAATCAAAAAGAATCGAATCGAAAAGAATCGAATTGAAAAGAATCGAATCGAATCGAAAAGACTCGAATCGAATTAAAAATATCAAATCGAATCGAATCGCAAAGAATCGAATTGAAAAGACTCGAATTGAAACGAATCGATTTGAAACGAAAAGAATCGAATCGAATCGAATCGAATTGAAAGAATCGAATTGAATAGAAAAAAATCGAATAGAAAAGAATCGAACCGAAAAGAAAAGAATCAAATTGAATCAGTCGATTAAATTCTAGTCGAATCGAATCAAAAAGCATGAAATCGAGTCGAATCGAATCGAAAAGCATCGAATCGAATCGAAAAGAATCGAATTGTATCTAATCAAAAAGAATCGAATCGTATCGACTCGAATCGAAAAGAATCCAATTGCATCATCGAATGGAAACTAATCGAATTGAATAGAATAGAAAAGATTCGAATCGAATCAAATCGAAAACAATCAAATTGAATTGATCGAAAAGAATCGAATTGAATCAAATCGAATCGAAATGAAAAGAGTCGAATCGATTCAAATAGAAAAGAATCGAATCGAAAAGAATCAAATCGACACGAAAAGAATCGAATCGAATCAAAAAGTATCGAATGGATTCGAAAACATTCGAATCGAAAAGAATCGAATTGAAATGAATCCGATCGAAATGAAAAGAATCTACTCGATTCGAATCCAAAAGGATCGAATCCAAAAGAATCGAATCGAATCCAAAAGAATCGAATTGAATTGAATCAAAAGAAATGAATTGAATTGAATCAAAAAGGAACTAATCGAATCAAATCGAAAATAATCGAATAGAATCAAATCGAATCAAAAAGAATCGAATAGATTCGAATCAAAAAGAATCGAATTGAGGGATCCCTGGGTGGCGCAGCGGTTTAGCGCCTGCCTTTGGCCCAGGGCGCGATCCTGGAGACGCGGGATCGAATCCCACATCGGGCTCCCGCTGCATGGAGCCTGCTTCTCCCTCTGCCTGTGTCTCTGCCTCTCTGTCTCTCTCTGTGACTATCATAAAAAAAAGAATCGAATTGAATCGCGTTGAAAAAAATCATAAAGAATCAAATCGAAAAGAATCGAATTCCATGTAACGAAAAGATTCGAATTGAAAAGAATCGAATCGAAACAAAAGAATCGAATCGAATCGACATGAATCAAAAAGAATCGAATCAAAACGAATCGAAAAGAAACAAATCAAGTAGAATCTAAAAGAATCGAATCGAATCGAATCGAAAAAATTCGAATAGAATTGAATCGAAAAGAATCAAAACGAATCGAACCGAGGAGAATCGATTCGAATCAAAATAAAAAGTATCGTATCAAATCGAATCGAAAAGAATCATTTCAAATAGAATCGAAAGAATGGAATCAAATGTAAAACAATCGAATCGAATCGAAAAGAATCGGATTGAATGGAATAGAATCGAAAAGAATATAATAGAATCGAAAGAAATCGAATAGAATCAAATCAAATCAAAAAGAATCAAATTGAATTGATCCTAAACAAAATAAGCGAAATGAATCGACTCGAACCGAAAAAAATCAAATCGAAAAGAATCTAACCTCAACGAAAATCATCGAAATGAATAGAATCGAAAAGAATCGAATTGAATCAAATCGAAAAGAATCGAATGGAATCCAATCGAAAAGAATCAAATTGATTCGAATCAAAACAAATTGAATCCAATCGAAAAGAATCTAATTGAATCGAAGCGAAAAGAATCAAATTCAATCAAAACGAATCGATTCGAATGGAATAGAAAAGAATAGAATAGAATAGAATAGAATCGAAAAGAATCAAATCGAATCGAAAAGAATCGAATCAAAAAGAATTGTATCGAATCGAAAAGAAACGAATCGAACCGAATCAAAAAGAAAACAATCGAATCGAATCAAATACAAAAGAATCGCTTTGAATAGCATAGAATTGAAAAGAATCGAATCAATCGAATTGAAAACAATCGAATCGAAAAGAATCGAATCAAAAAAAGTCGAATCGAAACGAAAACAATCGAATCGAATCGAATCTAAAAGAATCGTATTGAATTGAATCGAGTCGAAAAGACTCGAATCAAAAAGACTCGAATCGAATTGAATCAAATCGAAAAGAATGTAATAGAAACCACTCGAACAGAATCAAATCGAAATGATTCAAAATGAATCGAATAGAATAGAATCGAAAAAAATCGAATAGAATCGAAACGAATGGAAACGAATCGAAGAGAATCGATTAGAATCGAAATGAAAAGAATCGTACTGAATCGAATTGAAAAGAATCAAATCAAATCGAATCGAAAGAATTGAATCAAATCGAAAAGAATCCAATCGAATCGAAAAGAAACGAACTGAATGGAATCAAATCGAAAAGAATCTAATCGAATCGAAAAGAATCGAATCAAATTTAATGGAATCGAAAACAATCGAATTGAATCGAAAAGAATCGAACTGAATGGAATCAAATCGAAAAGAATCTAATCGAATCGAAAAGAATCGAATCAAATTTAATGGAATCGAAAAGAATCGAATTGAATCGAAAAGAATCGAAATGAAAAATATCAGATCAAATGGAAAAGCATCAAATCGAATTGAAAAGAATCGAATCGAATCGAAATGAATCGAATCAAAAAGAATCGAATCGAAAGAATCGAATTGAAAAGAATCGAATCGAATCGAAAAGACTCGAATCGAATTAAAAATATCAAATCGAATCGAATCGCAAAGAATCGAATTGAAAAGACTCGAATTGAAACGAATCGATTTGAAACGAAAAGAATCGAATCGAATCGAATCGAATCGAATTGAATTGAAAGAATCGAATTGAATAGAAAAAAATCGAATACAAAAGAATCGAACCGAAAAGAAAAGAATCAAATTGAATCAGTCGATTAAATTCTAGTCGAATCGAATCAAAAAGCATGAAATCGAGTCGAATCGAATCGAAAAGCATCGACTCGAATCGAAAAGAAACCAATTGCATCATCGAATGGAAACTAATCGAATTGAATAGAATAGAAAAGATTCGAATCGAATCAAATCGAAAACAATCAAGTTGAATTGATCGAAAAGAATCGAATTGAATCAAATCGAATCGAAATGAAAAGAGTCGAATCGATTCAAAATAGAAAAGAATCGAATCGAAAAGAATCAAATCGACACGAAAAGAATCGAATCGAATCAAAAAGTATCGAATGGATTCGAAAACATTCGAATCGAAAAGAATCGAATTGAAATGAATCCGATCGAAATGAAAAGAATGTACTCGATTCGAATCCAAAAGAATCGAATCCAAAAGAATCGATTCGAATCCAAAAGAATCGAATTGAATTGAATCAAAAGAAATGAATTGAATTGAATCAAAAAGGAACTAATCGAATCAAATCGAAAAAACTCGAATAGAATCAAATCGAATCAAAAAGAATCGAATAGATTCGAATCAAAAAGAATCGAATTGAGGGATCCCTGGGTGGCGCAGCGGTTTAGCGCCTGCCTTTGGCCCAGGGCGCGATCCTGGAGACGCGGGATCGAATCCCACATCGGGCTCCTGGTGCATGGAGCCTGCTTCTCCCTCTGCCTGTGTCTCTGCCTCTCTGTCTCTCTCTGTGACTATCATAAAAAAAAGAATCGAATTGAATCGCGTTGAAAAAAATCATAAAGAATCAAATCGAAAAGAATCGAATTCCATGTAACGAAAAGATTCGAATTGAAAAGAATCGAATCGAAACAAAAGAATCGAATCGAATCGACATGAATCAAAAAGAATCGAATCAAAACGAATCGAAAAGAAACAAATCAAGTAGAATCTAAAAGAATCGAATCGAATCAAATCGAAAAAATTCGAATAGAATTGAATCGAAAAGAATCAAAACGAATCGAACCGAGGAGAATCGATTCGAATCAAAATAAAAAGTATCGTATCAAATCGAATCGAAAAGAATCATTTCAAATAGAATCGAAAGAATGGAATCAAATCTAAAACAATCGAATCGAAAAGAATCGGATTGAATGCAATAGAATCGAAAAGAATAGAATAGAATCGAAAGAAATCGAATAGAATCAAATCAAATCAAAAAGAATCAAATTGAATTGATCCTAAACAAAATAAGCGAAATGAATCGACTCGAACCGAAAAAAATCAAATCGAAAAGAATCTAACCTCAACGAAAATCATCGAAATGAATAGAATCGAAAAGAATCAAATTGAATCAAATCGAAAAGAATCGAATGGAATCCAATCGAAAAGAATCAAATTGATTCGAATCAAAACAAATTGAATCCAATCGAAAAGAATCTAATTGAATCGAAGCGAAAAGAATCAAATTCAATCAAAACGAATCGATTCGAATGGAATAGAAAAGAATAGAATAGAATAGAATAGAATCGAAAAGAATCAAATCGAATCGAAAAGAATCGAATCGAAAAGAATTGAATCGAATCGAAAAGAAACGAATCGAACCGAATCAAAAAGAATACAATCGAATCGAATCAAATACAAAAGAATCGCTTTGAATAGCATAGAATTGAAAAGAATCGAATCAATCGAATTGAAAACAATCGAATCGAAAAGAATCGAATCAAAAAAAGTCGAATCGAAACGAAAACAATCGAATCGAATCGAATCTAAAAGAATCGTATTGAATTGAATCGAGTCGAAAAGACTCGAATCAAAAAGACTCGAATCGAATTGAATCAAATCGAAAAGAATCTAATAGAAACCACTCGAACAGAATCAAATCGAAATGATTCAAAATGAATCGAATAGAATAGAATCGAAAAAAATCAAAACGAATCGAAACGAATCGAAACGAATCGAAGAGAATCGATTAGAATCGAAATGAAAAGAATCGTACTGAATCGAATTGAAAAGAATCAAATCAAATCGAATCGAAAGAATTGAATCAAATCGAAAAGAATCCAATCGAATCGAAAAGAATCGAACTGAATGGAATCAAATCGAAAAGAATCTAATCGAATCGAAAAGAATCGAATCAAATTTAATGGAATCGAAAAGAATCGAATTGAATCGAAAAGAATCGAAATGAAACAAATCAGATCAAATGGAAAAGCATCAAATCGAATTGACAAGAATCGAATCGAATCGAAATGAATCGAATCAAAAAGAATCGAATCGAAAAGAATCGAATTGAAAAGAATCGAATCGAATCGAAAAGACTCGAATCGAATTAAAAATATCAAATCGAATCGAATCGCAAAGAATCGAATTGAAAAGACTCGAATTGAAACGAATCGATTTGAAACGAAAAGAATCGAATCGAATCGAATCGAATTGAAAGAATCGAATTGAATAGAAAAAAATTGAATAGAAAAGAATCGAACCGAAAAGAAAAGAATCAAATTGAATCAGTCGATTAAATTCTAGTCGAATCGAATCAAAAAGCATGAAATCGAGTCGAATCGAATCGAAAAGCATCGAATCGAATCGAAAAGAATCGAATTGTATCTAATCAAAAAGAATCGAATCGTATCGACTCGAATCGAAAAGAATCCAATTGCATCATCGAATGGAAACTAATCGAATTGAATAGAATAGAAAAGATTCGAATCGAATCAAATCGAAAACAATCAAATTGAATTGATCGAAAAGAATCGAATTGAATCAAATCGAATCGAAATGAAAAGAGTCGAATCGATTCAAATAGAAAAGAATCGAATCGAAAAGAATCAAATCGACACGAAAAGAATCGAATCGAATCAAAAAGTATCGAATGGATTCGAAAACATTCGAATCGAAAAGAATCGAATTGAAATGAATCCGATCGAAATGAAAAGAATCTACTCGATTCGAATCCAAAAGAATCGAATCCAAAAGAATCGAATTGAATCCAAAAGAATCGAATTGAATTGAATCAAAAGAAATGAATTGAATTGAATCAAAAAGGAACTAATCGAATCAAATCGAAAATAATCGAATAGAATCAAATCGAATCAAAAAGAATCGAATAGATTCGAATCAAAAAGAATCGAATTGAGGGATCCCTGGGTGGCGCAGCGGTTTAGCGCCTGCCTTTGGCCCAGGGCGCGATCCTGGAGACCCGGGATCGAATCCCACATCGGGCTCCCGCTGCATGGAGCTTGCTTCTCCCTCTGCCTGTGTCTCTGCCTCTCTCACTCTCTCCGTGACTATCATAAAAAAAAGAATCGAATTGAATCGCGTTGAAAAAAATCATAAAGAATCAAATCGAAAAGAATCGAATTCCATGTAACGAAAAGATTCGAATTGAAAAGAATCGAATCGAAACAAAAGAATCGAATCGAATCGACATGAATCAAAAAGAATCGAATCAAAACGAATCGAAAAGAAACAAATCAAGTAGAATCTAAAAGAATCGAATCGAATCAAATCGAAAAAATTCGAATAGAATTGAATCGAAAAGAATCAAAACGAATCGAACCGAGGAGAATCGATTCGAATCAAAATAAAAAGTATCGTATCAAATCGAATCGAAAAGAATCATTTCAAATAGAATCGAAAGAATGGAATCAAATCTAAAACAATCGAATCGAATCGAAAAGAATCGGATTGAATGGAATAGAATCGAAAAGAATAGAATAGAATCGAAAGAAATCGAATAGAATCAAATCAAATCAAAAAGAATCAAATTGAATTGATCCTAAACAAAATAAGCGAAATGAATCGACTCGAACCGAAAAAAATCAAATCGAAAAGAATCTAACCTCAACGAAAATCATCGAAATGAATAGAATCGAAAAGAATCGAATTGAATCAAATCGAAAAGAATCGAATGGAATCCAATCGAAAAGAATCAAATTGATTCGAATCAAAACAAATTGAATCCAATCGAAAAGAATCTAATTGAATCGAAGCGAAAAGAATCAAATTCAATCAAAACGAATCGATTCGAATGGAATAGAAAAGAATAGAATAGAATAGAATAGAATCGAAAAGAATCAAATCGAATCGAAAAGAATCGAATCGAAAAGAATTGTATCGAATCGAAAAGAAACGAAACGAACCGAATCAAAAAGAAAACAATCGAATCGAATCAAATACAAAAGAATCGCTTTGAATAGCATAGAATTGAAAAGAATCGAATCAATCGAATTGAAAACAATCGAATCGAAAAGAATCGAATCAAAAAAAGTCGAATCGAAACGAAAACAATCGAATCGAATCGAATCTAAAAGAATCGTATTGAATTGAATAGAGTCGAAAAGACTCGAATCAAAAAGACTCGAATCGAATTGAATCAAATCGAAAAGAATGTAATAGAAACCACTCGAACAGAATCAAATCGAAATGATTCAAAATGAATCGAATAGAATAGAATCGAAAAAAATCGAATAGAATCGAAACGAATCGAAATAATCGAAGAGAATCGATTAGAATCGAAATGAAAAGAATCGTACTGAATCGAATTGAAAAGAATCAAATCAAATCGAATCGAAAGAATTGAATCAAATCGAAAAGAATCCAATCGAATCGAAAAGAATCGAATCAAATTTAATGGAATCGAAAAGAATCGAATTGAATCGAAAAGAATCGAAATGAAACAAATCAGATCAAATGGAAAAGCATCAAATCGAATTGACAAGAATCGAATCGAATCGAAATGAATCGAATCAAAAAGAATCGAATCGAAAAGAATCGAATTGAAAAGAATCGAATCGAATCGAAAAGACTCGAATCGAATTAAAAATATCAAATCGAATCGAATCGCAAAGAATCGAATTGAAAAGACTCGAATTGAAACGAATCGATTTGAAACGAAAAGAATCGAATCGAATCGAATCGAATTGAAAGAATCGAATTGAATAGAAAAAAATCGAATAGAAAAGAATCGAACCGAAAAGAAAAGAATCAAATTGAATCAGTCGATTAAATTCTAGTCGAATCGAATCAAAAAGCATGAAATCGAGTCGAATCGAATCGAAAAGAATCGAATCGAATCGAAAAGAATCGAATTGTATCTAATCAAAAAGAATCGAATCGTATCGACTCGAATCGAAAAGAATCCAATTGCATCATCGAATGGAAACTAATCGAATTGAATAGAATAGAAAAGATTCGAATCGAATCAAATCGAAAACAATCAAATTGAATTGATCGAAAAGAATCGAATTGAATCAAATCGAATCGAAATGAAAAGAGTCGAATCGATTCAAATAGAAAAGAATCGAATCGAAAAGAATCAAATCGACACGAAAAGAATCGAATCGAATCAAAAAGTATCGAATGGATTCGAAAACATTCGAATCGAAAAGAATCGAATTGAAATGAATCCGATCGAAATGAAAAGAATGTACTCGATTCGAATCCAAAAGAATCGAATCCAAAAGAATCGAATTGAATCCAAAAGAATCGAATTGAATTGAATCAAAAGAAATGAATTGAATTGAATCAAAAAGGAACTAATCGAATCAAATCGAAAATAATCGAATAGAATCAAATCGAATCAAAAAGAATCGAATAGATTCGAAACAAAAAGAATCGAATTGAGGGATCCCTGGGTGGCGCAGCGGTTTAGCGCCTGCCTTTGGCCCAGGGCGCGATCCTGGAGACCCGGGATCGAATCCCACATCGGGCTACTGGTGCATGGAGCCTGCTTCTCCCTCTGCCTGTGTCTCTGCCTCTCTGTCTCTCTCTGTGACTATCATAAAAAAAAGAATCGAATTGAATCGCGTTGAAAAAAATCATAAAGAATCAAATCGAAAAGAATCGAATTCCATGTAACGAAAAGATTCGAATTGAAAAGAATCGAATCGAAACAAAAGAATCGAATCGAATCGACATGAATCAAAAAGAATCGAATCAAAACGAATCGAAAAGAAACAAATCAAGTAGAATCTAAAAGAATCGAATCGAATCAAATCGAAAAAATTCGAATAGAATTGAATCGAAAAGAATCAAAACGAATCGAACCGAGGAGAATCGATTCGAATCAAAATAAAAAGTATCGTATAAAATCGAATCGAAAAGAATCATTTCAAATAGAATCGAAAGAATGGAATCAAATCTAAAACAATCGAATCGAATCGAAAAGAATCGGATTGAATGGAATAGAATCGAAAAGAATAGAATAGAATCGAAAGAAATCGAATAGAATCAAATCAAATCAAAAAGAATCAAATTGAATTGATCCTAAACAAAATAAGCGAAATGAATCGACTCGAACCGAAAAAAATCAAATCGAAAAGAATCTAACCTCAACGAAAATCATCGAAATGAATAGAATCGAAAAGAATCGAATTGAATCAAATCGAAAAGAATCGAATGGAATCCAATCGAAAAGAATCAAATTGATTCGAATCAAAACAAATTGAATCCAATCGAAAAGAATCTAATTGAATCGAAGCGAAAAGAATCAAATTCAATCAAAACGAATCGATTCGAATGGAATAGAAAAGAATAGAATAGAATAGAATAGAATCGAAAAGAATCAAATCGAATCGAAAAGAATCGAATCGAAAAGAATTGTATCGAATCGAAAAGAAACGAAACGAACCGAATCAAAAAGAAAACAATCGAATCGAATCAAATACAAAAGAATCGCTTTGAATAGCATAGAATTGAAAAGAATCGAATCAATCGAATTGAAAACAATCGAATCGAAAAGAATCGAATCAAAAAAAGTCGAATCGAAACGAAAACAATCGAATCGAATCGAATCTAAAAGAATCGTATTGAATTGAATCGAGTCGAAAAGACTCGAATCAAAAAGACTCGAATCGAATTGAATCAAATCGAAAAGAATGTAATAGAAACCACTCGAACAGAATCAAATCGAAATGATTCAAAATGAATCGAATAGAATAGAATCGAAAAAAATCGAATAGAATCGAAACGAATCGAAATAATCGAAGAGAATCGATTAGAATCGAAATGAAAAGAATCGTACTGAATCGAATTGAAAAGAATCAAATCAAATCGAATCGAAAGAATTGAATCAAATCGAAAAGAATCCAATCGAATCGAAAAGAAACGAACTGAATGGAATCAAATCGAAAAGAATCTAATCGAATCGAAAAGAATCGAATCAAATTTAATGGAATCGATAAGAATCGAATTGAATCGAAAAGAATCGAAATGAAACAAATCAGATCAAATGGAAAAGCATCAAATCGAATTGACAAGAATCGAATCGAATCGAAATGAATCGAATCAAAAAGAATCGAATCGAAAAGAATCGAATTGAAAAGAATCGAATCGAATCGAAAAGACTCGAATCGAATTAAAAATATCAAATCGAATCGAATCGCAAAGAATCGAATTGAAAAGACTCGAATTGAAACGAATCGATTTGAAACGAAAAGAATCGAATCGAATCGAATCGAATTGAAAGAATCGAATTGAATAGAAAAAAATCGAATAGAAAAGAATCGAACCGAAAAGAAAAGAATCAAATTGAATCAGTCGATTAAATTCTAGTCGAATCGAATCAAAAAGCATGAAATCGAGTCAAATCGAATCGAAAAGCATCGAATCGATTCGAAAAGAATCGAATTGTATCTAATCAAAAAGAATCGAATCGTATCGACTCGAATCGAATAGAATCCAATTGCATCATCGAATGGAAACTAATCGAATTGAATAGAATAGAAAAGATTCGAATCGAATCAAATCGAAAACAATCAAATTGAATTGATCGAAAAGAATCGAATTGAATCAAATCGAATCGAAATGAAAAGAGTCGAATCGATTCAAATAGTAAAGAATCGAATCGAAAAGAATCAAATCGACACGAAAAGAATCGAATCGAATCAAAAAGTATCGAATGGATTCGAAAACATTCGAAGCGAAAAGAATCGAATTGAAATGAATCCGATCGAAATGAAAAGAATCTACTCGATTCGAATCCAAAAGGATCGAATCCAAAAGAATCGAATTGAATCCAAAAGAATCGAATTGAATTGAATCAAAAGAAATGAATTGAATTGAATCAAAAAGGAACTAATCGAATCAAATCGAAAAAACTCGAATAGAATCAAATCGAATCAAAAAGAATCGAATAGATTCGAATCAAAAAGAATCGAATTGAGGGATCCCTGGGTGGCGCAGCGGTTTAGCGCCTGCCTTTGGCCCAGGGCGCGATCCTGGAGACCCGGGATCGAATCCCACATCGGGCTCCTGGTGCATGGAGCCTGCTTCTCCCTCTGCCTGTGTCTCTGCCTCTCTGTCTCTCTCTGTGACTATCATAAAAAAAAGAATCGAATTGAATCGCGTTGAAAAAAATCATAAAGAATCAAATCGAAAAGAATCGAATTCCATGTAACGAAAAGATTCGAATTGAAAAGAATCGAATCGAAACAAAAGAATCGAATCGAATCGACATGAATCAAAAAGAATCGAATCAAAACGAATCGAAAAGAAACAAATCAAGTAGAATCTAAAATAATCGAATCGAATCAAATCGAAAAAATTCGAATAGAATTGAATCGAAAAGAATCAAAACGAATCGAACCGAGGAGAATCGATTCGAATCAAAATAAAAAGTATCGTATCAAATCGAATCGAAAAGAATCATTTCAAATAGAATCGAAAGAATGGAATCAAATCTAAAACAATCGAATCGAATCGAAAAGAATCGGATTGAATGGAATAGAATCGAAAAGAATAGAATAGAATCGAAAGAAATCGAATAGAATCAAATCAAATCAAAAAGAATCAAATTGAATTGATCCTAAACAAAATAAGCGAAATGAATCGACTCGAACCGAAAAAAATCAAATCGAAAAGAATCTAACCTCAACGAAAATCATCGAAATGAATAGAATCGAAAAGAATCGAATTGAATCAAATCGAAAAGAATCGAATGGAATCCAATCGAAAAGAATCAAATTGATTCGAATCGAAACAAATTGAATCCAATCGAAAAGAATCTAATTGAATCGAAGCGAAAAGAATCAAATTCAATCAAAACGAATCGATTCGAATGGAATAGAAAAGAATAGAATAGAATAGAATAGAATCGAAAAGAATCAAATCGAATCGAAAAGAATCGAATCGAAAAGAATTGTATCGAATCGAAAAGAAACGAATCGAACCGAATCAAAAAGAAAACAATCGAATCGAATCAAATACAAAAGAATCGCTTTGAATAGCATAGAATTGAAAAGAATCGAATCAATCGAATTGAAAACAATCGAATCGAAAAGAATCGAATCAAAAAAAGTCGAATCGAAACGAAAACAATCGAATCGAATCGAATCTAAAAGAATCGTATTGAATTGAATAGAGTCGAAAAGACTCGAATCAAAAAGACTCGAATCGAATTGAATCAAATCGAAAAGAATGTAATAGAAACCACTCGAACAGAATCAAATCGAAATGATTCAAAATGAATCGAATAGAATAGAATCGAAAAAAATCGAATAGAATCGAAACGAATCGAAACGAATCGAAGAGAATCGATTAGAATCGAAATGAAAAGAATCGTACTGAATCGAATTGAAAAGAATCAAATCAAATCGAATCGAAAGAATTGAATCAAATCGAAAAGAATCCAATCGAATCGAAAAGAAACGAATCAAATTTAATGGAATCGAAAAGAATCGAATTGAATCGAAAAGAATCGAAATGAAACAAATCAGATCAAATGGAAAAGCATCAAATCGAATTGAAAAGAATCGAATCGAATCGAAATGAATCGAATCAAAAAGAATCGAATCGAAAAGAATCGAATTGAAAAGAATCGAATCGAATCGAAAAGACTCGAATCGAATTAAAAATATCAAATCGAATCGAATCGCAAAGAATCGATTTGAAAAGACTCGAATTGAAACGAATCGATTTGAAACGAAAAGAATCGAATCGAATCGAATCGAATTGAAAGAATCGAATTGAATAGAAAAAAATCGAATAGAAAAGAATCGAACCGAAAATAAAAGAATCAAATTGAATCAGTCGATTAAATTCTAGTCGAATCGAATCAAAAAGCATGAAATCGAGTCGAATCGAATCGAAAAGCATCGAATCGAATCGAAAAGAATCGAATTGTATCTAATCAAAAAGAATCGAATCGTATCGACTCGAATCGAAAAGAATCCAATTGCATCATCGAATGGAAACTAATCGAATTGAATAGAATAGAAAAGATTCGAATCGAATCAAATCGAAAACAATCAAATTGAATTGATCGAAAAGAATCGAATTGAATCAAATCGAATCGAAATGAAAAGAGTCGAATCGATTCAAATAGAAAAGAATCGAATCGAAAAGAATCAAATCGACACGAAAAGAATCGAATCGAATCAAAAAGTATCGAATGGATTCGAAAACATTCGAATCGAAAAGAATCGAATTGAAATGAATCCGATCGAAATGAAAAGAATGTACTCGCTTCGAATCCAAAAGAATCGAATCCAAAAGAATCGAATTGAATCCAAAAGAATCGAATTGAATTGAATCAAAAGAAATGAATTGAATTGAATCAAAAAGGAACTAATCGAATCAAATCGAAAAAACTCGAATAGAATCAAATCGAATCAAAAAGAATCGAATTGATTCGAATAAAAAAGAATCGAATTGAGGGATCCCTGGGTGGCGCAGCGGTTTAGCGCCTGCCTTTGGCCCAGGGCGCGATCCTGGAGACCCGGGATCGAATCCCACATCCGGCTACTGGTGCATGGAGCCTGCTTCTCCCTCTGCCTGTGTCTCTGCCTCTCTGTCTCTCTCCGTGACTATCATAAAAAAAAGAATCGAATTGAATCGCGTTGAAAAAATCATAAAGAATCAAATCGAAAAGAATCGAATTCCATGTAACGAAAAGATTCGAATTGAAAAGAATCGAATCGAAACAAAAGAATCGAATCGAATCGACATGAATCAAAAAGAATCGAATCAAAACGAATCGAAAAGAAACAAATCAAGTAGAATCTAAAAGAATCGAATCGAATCAAATCGAAAAAATTCGAATAGAATTGAATCGAAAAGAATCAAAACGAATCGAACCGAGGAGAATCGATTCGAATCAAAATAAAAAGTATCGTATCAAATCGAATCGAAAATAATCATTTCAAATAGAATCGAAAGAATGGAATCAAATCTAAAACAATCGAATCGAATCGAAAAGAATCAGATTGAATGGAATAGAATCGAAAAGAATAGAATAGAATCGAAAGAAATCGAATAGAATCAAATCAAATCAAAAAGAATCGAATTGAATTGATCCTAACCAAAATAAGCGAAATGAATCGACTCGAACCGAAAAAAATCAAATCGAAAAGAATCTAACCTCAACCAAAATCATCGAAATGAATAGAATCGAAAAGAATCGAATTGAATCAAATCGAAAAGAATCGAATGGAATCCAATCGAAAAGAATCAAATTGATTCGAATCAAAACAAATTGAATCCAATCGAAAAGAATCTAATTGAATCGAATTGAAAAGAATCGAATTCAATCAAAACGAATCGATTCGAATGGAATAGAAAAGAATAGAATAGAATAGAATCGAAAAGAATCAAATCGAATCGAAAAGAATCGAATCGAAAAGAATTGAATCGAATCGAAAAGAAAACAATCGAATCGAATCAAATACAAAAGAATCGCTTTGAATAGCATAGAATTGAAAAGAATCGAATCAATCGAATTGAAAACAATCGAATCGAAAAGAATCGAATCAAAAAAAGTCGAATCGAAACGAAAACAATCGAATCGAATCGAATCTAAAAGAATCGTATTGAATTGAATCGAGTCGAAAAGACTCGAATCAAAAAGACTCGAATCGAATTGAATCAAATCGAAAAGAATCTAATTGAAACCACTCGAACAGAATCAAATCGAAACGATTCAAAATGAATCGAATAGAATAGAATCGAAAAAAATCGAATAGAATCGAAACGAATCGAAACGAATCGAAGAGAATCGATTAGAATCGAAATGAAAAGAATCGTACTGAATCGAATTGAAAAGAATCAAATCAAATCGAATCGAAAGAATTGAATCAAATCGAAAAGAATCCAATCGAATCGAAAAGAATCGAACTGAATGGAATCAAATCGAAAAGAATCTAATCGAATCGAAAAGAATCGAATCAAATTTAATGGAATCGAAAAGAATCGAATTGAATCGAAATGAAACAAATCAGATCAAATGGAAAAGCATCAAATCGAATTGAAAAGAATCGAATCGAATCGAAATGAATCGAATCAAAAAGAATCGAATCGAAAAGAATCGAATTGAAAAGAATCGAATCGAATCGAAAAGACTCGAATCGAATTAAAAATATCAAATCGAATCGAATCGCAAAGAATCGAATTGAAAAGACTCGAATTGAAACGAATCGATTTGAAACGAAAAGAATCGAATCGAATCGAATCGAATTGAAAGAATCGAATTGAATAGAAAAAAATCGAATAGAAAAGAATCGAACCGAAAAGAAAAGAATCAAATTGAATCAGTCGATTAAATTCTAGTCGAATCGAATCAAAAAGCATGAAATCGAGTCGAATCGAATCGAAAAGCATCGAATCGAATCGAAAAGAATCGAATTGTATCTAATCAAAAAGAATCGAATCGTATCGACTCGAATCGAAAAGAATCCAATTGCATCATCGAATGGAAACTAATCGAATTGAATAGAATAGAAAAGATTCGAATCGAATCAAATCGAAAACAATCAAATTGAATTGATCGAAAAGAATCGAATTGAATCAAATCGAATCGAAATGAAAAGAGTCGAATCGATTCAAATAGTAAAGAATCGAATCGAAAAGAATCAAATCGACACGAAAAGAATCGAATCGAATCAAAAAGTATCGAATGGATTCGAAAACATTCGAATCGAAAAGAATCGAATTGAAATGAATCCGATCGAAATGAAAAGAATCTACTCGATTCGAATCCAAAAGGATCGAATCCAAAAGAATCGAATTGAATCCAAAAGAATCGAATTGAATTGAATCAAAAGAAATGAATTGAATTGAATCAAAAAGGAACTAATCGAATCAAATCGAAAATAATCGAATAGAATCAAATCGAATCAAAAAGAATCGAATAGATTCGAATCAAAAAGAATCGAATTGAGGGATCCCTGGGTGGCGCAGCGGTTTAGCGCCTGCCTTTGGCCCAGGGCGCGATCCTGGAGACCCGGGATCGAATCCCACATCGGGCTCCCGCTGCATGGAGCCTGCTTCTCCCTCTGCCTGTGTCTCTGCCTCTCTCACTCTCTCCGTGACTATCATAAAAAAAAGAATCGAATTGAATCGCGTTGAAAAAAATCATAAAGAATCAAATCGAAAAGAATCGAATTCCATGTAACGAAAAGATTCGAATTGAAAAGAATCGAATCGAAACAAAAGAATCGAATCGAATCGACATGAATCAAAAAGAATCGAATCAAAACGAATCGAAAAGAATAAAAATCAAGTAGAATCTAAAATAATCGAATCGAATCAAATCGAAAAAATTCGAATAGAATTGAATCGAAAAGAATCAAAACGAATCGAACCGAGGAGAATCGATTCGAATCAAAATAAAAAGTATCGTATCAAATCGAATCGAAAAGAATCATTTCAAATAGAATCGAAAGAATGGAATCAAATCTAAAACAATCGAATCGAATCGAAAAGAATCGGATTGAATGGAATAGAATCGAAAAGAATAGAATAGAATCGAAAGAAATCGAATAGAATCAAATCAAATCAAAAAGAATCAAATTGAATTGATCCTAACCAAAATAAGCGAAATGAATCGACTCGAACCGAAAAAAATCAAATCGAAAAGAATCTAACCTCAACGAAAATCATCGAAATGAATAGAATCGAAAAGAATCGAATTGAATCAAATCGAAAAGAATCGAATGGAATCCAATCGAAAAGAATCAAATTGATTCGAATCAAAACAAATTGAATCCAATCGAAAAGAATCTAATTGAATCGAAGCGAAAAGAATCAAATTCAATCAAAACGAATCGATTCGAATGGAATAGAAAAGAATAGAATAGAATAGAATAGAATCGAAAAGAATCAAATCGAATCGAAAAGAATCGAATCGAAAAGAATTGTATCGAATCGAAAAGAAACGAAACGAACCGAATCAAAAAGAAAACAATCGAATCGAATCAAATACAAAAGAATCGCTTTGAATAGCATAGAATTGAAAAGAATCGAATCAATCGAATTGAAAACAATCGAATCGAAAAGAATCGAATCAAAAAAAGTCGAATCGAAACGAAAACAATCGAATCGAATCTAATCTAAAAGAATCGTATTGAATTGAATCGAGTCGAAAAGACTCGAATCAAAAAGACTCGAATCGAATTGAATCAAATCGAAAAGAATGTAATAGAAACCACTCGAACAGAATCAAATCGAAATGATTCAAAATGAATCGAATAGAATAGAATCGAAAAAAATCGAATAGAATCGAAACGAATCGAAATAATCGAAGAGAATCGATTAGAATCGAAATGAAAAGAATCGTACTGAATCGAATTGAAAAGAATCAAATCAAATCGAATCGAAAGAATTGAATCAAATCGAAAAGAATCCAATCGAATCGAAAAGAAACGAACTGAATGGAATCAAATCGAAAAGAATCTAATCGAATCGAAAAGAATCGAATCAAATTTAATGGAATCGAAAAGAATCGAATTGAATCGAAAAGAATCGAAATGAAACAAATCAGATCAAATGGAAAAGCATCAAATCGAATTGACAAGAATCGAATCGAATCGAAATGAATCGAATCAAAAAGAATCGAATCGAAAAGAATCGAATTGAAAAGAATCGAATCGAATCGAAAAGACTCGAATCGAATTAAAAATATCAAATCGAATCGAATCGCAAAGAATCGAATTGAAAAGACTCGAATTGAAACGAATCGATTTGAAACGAAAAGAATCGAATCGAATCGAATCGAATTGAAAGAATCGAATTGAATAGAAAAAAATCGAATAGAAAAGAATCGAACCGAAAAGAAAAGAATCAAATTGAATCAGTCGATTAAATTCTAGTCGAATCGAATCAAAAAGCATGAAATCGAGTCGAATCGAATCGAAAAGCATCGAATCGAATCGAAAAGAATCGAATTGTATCTAATCAAAAAGAATCGAATCGTATCGACTCGAATCGAATAGAATCCAATTGCATCATCGAATGGAAACTAATCGAATTGAATAGAATAGAAAAGATTCTAATCGAATCAAATCGAAAACAATCAAATTGAATTGATCGAAAAGAATCGAATTGAATCAAATCGAATCGAAATGAAAAGAGTCGAATCGATTCAAATAGTAAAGAATCGAATCGAAAAGAATCAAATCGACACGAAAAGAATCGAATCGAATCAAAAAGTATCGAATGGATTCGAAAACATTCGAATCGAAAAGAATCGAATTGAAATGAATCCGATCGAAATGAAAAGAATCTACTCGATTCGAATCCAAAAGGATCGAATCCAAAAGAATCGAATTGAATCCAAAAGAATCGAATTGAATTGAATCAAAAGAAATGAATTGAATTGAATCAAAAAGGAACTAATCGAATCAAATCGAAAAAACTCGAATAGAATCAAATCGAATCAAAAAGAATCGAATAGATTCGAATCAAAAAGAATCGAATTGAGGGATCCCTGGGTGGCGCAGCGGTTTAGCGCCTGCCTTTGGCCCAGGGCGCGATCCTGGAGACCCGGGATCGAATCCCACATCGGGCTACTGGTGCATGGAGCCTGCTTCTCCCTCTGCCTGTGTCTCTGCCTCTCTGTCTCTCTCTGTGACTATCATAAAAAAAAGAATCGAATTGAATCGCGTTGAAAAAAATCATAAAGAATCAAATCGAAAAGAATCGAATTCCATGTAACGAAAAGATTCGAATTGAAAAGAATCGAATCGAAACAAAAGAATCGAATCGAATCGACATGAATCAAAAAGAATCGAATCAAAACGAATCGAAAAGAAACAAATCAAGTAGAATCTAAAAGAATCGAATCGAATCAAATCGAAAAAATTCGAATAGAATTGAATCGAAAAGAATCAAAACGAATCGAACCGAGGAGAATCGATTCGAATCAAAATAAAAAGTATCGTATCAAATCGAATCGAAAAGAATCATTTCAAATAGAATCGAAAGAATGGAATCAAATCTAAAACAATCGAATCGAATCGAAAAGAATCGGATTGAATGGAATAGAATCGAAAAGAATAGAATAGAATCGAAAGAAATCGAATAGAATCAAATCAAATCAAAAAGAATCAAATTGAATTGATCCTAAACAAAATAAGCGAAATGAATCGACTCGAACCGAAAAAAATCAAATCGAAAAGAATCTAACCTCAACGAAAATCATCGAAATGAATAGAATCGAAAAGAATCGAATTGAATCAAATCGAAAAGAATCGAATGGAATCCAATCGAAAAGAATCAAATTGATTCGAATCAAAACAAATTGAATCCAATCGAAAAGAATCTAATTGAATCGAAGCGAAAAGAATCAAATTCAATCAAAACGAATCGATTCGAATGGAATAGAAAAGAATAGAATAGAATAGAATCGAAAAGAATCAAATCGAATCGAAAAGAATCGAATCGAAAAGAATTGTATCGAATCGAAAAGAAACGAAACGAACCGAATCAAAAAGAAAACAATCGAATCGAATCAAATACAAAAGAATCGCTTTGAATAGCATAGAATTGAAAAGAATCGAATCAATCGAATTGAAAACAATCGAATCGAAAAGAATCGAATCAAAAAAAGTCGAATCGAAACGAAAACAATCGAATCGAATCGAATCTAAAAGAATCGTATTGAATTGAATCGAGTCGAAAAGACTCGAATCAAAAAGACTCGAATCGAATTGAATCAAATCGAAAAGAATGTAATAGAAACCACTCGAACAGAATCAAATCGAAATGATTCAAAATGAATCGAATAGAATAGAATCGAAAAAAATCGAATAGAATCGAAACGAATCGAAATAATCGAAGAGAATCGATTAGAATCGAAATGAAAAGAATCGTACTGAATCGAATTGAAAAGAATCAAATCAAATCGAATCGAAAGAATTGAATCAAATCGAAAAGAATCCAATCGAATCGAAAAGAAACGAACTGAATGGAATCAAATCGAAAAGAATCTAATCGAATCGAAAAGAATCGAATCAAATTTAATGGAATCGAAAAGAATCGAATTGAATCGAAAAGAATCGAAATGAAACAAATCAGATCAAATGGAAAAGCATCAAATCGAATTGACAAGAATCGAATCGAATCGAAATGAATCGAATCAAAAAGAATCGAATCGAAAAGAATCGAATTGAAAAGAATCGAATCGAATCGAAAAGACTCGAATCGAATTAAAAATATCAAATCGAATCGAATCGCAAAGAATCGAATTGAAAAGACTCGAATTGAAACGAATCGATTTGAAACGAAAAGAATCGAATCGAATCGAATCGAATTGAAAGAATCGAATTGAATAGAAAAAAATCGAATAGAAAAGAATCGAACCGAAAAGAAAAGAATCAAATTGAATCAGTCGATTAAATTCTAGTCGAATCGAATCAAAAAGCATGAAATCGAGTCGAATCGAATCGAAAAGCATCGAATCGAATCGAAAAGAATCGAATTGTATCTAATCAAAAAGAATCGAATCGTATCGACTCGAATCGAATAGAATCCAATTGCATCATCGAATGGAAACTAATCGAATTGAATAGAATAGAAAAGATTCTAATCGAATCAAATCGAAAACAATCAAATTGAATTGATCGAAAAGAATCGAATTGAATCAAATCGAATCGAAATGAAAAGAGTCGAATCGATTCAAATAGTAAAGAATCGAATCGAAAAGAATCAAATCGACACGAAAAGAATCGAATCGAATCAAAAAGTATCGAATGGATTCGAAAACATTCGAATCGAAAAGAATCGAATTGAAATGAATCCGATCGAAATGAAAAGAATCTACTCGATTCGAATCCAAAAGGATCGAATCCAAAAGAATCGAATTGAATCCAAAAGAATCGAATTGAATTGAATCAAAAGAAATGAATTGAATTGAATCAAAAAGGAACTAATCGAATCAAATCGAAAAAACTCGAATAGAATCAAATCGAATCAAAAAGAATCGAATAGATTCGAATCAAAAAGAATCGAATTGAGGGATCCCTGGGTGGCGCAGCGGTTTAGCGCCTGCCTTTGGCCCAGGGCGCGATCCTGGAGACCCGGGATCGAATCCCACATCGGGCTACTGGTGCATGGAGCCTGCTTCTCCCTCTGCCTGTGTCTCTGCCTCTCTGTCTCTCTCTGTGACTATCATAAAAAAAAGAATCGAATTGAATCGCGTTGAAAAAAATCATAAAGAATCAAATCGAAAAGAATCGAATTCCATGTAACGAAAAGATTCGAATTGAAAAGAATCGAATCGAAACAAAAGAATCGAATCGAATCGACATGAATCAAAAAGAATCGAATCAAAACGAATCGAAAAGAAACAAATCAAGTAGAATCTAAAATAATCGAATCGAATCAAATCGAAAAAATTCGAATAGAATTGAATCGAAAAGAATCAAAACGAATCGAACCGAGGAGAATCGATTCGAATCAAAATAAAAAGTATCGTATCAAATCGAATCGAAAAGAATCATTTCAAATAGAATCGAAAGAATGGAATCAAATCTAAAACAATCGAATCGAATCGAAAAGAATCGGATTGAATGGAATAGAATCGAAAAGAATAGAATAGAATCGAAAGAAATCGAATAGAATCAAATCAAATCAAAAAGAATCAAATTGAATTGATCCTAAACAAAATAAGCGAAATGAATCGACTCGAACCGAAAAAAATCAAATCGAAAAGAATCTAACCTCAACGAAAATCATCGAAATGAATAGAATCGAAAAGAATCGAATTGAATCAAATCGAAAAGAATCGAATGGAATCCAATCGAAAAGAATCAAATTGATTCGAATCGAAACAAATTGAATCCAATCGAAAAGAATCTAATTGAATCGAAGCGAAAAGAATCAAATTCAATCAAAACGAATCGATTCGAATGGAATAGAAAAGAATAGAATAGAATAGAATAGAATCGAAAAGAATCAAATCGAATCGAAAAGAATCGAATCGAAAAGAATTGTATCGAATCGAAAAGAAACGAATCGAACCGAATCAAAAAGAAAACAATCGAATCGAATCAAATACAAAAGAATCGCTTTGAATAGCATAGAATTGAAAAGAATCGAATCAATCGAATTGAAAACAATCGAATCGAAAAGAATCGAATCAAAAAAAGTCGAATCGAAACGAAAACAATCGAATCGAATCGAATCTAAAAGAATCGTATTGAATTGAATAGAGTCGAAAAGACTCGAATCAAAAAGACTCGAATCGAATTGAATCAAATCGAAAAGAATGTAATAGAAACCACTCGAACAGAATCAAATCGAAATGATTCAAAATGAATCGAATAGAATAGAATCGAAAAAAATCGAATAGAATCGAAACGAATCGAAACGAATCGAAGAGAATCGATTAGAATCGAAATGAAAAGAATCGTACTGAATCGAATTGAAAAGAATCAAATCAAATCGAATCGAAAGAATTGAATCAAATCGAAAAGAATCCAATCGAATCGAAAAGAAACGAACTGAATGGAATCAAATCGAAAAGAATCTAATCGAATCGAAAAGAATCGAATCAAATTTAATGGAATCGAAAAGAATCGAATTGAATCGAAAAGAATCGAAATGAAACAAATCAGATCAAATGGAAAAGCATCAAATCGAATTGAAAAGAATCGAATCGAATCGAAATGAATCGAATCAAAAAGAATCGAATCGAAAAGAATCGAATTGAAAAGAATCGAATCGAATCGAAAAGACTCGAATCGAATTAAAAATATCAAATCGAATCGAATCGCAAAGAATCGATTTGAAAAGACTCGAATTGAAACGAATCGATTTGAAACGAAAAGAATCGAATCGAATCGAATCGAATTGAAAGAATCGAATTGAATAGAAAAAAATCGAATAGAAAAGAATCGAACCGAAAATAAAAGAATCAAATTGAATCAGTCGATTAAATTCTAGTCGAATCGAATCAAAAAGCATGAAATCGAGTCGAATCGAATCGAAAAGCATCGAATCGAATCGAAAAGAATCGAATTGTATCTAATCAAAAAGAATCGAATCGTATCGACTCGAATCGAAAAGAATCCAATTGCATCATCGAATGGAAACTAATCGAATTGAATAGAATAGAAAAGATTCGAATCGAATCAAATCGAAAACAATCAAATTGAATTGATCGAAAAGAATCGAATTGAATCAAATCGAATCGAAATGAAAAGAGTCGAATCGATTCAAATAGTAAAGAATCGAATCGAAAAGAATCAAATCGACACGAAAAGAATCGAATCGAATCAAAAAGTATCGAATGGATTCGAAAACATTCGAATCGAAAAGAATCGAATTGAAATGAATCCGATCGAAATGAAAAGAATCTACTCGCTTCGAATCCAAAAGAATCGAATCCAAAAGAATCGAATTGAATCCAAAAGAATCGAATTGAATTGAATCAAAAGAAATGAATTGAATTGAATCAAAAAGGAACTAATCGAATCAAATCGAAAAAACTCGAATAGAATCAAATCGAATCAAAAAGAATCGAATAGATTCGAATCAAAAAGAATCGAATTGAGGGATCCCTGGGTGGCGCAGCGGTTTAGCGCCTGCCTTTGGCCCAGGGCGCGATCCTGGAGACCCGGGATCGAATCCCACATCGGGCTACTGGTGCATGGAGCCTGCTTCTCCCTCTGCCTGTGTCTCTGCCTCTCTGTCTCTCTCTGTGACTATCATAAAAAAAAGAATCGAATTGAATAGCGTTGAAAAAAATCATAAAGAATCAAATCGAAAAGAATCGAATTCCATGTAACGAAAAGATTCGAATTGAAAAGAATCGAATCGAAACAAAAGAATCGAATCGAATCGACATGAATCAAAAAGAATCGAATCAAAACGAATCGAAAAGAAACAAATCAAGTAGAATCTAAAATAATCGAATCGAATCAAATCGAAAAAATTCGAATAGAATTGAATCGAAAAGTATCAAAACGAATCGAACCGAGGAGAATCGATTCGAATCAAAATAAAAAGTATCGTATCAAATCGAATCGAAAAGAATCATTTCAAATAGAATCGAAAGAATGGAATCAAATCTAAAACAATCGAATCGAATCGAAAAGAATCGGATTGAATGGAATAGAATCGAAAAGAATAGAATAGAATCGAAAGAAATCGAATAGAATCAAATCAAATCAAAAAGAATCAAATTGAATTGATCCTAAACAAAATAAGCGAAATGAATCGACTCGAACCGAAAAAAATCAAATCGAAAAGAATCTAACCTCAACGAAAATCATCGAAATGAATAGAATCGAAAAGAATCGAATTGAATCAAATCGAAAAGAATCGAATGGAATCCAATCGAAAAGAATCAAATTGATTCGAATCGAAACAAATTGAATCCAATCGAAAAGAATCTAATTGAATCGAAGCGAAAAGAATCAAATTCAATCAAAACGAATCGATTCGAATGGAATAGAAAAGAATAGAATAGAATAGAATAGAATCGAAAAGAATCAAATCGAATCGAAAAGAATCGAATCGAAAAGAATTGTATCGAATCGAAAAGAAACGAATCGAACCGAATCAAAAAGAAAACAATCGAATCGAATCAAATACAAAAGAATCGCTTTGAATAGCATAGAATTGAAAAGAATCGAATCAATCGAATTGAAAACAATCGAATCGAAAAGAATCGAATCAAAAAAAGTCGAATCGAAACGAAAACAATCGAATCGAATCGAATCTAAAAGAATCGTATTGAATTGAATAGAGTCGAAAAGACTCGAATCAAAAAGACTCGAATCGAATTGAATCAAATCGAAAAGAATGTAATAGAAACCACTCGAACAGAATCAAATCGAAATGATTCAAAATGAATCGAATAGAATAGAATCGAAAAAAATCGAATAGAATCGAAACGAATCGAAACGAATCGAAGAGAATCGATTAGAATCGAAATGAAAAGAATCGTACTGAATCGAATTGAAAAGAATCAAATCAAATCGAATCGAAAGAATTGAATCAAATCGAAAAGAATCCAATCGAATCGAAAAGAAACGAACTGAATGGAATCAAATCGAAAAGAATCTAATCGAATCGAAAAGAATCGAATCAAATTTAATGGAATCGAAAAGAATCGAATTGAATCGAAAAGAATCGAAATGAAACAAATCAGATCAAATGGAAAAGCATCAAATCGAATTGAAAAGAATCGAATCGAATCGAAATGAATCGAATCAAAAAGAATCGAATCGAAAAGAATCGAATTGAAAAGAATCGAATCGAATCGAAAAGACTCGAATCGAATTAAAAATATCAAATCGAATCGAATCGCAAAGAATCGATTTGAAAAGACTCGAATTGAAACGAATCGATTTGAAACGAAAAGAATCGAATCGAATCGAATCGAATTGAAAGAATCGAATTGAATAGAAAAAAATCGAATAGAAAAGAATCGAACCGAAAATAAAAGAATCAAATTGAATCAGTCGATTAAATTCTAGTCGAATCGAATCAAAAAGCATGAAATCGAGTCGAATCGAATCGAAAAGCATCGAATCGAATCGAAAAGAATCGAATTGTATCTAATCAAAAAGAATCGAATCGTATCGACTCGAATCGAAAAGAATCCAATTGCATCATCGAATGGAAACTAATCGAATTGAATAGAATAGAAAAGATTCGAATCGAATCAAATCGAAAACAATCAAATTGAATTGATCGAAAAGAATCGAATTGAATCAAATCGAATCGAAATGAAAAGAGTCGAATCGATTCAAATAGAAAAGAATCGAATCGAAAAGAATCAAATCGACACGAAAAGAATCGAATCGAATCAAAAAGTATCGAATGGATTCGAAAACATTCGAATCGAAAAGAATCGAATTGAAATGAATCCGATCGAAATGAAAAGAATGTACTCGCTTCGAATCCAAAAGAATCGAATCCAAAAGAATCGAATTGAATCCAAAAGAATCGAATTGAATTGAATCAAAAGAAATGAATTGAATTGAATCAAAAAGGAACTAATCGAATCAAATCGAAAAAACTCGAATAGAATCAAATCGAATCAAAAAGAATCGAATAGATTCGAATCAAAAAGAATCGAATTGAGGGATCCCTGGGTGGCGCAGCGGTTTAGCGCCTGCCTTTGGCCCAGGGCGCGATCCTGGAGACCCGGGATCGAATCCCACATCGGGCTCCCGCTGCATGGAGCCAGCTTCTCCCTCTGCCTGTGTCTCTGCCTCTCTCACTCTCTCCGTGACTATCATAAAAAAAAAGAATCGAATTGAATCGCGTTGAAAAAAATCATAAAGAATCAAATCGAAAAGAATCGAATTCCATGTAACGAAAAGATTCGAATTGAAAAGAATCGAATCGAAACAAAAGAATCGAATCGAATCGACATGAATCAAAAAGAATCGAATCAAAACGAATCGAAAAGAAACAAATCAAGTAGAATCTAAAAGAATCGAATCGAATCAAATCGAAAAAATTCGAATAGAATTGAATCGAAAAGAATCAAAACGAATCGAACCGAGGAGAATCGATTCGAATCAAAATAAAAAGTATCGTATCAAATCGAATCGAAAAGAATCATTTCAAATAGAATCGAAAGAATGGAATCAAATCTAAAACAATCGAATCGAATCGAAAAGAATCGGATTGAATGGAATAGAATCGAAAAGAATAGAATAGAATCGAAAGAAATCGAATAGAATCAAATCAAATCAAAAAGAATCAAATTGAATTGATCCTAAACAAAATAAGCGAAATGAATCGACTCGAACCGAAAAAAATCAAATCGAAAAGAATCTAACCTCAACGAAAATCATCGAAATGAATAGAATCGAAAAGAATCGAATTGAATCAAATCGAAAAGAATCGAATGGAATCCAATCGAAAAGAATCAAATTGATTCGAATCAAAACAAATTGAATCCAATCGAAAAGAATCTAATTGAATCGAAGCGAAAAGAATCAAATTCAATCAAAACGAATCGATTCGAATGGAATAGAAAAGAATAGAATAGAATAGAATAGAATCGAAAAGAATCAAATCGAATCGAAAAGAATCGAATCGAAAAGAATTGTATCGAATCGAAAAGAAACGAATCGAACCGAATCAAAAAGAAAACAATCGAATCGAATCAAATACAAAAGAATCGCTTTGAATAGCATAGAATTGAAAAGAATCGAATCAATCGAATTGAAAACAATCGAATCGAAAAGAATCGAATCAAAAAAAGTCGAATCGAAACGAAAACAATCGAATCGAATCGAATCTAAAAGAATCGTATTGAATTGAATCGAGTCGAAAAGACTCGAATCAAAAAGACTCGAATCGAATTGAATCAAATCGAAAAGAATGTAATAGAAACCACTCGAACAGAATCAAATCGAAATGATTCAAAATGAATCGAATAGAATAGAATCGAAAAAAATCGAATAGAATCGAAACGAATCGAAACGAATCGAAGAGAATCGATTAGAATCGAAATGAAAAGAATCGTACTGAATCGAATTGAAAAGAATCAAATCAAATCGAATCGAAAGAATTGAATCAAATCGAAAAGAATCCAATCGAATCGAAAAGAAACGAACTGAATGGAATCAAATCGAAAAGAATCTAATCGAATCGAAAAGAATCGAATCAAATTTAATGGAATCGAAAAGAATCGAATTGAATCGAAAAGAATCGAAATGAAACAAATCAGATCCAATGGAAAAGCATCAAATCGAATTGAAAAGAATCGAATCTAATCGAAATGAATCGAATCAAAAAGAATCGAATCGATAAGAATCGAATTGAAAAGAATCGAATCGAATCGAAAAGACTCGAATCGAATTAAAAATATCAAATCGAATCGAATCGCAAAGAATCGATTTGAAAAGACTCGAATTGAAACGAATCGATTTGAAACGAAAAGAATCGAATCGAATCGAATCGAATTGAAAGAATCGAATTGAATAGAAAAAAATCGAATAGAAAAGAATCGAACCGAAAATAAAAGAATCAAATTGAATCAGTCGATTAAATTCTAGTCGAATCGAATCAAAAAGCATGAAATCGAGTCGAATCGAATCGAAAAGCATCGAATCGAATCGAAAAGAATCGAATTGTATCTGATCAAAAAGAATCGAATCGTATCGACTCGAATCGAAAAGAATCCAATTGCATCATCGAATGGAAACTAATCGAATTGAATAGAATAGAAAAGATTCGAATCGAATCAAATCGAAAACAATCAAATTGAATTGATCGAAAAGAATCGAATTGAATCAAATCGAATCGAAATGAAAAGAGTCGAATCGATTCAAATAGAAAAGAATCGAATCGAAAAGAATCAAATCGACACGAAAAGAATCGAATCAAATCAAAAAGTATCGAATGGATTCGAAAACATTCGAATCGAAAAGAATCGAATTGAAATGAATCCGATCGAAATGAAAAGAATGTACTCGCTTCGAATCCAAAAGAATCGAATCCAAAAGAATCGAATTGAATCCAAAAGAATCGAATTGAATTGAATCAAAAGAAATGAATTGAATTGAATCAAAAAGGAACTAATCGAATCAAATCGAAAAAACTCGAATAGAATCAAATCGAATCAAAAAGAATCGAATTGATTCGAATAAAAAAGAATCGAATTGAGGGATCCCTGGGTGGCGCAGCGGTTTAGCGCCTGCCTTTGGCCCAGGGCGCGATCCTGGAGACCCGGGATCGAATCCCACATCCGGCTACTGGTGCATGGAGCCTGCTTCTCCCTCTGCCTGTGTCTCTGCCTCTCTGTCTCTCTCTGTGACTATCATAAAAAAAAGAATCGAATTGAATCGAGTTGAAAAAATCATAAAGAATCAAATCGAAAAGAATCGAATTCCATGTAACGAAAAGATTCGAATTGAAAAGAATCGAATCGAAACAAAAGAATCGAATCGAATCGACATGAATCAAAAAGAATCGAATCAAAACGAATCGAAAAGAAACAAATCAAGTAGAATCTAAAAGAATCGAATCGAATCAAATCGAAAAAATTCGAATAGAATTGAATCGAAAAGAATCAAAACGTATCGAACCGAGGAGAATCGATTCGAATCAAAATAAAAAGTATCGTATCAAATCGAATCGAAAATAATCATATCAAATAGAATCGAAAGAATGGAATCAAATCTAAAACAATCGAATCGAATCGAAAAGAATCAGATTGAATGGAATAGAATCGAAAAGAATAGAATAGAATCGAAAGAAATCGAATAGAATCAAATCAAATCAAAAAGAATCGAATTGAATTGATCCTAACCAAAATAAGCGAAATGAATCGACTCGAACCGAAAAAAATCAAATCGAAAAGAATCTAACCTCAACCAAAATCATCGAAATGAATAGAATCGAAAAGAATCGAATTGAATCAAATCGAAAAGAATCGAATGGAATCCAATCGAAAAGAATCAAATTGATTCGAATCAAAACAAATTGAATCCAATCGAAAAGAATCTAATTGAATCGAATTGAAAAGAATCGAATTCAATCAAAACGAATCGATTCGAATGGAATAGAAAAGAATAGAATAGAATAGAATCGAAAAGAATCAAATCGAATCGAAAAGAATCGAATCGAAAAGAATTGAATCGAATCGAAAAGAAAACAATCGAATCGAATCAAATACAAAAGAATCGCTTTGAATAGCATAGAATTGAAAAGAATCGAATCAATCGAATTGAAAACAATCGAATCGAAAAGAATCGAATCAAAAAAAGTCGAATCGAAACGAAAACAATCGAATCGAATCGAATCTAAAAGAATCGTATTGAATTGAATCGAGTCGAAAAGACTCGAATCAAAAAGACTCGAATCGAATTGAATCAAATCGAAAAGAATCTAATTGAAACCACTCGAACAGAATCAAATCGAAACGATTCAAAATGAATCGAATAGAATAGAATCGAAAAAAATCGAATAGAATCGAAACGAATCGAAACGAATCGAAGAGAATCGATTAGAATCGAAATGAAAAGAATCGTACTGAATCGAATTGAAAAGAATCAAATCAAATCGAATCGAAAGAATTGAATCAAATCGAAAAGAATCCAATCGAATCGAAAAGAATCGAACTGAATGGAATCAAATCGAAAAGAATCTAATCGAATCAAAAAGAATCGAATCAAATTTAATGGAATCGAAAAGAATCGAATTGAATCGAAAAGAATCGAAATGAAACAAATCAGATCAAATGGAAAAGCATCAAATCGAATTGACAAGAATCGAATCGAATCGAAATGAATCGAATCAAAAAGAATCGAATCGAAAAGAATCGAATTGAAAAGAATCGAATCGAATCGAAAAGACTCGAATCGAATTAAAAATATCAAATCGAATCGAATCGCAAAGAATCGAATTGAAAAGACTCGAATTGAAACGAATCGATTTGAAACGAAAAGAATCGAATCGAATCGAATCGAATTGAAAGAATCGAATTGAATAGAAAAAAATCGAATAGAAAAGAATCGAACCGAAAAGAAAAGAATCAAATTGAATCAGTCGATTAAATTCTAGTCGAATCGAATCAAAAAGCATGAAATCGAGTCGAATCGAATCGAAAAGCATCGAATCGAATCGAAAAGAATCGAATTGTATCTAATCAAAAAGAATCGAATCGTATCGACTCGAATCGAAAAGAATCCAATTGCATCATCGAATGGAAACTAATCGAATTGAATAGAATAGAAAAGATTCTAATCGAATCAAATCGAAAACAATCAAATTGAATTGATCGAAAAGAATCGAATTGAATCAAATCGAATCGAAATGAAAAGAGTCGAATCGATTCAAATAGTAAAGAATCGAATCGAAAAGAATCAAATCGACACGAAAAGAATCGAATCGAATCAAAAAGTATCGAATGGATTCGAAAACATTCGAATCGAAAAGAATCGAATTGAAATGAATCCGATCGAAATGAAAAGAATCTACTCGATTCGAATCCAAAAGGATCGAATCCAAAAGAATCGAATTGAATCCAAAAGAATCGAATTGAATTGAATCAAAAGAAATGAATTGAATTGAATCAAAAAGGAACTAATCGAATCAAATCGAAAATAATCGAATAGAATCAAATCGAATCAAAAAGAATCGAATAGATTCGAATCAAAAAGAATCGAATTGAGGGATCCCTGGGTGGCGCAGCGGTTTAGCGCCTGCCTTTGGCCCAGGGCGCGATCCTGGAGACCCGGGATCGAATCCCACATCGGGCTCCCGCTGCATGGAGCCTGCTTCTCCCTCTGCCTGTGTCTCTGCCTCTCTCACTCTCTCCGTGACTATCATAAAAAAAAGAATCGAATTGAATCGCGTTGAAAAAAATCATAAAGAATCAAATCGAAAAGAATCGAATTCCATGTAACGAAAAGATTCGAATTGAAAAGAATCGAATCGAAACAAAAGAATCGAATCGAATCGACATGAATCAAAAAGAATCGAATCAAAACGAATCGAAAAGAAACAAATCAAGTAGAATCTAAAATAATCGAATCGAATCAAATCGAAAAAATTCGAATAGAATTGAATCGAAAAGAATCAAAACGAATCGAACCGAGGAGAATCGATTCGAATCAAAATAAAAAGTATCGTATCAAATCGAATCGAAAAGAATCATTTCAAATAGAATCGAAAGAATGGAATCAAATCTAAAACAATCGAATCGAATCGAAAAGAATCGGATTGAATGGAATAGAATCGAAAAGAATAGAATAGAATCGAAAGAAATCGAATAGAATCAAATCAAATCAAAAAGAATCAAATTGAATTGATCCTAAACAAAATAAGCGAAATGAATCGACTCGAACCGAAAAAAATCAAATCGAAAAGAATCTAACCTCAACGAAAATCATCGAAATGAATAGAATCGAAAAGAATCGAATTGAATCAAATCGAAAAGAATCGAATGGAATCCAATCGAAAAGAATCAAATTGATTCGAATCAAAACAAATTGAATCCAATCGAAAAGAATCTAATTGAATCGAAGCGAAAAGAATCAAATTCAATCAAAACGAATCGATTCGAATGGAATAGAAAAGAATAGAATAGAATAGAATAGAATCGAAAAGAATCAAATCGAATCGAAAAGAATCGAATCGAAAAGAATTGTATCGAATCGAAAAGAAACGAAACGAACCGAATCAAAAAGAAAACAATCGAATCGAATCAAATACAAAAGAATCGCTTTGAATAGCATAGAATTGAAAAGAATCGAATCAATCGAATTGAAAACAATCGAATCGAAAAGAATCGAATCAAAAAAAGTCGAATCGAAACGAAAACAATCGAATCGAATCGAATCTAAAAGAATCGTATTGAATTGAATCGAGTCGAAAAGACTCGAATCAAAAAGACTCGAATCGAATTGAATCAAATCGAAAAGAATGTAATAGAAACCACTCGAACAGAATCAAATCGAAATGATTCAAAATGAATCGAATAGAATAGAATCGAAAAAAATCGAATAGAATCGAAACGAATCGAAATAATCGAAGAGAATCGATTAGAATCGAAATGAAAAGAATCGTACTGAATCGAATTGAAAAGAATCAAATCAAATCGAATCGAAAGAATTGAATCAAATCGAAAAGAATCCAATCGAATCGAAAAGAAACGAACTGAATGGAATCAAATCGAAAAGAATCTAATCGAATCGAAAAGAATCGAATCAAATTTAATGGAATCGAAAAGAATCGAATTGAATCGAAAAGAATCGAAATGAAACAAATCAGATCAAATGGAAAAGCATCAAATCGAATTGACAAGAATCGAATCGAATCGAAATGAATCGAATCAAAAAGAATCGAATCGAAAAGAATCGAATTGAAAAGAATCGAATCGAATCGAAAAGACTCGAATCGAATTAAAAATATCAAATCGAATCGAATCGCAAAGAATCGAATTGAAAAGACTCGAATTGAAACGAATCGATTTGAAACGAAAAGAATCGAATCGAATCGAATCGAATTGAAAGAATCGAATTGAATAGAAAAAAATCGAATAGAAAAGAATCGAACCGAAAAGAAAAGAATCAAATTGAATCAGTCGATTAAATTCTAGTCGAATCGAATCAAAAAGCATGAAATCGAGTCGAATCGAATCGAAAAGCATCGAATCGAATCGAAAAGAATCGAATTGTATCTAATCAAAAAGAATCGAATCGTATCGACTCGAATCGAATAGAATCCAATTGCATCATCGAATGGAAACTAATCGAATTGAATAGAATAGAAAAGATTCGAATCGAATCAAATCGAAAACAATCAAATTGAATTGATCGAAAAGAATCGAATTGAATCAAATCGAATCGAAATGAAAAGAGTCGAATCGATTCAAATAGTAAAGAATCGAATCGAAAAGAATCAAATCGACACGAAAAGAATCGAATCGAATCAAAAAGTATCGAATGGATTCGAAAACATTCGAATCGAAAAGAATCGAATTGAAATGAATCCGATCGAAATGAAAAGAATCTACTCGATTCGAATCCAAAAGGATCGAATCCAAAAGAATCGAATTGAATCCAAAAGAATCGAATTGAATTGAATCAAAAGAAATGAATTGAATTGAATCAAAAAGGAACTAATCGAATCAAATCGAAAAAACTCGAATAGAATCAAATCGAATCAAAAAGAATCGAATAGATTCGAATCAAAAAGAATCGAATTGAGGGATCCCTGGGTGGCGCAGCGGTTTAGCGCCTGCCTTTGGCCCAGGGCGCGATCCTGGAGACCCGGGATCGAATCCCACATCGGGCTACTGGTGCATGGAGCCTGCTTCTCCCTCTGCCTGTGTCTCTGCCTCTCTGTCTCTCTCTGTGACTATCATAAAAAAAAGAATCGAATTGAATCGCGTTGAAAAAAATCATAAAGAATCAAATCGAAAAGAATCGAATTCCATGTAACGAAAAGATTCGAATTGAAAAGAATCGAATCGAAACAAAAGAATCGAATCGAATCGACATGAATCAAAAAGAATCGAATCAAAACGAATCGAAAAGAAACAAATCAAGTAGAATCTAAAATAATCGAATCGAATCAAATCGAAAAAATTCGAATAGAATTGAATCGAAAAGAATCAAAACGAATCGAACCGAGGAGAATCGATTCGAATCAAAATAAAAAGTATCGTATCAAATCGAATCGAAAAGAATCATTTCAAATAGAATCGAAAGAATGGAATCAAATCTAAAACAATCGAATCGAATCGAAAAGAATCGGATTGAATGGAATAGAATCGAAAAGAATAGAATAGAATCGAAAGAAATCGAATAGAATCAAATCAAATCAAAAAGAATCAAATTGAATTGATCCTAAACAAAATAAGCGAAATGAATCGACTCGAACCGAAAAAAATCAAATCGAAAAGAATCTAACCTCAACGAAAATCATCGAAATGAATAGAATCGAAAAGAATCGAATTGAATCAAATCGAAAAGAATCGAATGGAATCCAATCGAAAAGAATCAAATTGATTCGAATCAAAACAAATTGAATCCAATCGAAAAGAATCTAATTGAATCGAAGCGAAAAGAATCAAATTCAATCAAAACGAATCGATTCGAATGGAATAGAAAAGAATAGAATAGAATAGAATAGAATCGAAAAGAATCAAATCGAATCGAAAAGAATCGAATCGAAAAGAATTGTATCGAATCGAAAAGAAACGAAACGAACCGAATCAAAAAGAAAACAATCGAATCGAATCAAATACAAAAGAATCGCTTTGAATAGCATAGAATTGAAAAGAATCGAATCAATCGAATTGAAAACAATCGAATCGAAAAGAATCGAATCAAAAAAAGTCGAATCGAAACGAAAACAATCGAATCGAATCGAATCTAAAAGAATCGTATTGAATTGAATCGAGTCGAAAAGACTCGAATCAAAAAGACTCGAATCGAATTGAATCAAATCGAAAAGAATGTAATAGAAACCACTCGAACAGAATCAAATCGAAATGATTCAAAATGAATCGAATAGAATAGAATCGAAAAAAATCGAATAGAATCGAAACGAATCGAAATAATCGAAGAGAATCGATTAGAATCGAAATGAAAAGAATCGTACTGAATCGAATTGAAAAGAATCAAATCAAATCGAATCGAAAGAATTGAATCAAATCGAAAAGAATCCAATCGAATCGAAAAGAAACGAACTGAATGGAATCAAATCGAAAAGAATCTAATCGAATCGAAAAGAATCGAATCAAATTTAATGGAATCGAAAAGAATCGAATTGAATCGAAAAGAATCGAAATGAAACAAATCAGATCAAATGGAAAAGCATCAAATCGAATTGACAAGAATCGAATCGAATCGAAATGAATCGAATCAAAAAGAATCGAATCGAAAAGAATCGAATTGAAAAGAATCGAATCGAATCGAAAAGACTCGAATCGAATTAAAAATATCAAATCGAATCGAATCGCAAAGAATCGAATTGAAAAGACTCGAATTGAAACGAATCGATTTGAAACGAAAAGAATCGAATCGAATCGAATCGAATTGAAAGAATCGAATTGAATAGAAAAAAATCGAATAGAAAAGAATCGAACCGAAAAGAAAAGAATCAAATTGAATCAGTCGATTAAATTCTAGTCGAATCGAATCAAAAAGCATGAAATCGAGTCGAATCGAATCGAAAAGCATCGAATCGAATCGAAAAGAATCGAATTGTATCTAATCAAAAAGAATCGAATCGTATCGACTCGAATCGAATAGAATCCAATTGCATCATCGAATGGAAACTAATCGAATTGAATAGAATAGAAAAGATTCGAATCGAATCAAATCGAAAACAATCAAATTGAATTGATCGAAAAGAATCGAATTGAATCAAATCGAATCGAAATGAAAAGAGTCGAATCGATTCAAATAGTAAAGAATCGAATCGAAAAGAATCAAATCGACACGAAAAGAATCGAATCGAATCAAAAAGTATCGAATGGATTCGAAAACATTCGAATCGAAAAGAATCGAATTGAAATGAATCCGATCGAAATGAAAAGAATCTACTCGATTCGAATCCAAAAAGATCGAATCCAAAAGAATCGAATTGAATCCAAAAGAATCGAATTGAATTGAATCAAAAGAAATGAATTGAATTGAATCAAATGGAACTAATCGAATCAAATCGAAAAAACTCGAATAGAATCAAATCGAATCAAAAAGAATCGAATAGATTCGAATCAAAAAGAATCGAATTGAGGGATCCCTGGGTGGCGCAGCGGTTTAGCGCCTGCCTTTGGCCCAGGGCGCGATCCTGGAGACCCGGGATCGAATCCCACATCGGGCTACTGGTGCATGGAGCCTGCTTCTCCCTCTGCCTGTGTCTCTGCCTCTCTGTCTCTCTCTGTGACTATCATAAAAAAAAGAATCGAATTGAATCGCGTTGAAAAAAATCATAAAGAATCAAATCGAAAAGAATCGAATTCCATGTAACGAAAAGATTCGAATTGAAAAGAATCGAATCGAAACAAAAGAATCGAATCGAATCGACATGAATCAAAAAGAATCGAATCAAAACGAATCGAAAAGAAACAAATCAAGTAGAATCTAAAAGAATCGAATCGAATCAAATCGAAAAAATTCGAATAGAATTGAATCGAAAAGAATCAAAACGAATCGAACCGAGGAGAATCGATTCGAATCAAAATAAAAAGTATCGTATAAAATCGAATCGAAAAGAATCATTTCAAATAGAATCGAAAGAATGGAATCAAATCTAAAACAATCGAATCGAATCGAAAAGAATCGGATTGAATGGAATAGAATCGAAAAGAATAGAATAGAATCGAAAGAAATCGAATAGAATCAAATCAAATCAAAAAGAATCAAATTGAATTGATCCTAAACAAAATAAGCGAAATGAATCGACTCGAACCGAAAAAAATCAAATCGAAAAGAATCTAACCTCAACGAAAATCATCGAAATGAATAGAATCGAAAAGAATCGAATTGAATCAAATCGAAAAGAATCGAATGGAATCCAATCGAAAAGAATCAAATTGATTCGAATCAAAACAAATTGAATCCAATCGAAAAGAATCTAATTGAATCGAAGCGAAAAGAATCAAATTCAATCAAAACGAATCGATTCGAATGGAATAGAAAAGAATAGAATAGAATAGAATAGAATCGAAAAGAATCAAATCGAATCGAAAAGAATCGAATCGAAAAGAATTGTATCGAATCGAAAAGAAACGAATCGAACCGAATCAAAAAGAAAACAATCGAATCGAATCAAATACAAAAGAATCGCTTTGAATAGCATAGAATTGAAAAGAATCGAATCAATCGAATTGAAAACAATCGAATCGAAAAGAATCGAATCAAAAAAAGTCGAATCGAAACGAAAACAATCGAATCGAATCGAATCTAAAAGAATCGTATTGAATTGAATCGAGTCGAAAAGACTCGAATCAAAAAGACTCGAATCGAATTGAATCAAATCGAAAAGAATGTAATAGAAACCACTCGAACAGAATCAAATCGAAATGATTCAAAATGAATCGAATAGAATAGAATCGAAAAAAATCGAATAGAATCGAAACGAATCGAAATAATCGAAGAGAATCGATTAGAATCGAAATGAAAAGAATCGTACTGAATCGAATTGAAAAGAATCAAATCAAATCGAATCGAAAGAATTGAATCAAATCGAAAAGAATCCAATCGAATCGAAAAGAAACGAACTGAATGGAATCAAATCGAAAAGAATCTAATCGAATCGAAAAGAATCGAATCAAATTTAATGGAATCGATAAGAATCGAATTGAATCGAAAAGAATCGAAATGAAACAAATCAGATCAAATGGAAAAGCATCAAATCGAATTGACAAGAATCGAATCGAATCGAAATGAATCGAATCAAAAAGAATCGAATCGAAAAGAATCGAATTGAAAAGAATCGAATCGAATCGAAAAGACTCGAATCGAATTAAAAATATCAAATCGAATCGAATCGCAAAGAATCGAATTGAAAAGACTCGAATTGAAACGAATCGATTTGAAACGAAAAGAATCGAATCGAATCGAATCGAATTGAAAGAATCGAATTGAATAGAAAAAAATCGAATAGAAAAGAATCGAACCGAAAAGAAAAGAATCAAATTGAATCAGTCGATTAAATTCTAGTCGAATCGAATCAAAAAGCATGAAATCGAGTCAAATCGAATCGAAAAGCATCGAATCGAATCGAAAAGAATCGAATTGTATCTAATCAAAAAGAATCGAATCGTATCGACTCGAATCGAATAGAATCCAATTGCATCATCGAATGGAAACTAATCGAATTGAATAGAATAGAAAAGATTCGAATCGAATCAAATCGAAAACAATCAAATTGAATTGATCGAAAAGAATCGAATTGAATCAAATCGAATCGAAATGAAAAGAGTCGAATCGATTCAAATAGTAAAGAATCGAATCGAAAAGAATCAAATCGACACGAAAAGAATCGAATCGAATCAAAAAGTATCGAATGGATTCGAAAACATTCGAATCGAAAAGAATCGAATTGAAATGAATCCGATCGAAATGAAAAGAATCTACTCGATTCGAATCCAAAAGGATCGAATCCAAAAGAATCGAATTGAATCCAAAAGAATCGAATTGAATTGAATCAAAAGAAATGAATTGAATTGAATCAAAAAGGAACTAATCGAATCAAATCGAAAATACTCGAATAGAATCAAATCGAATCAAAAAGAATCGAATAGATTCGAATCAAAAAGAATCGAATTGAGGGATCCCTGGGTGGCGCAGCGGTTTAGCGCCTGCCTTTGGCCCAGGGCGCGATCCTGGAAACCCGGGATCGAATCCCACATCGGGCTACTGGTGCATGGAGCCTGCTTCTCCCTCTGCCTGTGTCTCTGCCTCTCTGTCTCTCTCTGTGACTATCATAAAAAAAAGAATCGAATTGAATCGCGTTGAAAAAAATCATAAAGAATCAAATCGAAAAGAATCGAATTCCATGTAACGAAAAGATTCGAATTGAAAAGAATCGAATCGAAACAAAAGAATCGAATCGAATCGACATGAATCAAAAAGAATCGAATCAAAACGAATCGAAAAGAAACAAATCAAGTAGAATCTAAAAGAATCGAATCGAATCAAATCGAAAAAATTCGAATAGAATTGAATCGAAAAGAATCAAAACGAATCGAACCGAGGAGAATCGATTCGAATCAAAATAAAAAGTATCGTATAAAATCGAATCGAAAAGAATCATTTCAAATAGAATCGAAAGAATGGAATCAAATCTAAAACAATCGAATCGAATCGAAAAGAATCGGATTGAATGGAATAGAATCGAAAAGAATAGAATAGAATCGAAAGAAATCGAATAGAATCAAATCAAATCAAAAAGAATCAAATTGAATTGATCCTAAACAAAATAAGCGAAATGAATCGACTCGAACCGAAAAAAATCAAATCGAAAAGAATCTAACCTCAACGAAAATCATCGAAATGAATAGAATCGAAAAGAATCGAATTGAATCAAATCGAAAAGAATCGAATGGAATCCAATCGAAAAGAATCAAATTGATTCGAATCAAAACAAATTGAATCCAATCGAAAAGAATCTAATTGAATCGAAGCGAAAAGAATCAAATTCAATCAAAACGAATCGATTCGAATGGAATAGAAAAGAATAGAATAGAATAGAATAGAATAGAATAGAAAAGAATCAAATCGAATCGAAAAGAATCGAATCGAAAAGAATTGTATCGAATCGAAAAGAAACGAATCGAACCGAATCAAAAAGAAAACAATCGAATCGAATCAAATACAAAAGAATCGCTTTGAATAGCATAGAATTGAAAAGAATCGAATCAATCGAATTGAAAACAATCGAATCGAAAAGAATCGAATCAAAAAAAGTCGAATCGAAACGAAAACAATCGAATCGAATCGAATCTAAAAGAATCGTATTGAATTGAATCGAGTCGAAAAGACTCGAATCAAAAAGACTCGAATCGAATTGAATCAAATCGAAAAGAATGTAATAGAAACCACTCGAACAGAATCAAATCGAAATGATTCAAAATGAATCGAATAGAATAGAATCGAAAAAAATCGAATAGAATCGAAACGAATCGAAATAATCGAAGAGAATCGATTAGAATCGAAATGAAAAGAATCGTACTGAATCGAATTGAAAAGAATCAAATCAAATCGAATCGAAAGAATTGAATCAAATCGAAAAGAATCCAATCGAATCGAAAAGAAACGAACTGAATGGAATCAAATCGAAAAGAATCTAATCGAATCGAAAAGAATCGAATCAAATTTAATGGAATCGAAAAGAATCGAATTGAATCGAAAAGAATCGAAATGAAACAAATCAGATCAAATGGAAAAGAATCAAATCGAATTGACAAGAATCGAATCGAATCGAAATGAATCGAATCAAAAAGAATCGAATCGAAAAGAATCGAATTGAAAAGAATCGAATCGAATCGAAAAGACTCGAATCGAATTAAAAATATCAAATCGAATCGAATCGCAAAGAATCGAATTGAAAAGACTCGAATTGAAACGAATCGATTTGAAACGAAAAGAATCGAATCGAATCGAATCGAATTGAAAGAATCGAATTGAATAGAAAAAAATCGAATAGAAAAGAATCGAACCGAAAAGAAAAGAATCAAATTGAATCAGTCGATTAAATTCTAGTCGAATCGAATCAAAAAGCATGAAATCGAGTCGAATCGAATCGAAAAGCATCGAATCGAATCGAAAAGAATCGAATTGTATCTAATCAAAAAGAATCGAATCGTATCGACTCGAATCGAATAGAATCCAATTGCATCATCGAATGGAAACTAATCGAATTGAATAGAATAGAAAAGATTCGAATCGAATCAAATCGAAAACAATCAAATTGAATTGATCGAAAAGAATCGAATTGAATCAAATCGAATCGAAATGAAAAGAGTCGAATCGATTCAAATAGTAAAGAATCGAATCGAAAAGAATCAAATCGACACGAAAAGAATCGAATCGAATCAAAAAGTATCGAATGGATTCGAAAACATTCGAATCGAAAAGAATCGAATTGAAATGAATCCGATCGAAATGAAAAGAATCTACTCGATTCGAATCCAAAAGGATCGAATCCAAAAGAATCGAATTGAATCCAAAAGAATCGAATTGAATTGAATCAAAAGAAATGAATTGAATTGAATCAAAAAGGAACTAATCGAATCAAATCGAAAAAACTCGAATAGAATCAAATCGAATCAAAAAGAATCGAATAGATTCGAATCAAAAAGAATCGAATTGAGGGATCCCTGGGTGGCGCAGCGGTTTAGCGCCTGCCTTTGGCCCAGGGCGCGATCCTGGAGACCCGGGATCGAATCCCACATCGGGCTACTGGTGCATGGAGCCTGCTTCTCCCTCTGCCTGTGTCTCTGCCTCTCTGTCTCTCTCTGTGACTATCATAAAAAAAAGAATCGAATTGAATCGCGTTGAAAAAAATCATAAAGAATCAAATCGAAAAGAATCGAATTCCATGTAACGAAAAGATTCGAATTGAAAAGAATCGAATCGAAACAAAAGAATCGAATCGAATCGACATGAATCAAAAAGAATCGAATCAAAACGAATCGAAAAGAAACAAATCAAGTAGAATCTAAAATAATCGAATCGAATCAAATCGAAAAAATTCGAATAGAATTGAATCGAAAAGAATCAAAACGAATCGAACCGAGGAGAATCGATTCGAATCAAAATAAAAAGTATCGTATCAAATCGAATCGAAAAGAATCATTTCAAATAGAATCGAAAGAATGGAATCAAATCTAAAACAATCGAATCGAATCGAAAAGAATCGGATTGAATGGAATAGAATCGAAAAGAATAGAATAGAATCGAAAGAAATCGAATAGAATCAAATCAAATCAAAAAGAATCAAATTGAATTGATCCTAAACAAAATAAGCGAAATGAATCGACTCGAACCGAAAAAAATCAAATCGAAAAGAATCTAACCTCAACGAAAATCATCGAAATGAATAGAATCGAAAAGAATCGAATTGAATCAAATCGAAAAGAATCGAATGGAATCCAATCGAAAAGAATCAAATTGATTCGAATCAAAACAAATTGAATCCAATCGAAAAGAATCTAATTGAATCGAAGCGAAAAGAATCAAATTCAATCAAAACGAATCGATTCGAATGGAATAGAAAAGAATAGAATAGAATAGAATAGAATCGAAAAGAATCAAATCGAATCGAAAAGAATCGAATCGAAAAGAATTGTATCGAATCGAAAAGAAACGAAACGAACCGAATCAAAAAGAAAACAATCGAATCGAATCAAATACAAAAGAATCGCTTTGAATAGCATAGAATTGAAAAGAATCGAATCAATCGAATTGAAAACAATCGAATCGAAAAGAATCGAATCAAAAAAAGTCGAATCGAAACGAAAACAATCGAATCGAATCGAATCTAAAAGAATCGTATTGAATTGAATCGAGTCGAAAAGACTCGAATCAAAAAGACTCGAATCGAATTGAATCAAATCGAAAAGAATGTAATAGAAACCACTCGAACAGAATCAAATCGAAATGATTCAAAATGAATCGAATAGAATAGAATCGAAAAAAATCGAATAGAATCGAAACGAATCGAAATAATCGAAGAGAATCGATTAGAATCGAAATGAAAAGAATCGTACTGAATCGAATTGAAAAGAATCAAATCAAATCGAATCGAAAGAATTGAATCAAATCGAAAAGAATCCAATCGAATCGAAAAGAAACGAACTGAATGGAATCAAATCGAAAAGAATCTAATCGAATCGAAAAGAATCGAATCAAATTTAATGGAATCGAAAAGAATCGAATTGAATCGAAAAGAATCGAAATGAAACAAATCAGATCAAATGGAAAAGCATCAAATCGAATTGACAAGAATCGAATCGAATCGAAATGAATCGAATCAAAAAGAATCGAATCGAAAAGAATCGAATTGAAAAGAATCGAATCGAATCGAAAAGACTCGAATCGAATTAAAAATATCAAATCGAATCGAATCGCAAAGAATCGAATTGAAAAGACTCGAATTGAAACGAATCGATTTGAAACGAAAAGAATCGAATCGAATCGAATCGAATTGAAAGAATCGAATTGAATAGAAAAAAATCGAATAGAAAAGAATCGAACCGAAAAGAAAAGAATCAAATTGAATCAGTCGATTAAATTCTAGTCGAATCGAATCAAAAAGCATGAAATCGAGTCGAATCGAATCGAAAAGCATCGAATCGAATCGAAAAGAATCGAATTGTATCTAATCAAAAAGAATCGAATCGTATCGACTCGAATCGAATAGAATCCAATTGCATCATCGAATGGAAACTAATCGAATTGAATAGAATAGAAAAGATTCGAATCGAATCAAATCGAAAACAATCAAATTGAATTGATCGAAAAGAATCGAATTGAATCAAATCGAATCGAAATGAAAAGAGTCGAATCGATTCAAATAGTAAAGAATCGAATCGAAAAGAATCAAATCGACACGAAAAGAATCGAATCGAATCAAAAAGTATCGAATGGATTCGAAAACATTCGAATCGAAAAGAATCGAATTGAAATGAATCCGATCGAAATGAAAAGAATCTACTCGATTCGAATCCAAAAAGATCGAATCCAAAAGAATCGAATTGAATCCAAAAGAATCGAATTGAATTGAATCAAAAGAAATGAATTGAATTGAATCAAATGGAACTAATCGAATCAAATCGAAAAAACTCGAATAGAATCAAATCGAATCAAAAAGAATCGAATAGATTCGAATAAAAAAGAATCGAATTGAGGGATCCCTGGGTGGCGCAGCGGTTTAGCGCCTGCCTTTGGCCCAGGGCGCGATCCTGGAGACCCGGGATCGAATCCCACATCGGGCTACTGGTGCATGGAGCCTGCTTCTCCCTCTGCCTGTGTCTCTGCCTCTCTGTCTCTCTCTGTGACTATCATAAAAAAAAGAATCGAATTGAATCGCGTTGAAAAAAATCATAAAGAATCAAATCGAAAAGAATCGAATTCCATGTAACGAAAAGATTCGAATTGAAAAGAATCGAATCGAAACAAAAGAATCGAATCGAATCGACATGAATCAAAAAGAATCGAATCAAAACGAATCGAAAAGAAACAAATCAAGTAGAATCTAAAAGAATCGAATCGAATCAAATCGAAAAAATTCGAATAGAATTGAATCGAAAAGAATCAAAACGAATCGAACCGAGGAGAATCGATTCGAATCAAAATAAAAAGTATCGTATAAAATCGAATCGAAAAGAATCATTTCAAATAGAATCGAAAGAATGGAATCAAATCTAAAACAATCGAATCGAATCGAAAAGAATCGGATTGAATGGAATAGAATCGAAAAGAATAGAATAGAATCGAAAGAAATCGAATAGAATCAAATCAAATCAAAAAGAATCAAATTGAATTGATCCTAAACAAAATAAGCGAAATGAATCGACTCGAACCGAAAAAAATCAAATCGAAAAGAATCTAACCTCAACGAAAATCATCGAAATGAATAGAATCGAAAAGAATCGAATTGAATCAAATCGAAAAGAATCGAATGGAATCCAATCGAAAAGAATCAAATTGATTCGAATCAAAACAAATTGAATCCAATCGAAAAGAATCTAATTGAATCGAAGCGAAAAGAATCAAATTCAATCAAAACGAATCGATTCGAATGGAATAGAAAAGAATAGAATAGAATAGAATCGAAAAGAATCAAATCGAATCGAAAAGAATCGAATCGAAAAGAATTGAATCGAATCGAAAAGAAACGAATCGAACCGAATCAAAAAGAAAACAATCGAATCGAATCAAATACAAAAGAATCGCTTTGAATAGCATAGAATTGAAAAGAATCGAATCAATCGAATTGAAAACAATCGAATCGAAAAGAATCGAATCAAAAAAAGTCGAATCGAAACGAAAAAAATCGAATCGAATCGAATCTAAAAGAATCGTATTGAATTGAATCGAGTCGAAAAGACTCGAATCAAAAAGACTCGAATCGAATTGAATCAAATCGAAAAGAATGTAATAGAAACCACTCGAACAGAATCAAATCGAAATGATTCAAAATGAATCGAATAGAATAGAATCGAAAAAAATCGAATAGAATCGAAACGAATCGAAACGAATCGAAGAGAATCGATTAGAATCGAAATGAAAAGAATCGTACTGAATCGAATTGAAAAGAATCAAATCAAATCGAATCGAAAGAATTGAATCAAATCGAAAAGAATCCAATCGAATCGAAAAGAAACGAACTGAATGGAATCAAATCGAAAAGAATCTAATCGAATCGAAAAGAATCGAATCAAATTTAATGGAATCGAAAAGAATCGAATTGAATCGAAAAGAATCGAAATGAAACAAATCAGATCAAATGGAAAAGCATCAAATCGAATTGAAAAGAATCGAATCGAATCGAAATGAATCGAATCAAAAAGAATCGAATCGAAAAGAATCGAATTGAAAAGAATCGAATCGAATCGAAAAGACTCGAATCGAATTAAAAATATCAAATCGAATCGAATCGCAAAGAATCGAATTGAAAAGACTCGAATTGAAACGAATCGATTTGAAACGAAAAGAATCGAATCGAATCGAATCGAATTGAAAGAATCGAATTGAATAGAAAAAAATCGAATAGAAAAGAATCGAACCGAAAAGAAAAGAATCAAATTGAATCAGTCGATTAAATTCTAGTCGAATCGAATCAAAAAGCATGAAATCGAGTCGAATCGAATCGAAAAGCATCGAATCGAATCGAAAAGAATCGAATTGTATCTGATCAAAAAGAATCGAATCGTATCGACTCGAATCGAAAAGAATCCAATTGCATCATCGAATGGAAACTAATCGAATTGAATAGAATAGAAAAGATTCGAATCGAATCAAATCGAAAACAATCAAATTGAATTGATCGAAAAGAATCGAATTGAATCAAATCGAATCGAAATGAAAAGAGTCGAATCGATTCAAATAGAAAAGAATCGAATCGAAAAGAATCAAATCGACACGAAAAGAATCGAATCGAATCAAAAAGTATCGAATGGATTCGAAAACATTCGAATCGAAAAGAATCGAATTGAAATGAATCCGATCGAAATGAAAAGAATGTACTCGATTCGAATCCAAAAGAATCGAATCCAAAAGAATCGAATTGAATCCAAAAGAATGGAATTGAATTGATTCAAAAGAAATGAATTGAATTGAATCAAAAAGGAACTAATCGAATCAAATCGAAAAAACTCGAATAGAATCAAATCGAATCAAAAAGAATCGAATTGATTCGAATAAAAAAGAATCGAATTGAGGGATCCCTGGGTGGCGCAGCGGTTTAGCGCCTGCCTTTGGCCCAGGGCGCGATCCTGGAGACCCGGGATCGAATCCCACATCGGGCTACTGGTGCATGGAGCCTGCTTCTCCCTCTGCCTGTGTCTCTGCCTCTCTCACTCTCTCCGTGACTATCATAAAAAAAAGAATCGAATTGAATCGCGTTGAAAAAATCATAAAGAATCAAATCGAAAAGAATCGAATTCCATGTAACGAAAAGATTCGAATTGAAAAGAATCGAATCGAAACAAAAGAATCGAATCGAATCGACATGAATCAAAAAGAATCGAATCAAAACGAATCGAAAAGAAACAAATCAAGTAGAATCTAAAAGAATCGAATCGAATCAAATCGAAAAAATTCGAATAGAATTGAATCGAAAAGAATCAAAACGAATCGAACCGAGGAGAATCGATTCGAATCAAAATAAAAAGTATCGTATCAAATCGAATCGAAAAGAATCATTTCAAATAGAATCGAAAGAATGGAATCAAATCTAAAACAATCGAATCGAATCGAAAAGAATCGGATTGAATGGAATAGAATCGAAAAGAATAGAATAGAATCGAAAGAAATCGAATAGAATCAAATCAAATCAAAAAGAATCGAATTGAATTGATCCTAAACAAAATAAGCGAAATGAATCGACTCGAACCGAAAAAAATCAAATCGAAAAGAATCTAACCTCAACGAAAATCATCGAAATGAATAGAATCGAAAAGAATCGAATTGAATCAAATCGAAAAGAATCGAATGGAATCCAATCGAAAAGAATCAAATTGATTCGAATCAAAACAAATTGAATCCAATCGAAAAGAATCTAATTGAATCGAAGCGAAAAGAATCAAATTCAATCAAAACGAATCGATTCGAATGGAATAGAAAAGAATAGAATAGAATAGAATAGAATCGAAAAGAATCAAATCGAATCGAAAAGAATCGAATCGAAAAGAATTGTATCGAATCGAAAAGAAACGAAACGAACCGAATCAAAAAGAAAACAATCGAATCGAATCAAATACAAAAGAATCGCTTTGAATAGCATAGAATTGAAAAGAATCGAATCAATCGAATTGAAAACAATCGAATCGAAAAGAATCGAATCAAAAAAAGTCGAATCGAAACGAAAACAATCGAATCGAATCGAATCTAAAAGAATCGTATTGAATTGAATCGAGTCGAAAAGACTCGAATCAAAAAGACTCGAATCGAATTGAATCAAATCGAAAAGAATGTAATAGAAACCACTCGAACAGAATCAAATCGAAATGATTCAAAATGAATCGAATAGAATAGAATCGAAAAAAATCGAATAGAATCGAAACGAATCGAAATAATCGAAGAGAATCGATTAGAATCGAAATGAAAAGAATCGTACTGAATCGAATTGAAAAGAATCAAATCAAATCGAATCGAAAGAATTGAATCAAATCGAAAAGAATCCAATCGAATCGAAAAGAAACGAACTGAATGGAATCAAATCGAAAAGAATCTAATCGAATCGAAAAGAATCGAATCAAATTTAATGGAATCGAAAAGAATCGAATTGAATCGAAAAGAATCGAAATGAAACAAATCAGATCAAATGGAAAAGCATCAAATCGAATTGACAAGAATCGAATCGAATCGAAATGAATCGAATCAAAAAGAATCGAATCGAAAAGAATCGAATTGAAAAGAATCGAATCGAATCGAAAAGACTCGAATCGAATTAAAAATATCAAATCGAATCGAATCGCAAAGAATCGAATTGAAAAGACTCGAATTGAAACGAATCGATTTGAAACGAAAAGAATCGAATCGAATCGAATCGAATTGAAAGAATCGAATTGAATAGAAAAAAATCGAATAGAAAAGAATCGAACCGAAAAGAAAAGAATCAAATTGAATCAGTCGATTAAATTCTAGTCGAATCGAATCAAAAAGCATGAAATCGAGTCGAATCGAATCGAAAAGCATCGAATCGAATCGAAAAGAATCGAATTGTATCTAATCAAAAAGAATCGAATCGTATCGACTCGAATCGAATAGAATCCAATTGCATCATCGAATGGAAACTAATCGAATTGAATAGAATAGAAAAGATTCGAATCGAATCAAATCGAAAACAATCAAATTGAATTGATCGAAAAGAATCGAATTGAATCAAATCGAATCGAAATGAAAAGAGTCGAATCGATTCAAATAGTAAAGAATCGAATCGAAAAGAATCAAATCGACACGAAAAGAATCGAATCGAATCAAAAAGTATCGAATGGATTCGAAAACATTCGAATCGAAAAGAATCGAATTGAAATGAATCCGATCGAAATGAAAAGAATCTACTCGATTCGAATCCAAAAAGATCGAATCCAAAAGAATCGAATTGAATCCAAAAGAATCGAATTGAATTGAATCAAAAGAAATGAATTGAATTGAATCAAATGGAACTAATCGAATCAAATCGAAAAAACTCGAATAGAATCAAATCGAATCAAAAAGAATCGAATAGATTCGAATAAAAAAGAATCGAATTGAGGGATCCCTGGGTGGCGCAGCGGTTTAGCGCCTGCCTTTGGCCCAGGGCGCGATCCTGGAGACCCGGGATCGAATCCCACATCGGGCTACTGGTGCATGGAGCCTGCTTCTCCCTCTGCCTGTGTCTCTGCCTCTCTGTCTCTCTCTGTGACTATCATAAAAAAAAGAATCGAATTGAATCGCGTTGAAAAAAATCATAAAGAATCAAATCGAAAAGAATCGAATTCCATGTAACGAAAAGATTCGAATTGAAAAGAATCGAATCGAAACAAAAGAATCGAATCGAATCGACATGAATCAAAAAGAATCGAATCAAAACGAATCGAAAAGAAACAAATCAAGTAGAATCTAAAAGAATCGAATCGAATCAAATCGAAAAAATTCGAATAGAATTGAATCGAAAAGAATCAAAACGAATCGAACCGAGGAGAATCGATTCGAATCAAAATAAAAAGTATCGTATAAAATCGAATCGAAAAGAATCATTTCAAATAGAATCGAAAGAATGGAATCAAATCTAAAACAATCGAATCGAATCGAAAAGAATCGGATTGAATGGAATAGAATCGAAAAGAATAGAATAGAATCGAAAGAAATCGAATAGAATCAAATCAAATCAAAAAGAATCAAATTGAATTGATCCTAAACAAAATAAGCGAAATGAATCGACTCGAACCGAAAAAAATCAAATCGAAAAGAATCTAACCTCAACGAAAATCATCGAAATGAATAGAATCGAAAAGAATCGAATTGAATCAAATCGAAAAGAATCGAATGGAATCCAATCGAAAAGAATCAAATTGATTCGAATCAAAACAAATTGAATCCAATCGAAAAGAATCTAATTGAATCGAAGCGAAAAGAATCAAATTCAATCAAAACGAATCGATTCGAATGGAATAGAAAAGAATAGAATAGAATAGAATCGAAAAGAATCAAATCGAATCGAAAAGAATCGAATCGAAAAGAATTGAATCGAATCGAAAAGAAACGAATCGAACCGAATCAAAAAGAAAACAATCGAATCGAATCAAATACAAAAGAATCGCTTTGAATAGCATAGAATTGAAAAGAATCGAATCAATCGAATTGAAAACAATCGAATCGAAAAGAATCGAATCAAAAAAAGTCGAATCGAAACGAAAAAAATCGAATCGAATCGAATCTAAAAGAATCGTATTGAATTGAATCGAGTCGAAAAGACTCGAATCAAAAAGACTCGAATCGAATTGAATCAAATCGAAAAGAATGTAATAGAAACCACTCGAACAGAATCAAATCGAAATGATTCAAAATGAATCGAATAGAATAGAATCGAAAAAAATCGAATAGAATCGAAACGAATCGAAACGAATCGAAGAGAATCGATTAGAATCGAAATGAAAAGAATCGTACTGAATCGAATTGAAAAGAATCAAATCAAATCGAATCGAAAGAATTGAATCAAATCGAAAAGAATCCAATCGAATCGAAAAGAAACGAACTGAATGGAATCAAATCGAAAAGAATCTAATCGAATCGAAAAGAATCGAATCAAATTTAATGGAATCGAAAAGAATCGAATTGAATCGAAAAGAATCGAAATGAAACAAATCAGATCAAATGGAAAAGCATCAAATCGAATTGAAAAGAATCGAATCGAATCGAAATGAATCGAATCAAAAAGAATCGAATCGAAAAGAATCGAATTGAAAAGAATCGAATCGAATCGAAAAGACTCGAATCGAATTAAAAATATCAAATCGAATCGAATCGCAAAGAATCGAATTGAAAAGACTCGAATTGAAACGAATCGATTTGAAACGAAAAGAATCGAATCGAATCGAATCGAATTGAAAGAATCGAATTGAATAGAAAAAAATCGAATAGAAAAGAATCGAACCGAAAAGAAAAGAATCAAATTGAATCAGTCGATTAAATTCTAGTCGAATCGAATCAAAAAGCATGAAATCGAGTCGAATCGAATCGAAAAGCATCGAATCGAATCGAAAAGAATCGAATTGTATCTGATCAAAAAGAATCGAATCGTATCGACTCGAATCGAAAAGAATCCAATTGCATCATCGAATGGAAACTAATCGAATTGAATAGAATAGAAAAGATTC